>NC_137776.1:118562717-118965147 GCF_963455305.1 Plecotus auritus | reverse complement strand
AACCCTTTTCTAATCTCCCTTGTGTGTCCTCAGTGTGCCTTGGATGTGGCATCATCATAATCATCCTCATCATCACCATCATAGTTGTCATAATCATCTGATACTAGTATTTATTTAAATTATCAAGTCCCAGAAATTTTGCTTAATAATTTATATAGATTATCACATTTAGTTCTTACAATTAAACAATAATAGAATTGTAAGTATTCTAATTTAGACATGTACACAGTATGTTTCTAATATTTTTGACTTGTCTTGCCCTCTACATCTGTGAGCTCATTGTTTATCTTGTACCTCTGCATCCCTGGCACTCAGAATGACAATCATTACATGAAGCTTTACTCCAAATATTTGAATGAACCTTGGTTGAGTCTAGGTTGATCTAATGCTAGATGTGGCTCTGTTATGATCATTTTTAAATAAAGTAACACTTGATTCTTATCATGGAAAGCCAGTACATTTCTGGAACAATAATTTATTTTATTAAACCCACTAAAATATTTGTCAAATTTAAATAAAATCTCCCTTGGGTTTTAGCTCTCTGTTCTGTATGTGTGTTTAATTCAAATGGGATGAAAGACTGATAATCATGGATTTCTGCTATTGAAGAAAATGGGATAAAGACTTCTTGGCAAAATAGTCAGTTTTTCAACTTGCAAATTAAATTACAGTGTAGATTTGCTATCTTGCCCCCATTAACTTCTTGCCCTCCTTGGCTTTCTGAGCACCTTGGGGATCAGATTTCTGTGGCCCTGCAGGACAGGCTATTGATCACCCCTCTCCTTGCCACTCTTACCTCTCAGTACAAATTGGCTTGTGTCAATTGGAGGTGGGAGGTAATTAATTTATACTCACATTGAAATTAGATGCATTCTAAAAGGAGGCAATCACTTGGGCTTAGATCCCTGAGCTCTACCAATTTGGGGATGTGAATTCCTGAGCTAACATTCTAAAGTAGTAGAAATATATATATTAACAAGTACGAATCGGGGTGAGAAGGATTGGAAGGCATTGTAAAATAGATTTTAATGGTGACCTTTCTAAAGTTTTTACACAGTTTTCATCATACTGAAATCTCAAAGTTGAAATTAAACACTTTTTTTAAGAAGGGAAGAGATATAACTATCTTTATTTACAAATTACATGATCTTGTATATAGACATTTCCAAAGAATCCTCCCTCTGCCAAAAGCACACACACAGCTTTATTAGACCTAATACATTCAGTAAGGTAACAGAATACAAGATCAACATTAAAAACTGTATTTTTATACACTAGCAATGAACAATCCAAAAATATTTTTAAAAATGCCATTTACAATAGCATAAAAAAATAAAGTACTTAGTAATATATTTCACAAATTTAACCAAAGAGTATAAGACTTGTAACCTGAAAACTACAAAACACTATTGAAAACAAACTTTAGAAACCTAAATAAAAGGAATGATCTTATTTGTTTGTGGATTGGAAGATTTCTATTTTAAAGATGCCAGTACTTCCCAAATTGATCTACAGATTCTTCATAATTTCTGTCAAAAACTCAGGTAGAAGTTTTTTGCAGAAATTGACAAGCTAATCTGGAAATTCTTATGGAAATGCAAATGACCCACAATGGCTAAAAAAATCTTGAAAAAAGATAACAAAATTGGGAGACTTATACTTTCCAACTTTAAAGCTATAGTAATGAAGATTGAGAGCTACTGGCATAAGGATACACACAACATTCTATGGAAATAATACACCTTTAAAATATTGGAAACTTCTTCAAACCCATGGAAATAGTGTATGAAACTATTGTTGCAGAACCTTAACATTGGGAGGGCTTGGCCCAAAAATAGACTGGGCAGGAGATGACTGGGCAGGAGCATGTCTTTTCTATTATAACTATACTATAGGCCCGGTGCACAAAATTCGTGCATGGGGGAGGGGGATGTCCCTCAGCCCAGCCTGCACCCTCTCCAATCTGGGACATCCCTCTCACAATCCAGGACTGCTGGCTCCCAACTGCTGGCCTGCCTGCCTTCCTGATTGCCCCTAACTGCTTCTGCCTGCCAGACTGATCACCCCCTAACCACTCCCCTGCCAGCCTGATTGATGCCTAACAGCTCCCCTGCCAGCCTGTTTGCCCCTAACTGCCCTCCCCTGCAGGCCTGGTCACCCCTAACTGCCCTCCCTTGCAGGCCTGGTCCCTCCCAACTGCCCTCCCTTGCTGGCCATCTTGTGGTGGCCATCTTGTGTCCACATGGGGGCAGGATCTTTGACCACATGGGGGCAGCCATCTTGTGTGTTGGAGTGATGGTCAATCTGCATATTATTCTTTTATTAGATAGGATAGAGGCCTGGTACATGGGTGGGGGCCAGCTGGTTTGCCCTGAAGGGTGTCCCGGATCAGGGTGGGGGTTCCCTTGGGGTGTGGGGCGGCCTGGGCGAGGGGCCTGTGGTGGTTTGCAGGCTGGCCACGCCCCCTGGCTACCCAAGTGGAGGCCCTGGTATCTGGGGTTTATTTATCTTCTACAATTGAAACTTTGTAGCCTGGATTGGAGCCAAGCCTTCTGTTTGCTCTGTGGCGGCAGCCATTTTTGGGGGGATTTATGTATCTTCTATCATTGAAACTTTGTAGCCTTGAGTGGAGGCCTAGGCCGGCAAGGGCAGGCGGAAAGCTTGGCTTCCTCCATCGACCGGGAAATCCAAGCCTCCCTCCTACTCTCTGTGGCCGTAGCCATCTTGGTTGGGTTTATTTGCATATTCGCTCCTGATTGGCTGGCGGGCATGGCTTGTGGGTGTGGCTTGTGTGTGTAGCAGAGTGATGGTTAATTTGCATATTACTCTTTTATTAGATAGGACTAGAGGACTGATGCACAAAATTCGTGCGAGGGGCTCGGCCCTTGTAGCCCTGGCTTCGTCCAGATGGTCTTCTGGAAGGTCATCAGGACGATCGTTCTGCTGTTTGGTCTAATTAGCCTATTAGCTCTTTATTATAGAGGATGTTTTCTTTCCCTACAATATCTACAAGTGTATGTTCATAAGTCATTTCCAGTTATAGCCCTGAGGACATCACTACTTTAGAATCAAAGATGTTATTCTAAAATAAAGTGCAAGTCATGGAACTATTTATAATATGCTTATAAACAAGTGTTTGCTACTTATAGTTTTACTTCCAAGCTAAAAAATATATTTGAAGCCCTGAGTCAGTGATCTTCTTGAGCAGAATGACAGGAGCCTCCAAGAAATAGGCAAGGCCATTCCACTCCTCTGCGGGCCTTCCAGAAGCTTGTCACTTATCGCAGTAGATCAATTAGCATGCAATGAAGTGTCCGGGGGAAGTGATATTCATTCCCCACACTAAGAGAGAAGGAGTGAATAGTTGTAATTCTTCCCGTGGGTTCATTTCTTAATTCATTCTGATTACAGCAGTGAAAATATTTTCAGAGTGTAAGGGATGTACCATTTCTCCAGAACCCTGTAGCAGTCCTCTAAACATATGCTTGTGGTGAGTCCCTAAAGTTTAGAAGACCCCCTGAGAGTGATGCGGAGGGGAGGATTTAGGCTCATAATGAAAAGCTATAACTTGAGCATCAGGAGTCCACTGTTGTTTTGGTCTTGTATCTAAGTTCTGTTTATCACAGAAACTTATTTTTAAAAAATTCTTTATTGTTGAAAGTATTACATTTGTCCCCTTTTTCCCCAACCAGCCAACCCCTACCCCCAGCCCCCAGCTCAGGCTTTCACACCCCCCCAATTGTCGGTGTCCATTGGTTATGCTTATATGCATACACGTTCTTTGTTTGATCTCTTACTGCTCCCCTCCCCCTTCTTTCTGAGTTTTGATGGTCTGTTTGATGCTTCTGTGTCTCTGGATATATTTTTGTTCCTCAGTTTATGTTTTTCATTATATTTCACAGATGAGTGAGATCATGTGATATTTATCTTTCGCTGACTGACTTATTTCGCTTAGCATAATGCTCTCCAGGTCCACCCATGCTGTTGCAAATGGTAAGAACTCCTTCTTTTTTATAGCAGCGTAGTATTCCATTGTGTAGATGTACCACAGTTTTTAAGCCACTCATCAGCTGATGGGCACTTAGGCTGTTTCCAAATCTTAGCTATGGTGAATTGTGCTGCTATGAACATAGGGGTGCATATATCCTTTCTGACTGGTATTTCTAGTTTCTTGGGATATATTCCTAGAAGTGGGATCACTGGGTCAAATGGGAATTCCATTTTTAATTTTTTGAGGCAACTCCATACTGTCTTCCACAGTGGCTGCACCAGTCTGCATTCCCCCCAGTAGTGTACTAGGGTTCCTTTTTCTCCACACCCTAGCCATCACTTGTCATTTGTTGATTTGTTGATGATAGCCATTCTGACAGGTGTGAGGTGGTACCTCATTGTTGTTTTGATTTGCATCTCTTGGATGATCAGTGACTTTGAGTATTTTTTCACAGGCCTCTTGGCCTTCTGTATGGCTGCTTTCAGAAAGTGTCTAGTTAGGTCCTTTGCCCATTTTTTTTATTAGATTGTTTATCTTCCTTTTTTTAAGTTATATGGGTTCCCTATACATTTTGGAGATTAAACTCTTATCAGATGTATCACAGCAAATTCTTGGCTAAATGATGTTTTTGTTACTGAAGTAGCATGAATAGTAAGGACTACGGTATTGGTCAAATTTTTCAGAAGGAAGAAATGAAATGGACATATGAATTTGTCTTAGATGGGTGGCTTAATCATTTAGAGTAGAAGATATGTCACCAGAATTCTAGAACTTTTTTATTGCTGACACATGTAGATTATTTAAAAGGTGCTCAAAAATATATTTTAAATATGAAAAAACTTCTATTAAGATCTAAATCAGTTCAGGTGATCTTCAGGAATCAATTATTTTCGGTCAGATTTCTCTCAAGATATGATTGCAAAGAATCTGCATATAATGGGCAAATTCAATAATTCATTGAGCACCTGCTGTGTGCCAGGTGCGTTGAGGATAATTGAAATAACGAAAACTTGGTGCCTGGCCTTATGTATTATTATTCAAGTACAAATCTTACTTGAAGAAGAGAATTCAAGGTAAGCCGTTTGTGTGTGTGTGTTTTTTTTTGTTTGTTTGTTTAAATAGGAGGCACAGGGACAGAAGGAAGCTTATAGAAAGACTATAGTTGGCCTGATGACTGAGGAAAGAATAAGTAGAGATTTTGCCCAGGGCTCCTGTGGTGGGGAGTTGTGCTTGAGGAGGCTAACATTTCATGATGTCAGGTTGCCAAGAAATACTGGGTAGTACATTCTGATCTATTTAGGAAGTAGCAGTGTTATAAAGTGATTCTTTGGCCTGATGTGATGGTTTCATTTTCTTTGCAATGTTGTCATCTTTTCTCTGGGGCCAGCACAGCCTGAGTGGCAGCATACAGCATACTAAGTCCTTTCCTTGTGCCTAAATGTGGAGGTAAAGAAAAGCTTTTTTAAAACCCAGATGGGAAGGTATTGTGTTCACAACTTCTGGAGGAAGAAGTTAAATGAATATCCGAAACTAGCCAATCTGTCTCTTTTGATTTTTTTTTTCCGTAAATGCTTTAGATAAGCACATTAAACAATACAAAGCATCTCTAACAATCTAGGTACTAAAATGAAAAAGGTCCATATACTGCTCCTGTCCTTCAGGGTCAACTAATATAAGTTAATAGCAAGCCCTTCTCAAAGCTGCCTTCAGGCAGTTTATTCAGATTGATCAGCATTTTGACTAAAATTTTATTAAAATGAAAATCCTAGAAGGCTGGGTCCCAAGGGGAAAAAAGTAAACCTAACAACTTTTATATAGAAATTGAAACTATAAAAAATAGTGATTTCTTGGACAAAGGAAGAGGAATTTTTAAATGTCATAATCTACCTAAGTCTATGGGTTTATGAACCCATTATGAAATATTTATACATTTACATATATATGTATCTCCAAACAGTGAGAAAAGGAACTTCGTCATCTCTCTCATTTCTCTCTTCAGCTGTTGGCAGAGTGCCTGGCCCATGAAGGGGCTCAGTCGATGTGAATGATTAGATGGAATGAATGAATGAAGTGAGGTTTGATTTAAGCCCCTCTAAATTCCATATGTAAATGAAATTAGCTATTTTCCTGCAAGAGGAAAGACCAAAGGATACACAAGTTAATTGAAGTTCTCTTTGTTTGCCAACTTTTTAATTAATTGAAATCAGTATGATTCCTTGTCTTCTTACTACCTGAACAATCGCTGGCATATACCAGTGCTAATTACTTGTATGAGTGAATGAATGTTCTATATATAAAGGGTGGATTTAGAGTATAGTGAATGCAAATAGTGAGAATGTAAGTGAAACTAGACATTCTCACTATTTGTATTCACTATACTCTAAATCCACCCTTTTTTTATCTATTTCAAACCCCTCATTTTCTATGAAGACAGGTTTCATCTGATAATTTAACTCATAGTGGTTCTCTTTCTTTGAACTTTGGTACATATCATCTTTCCAACTTATCTGGCTTTACATTTTTTATTGAAATCTAGAAATGGCAGTAATTTACCTTCATCTGTTTCTGGGAATTTATCATGAAGGCAGAGTTAAAAATTTTTGGCAAACTCTTTTGGAAGATGCTCATTTCATTGTTTTTTAGAGTGAAGTTGCTGCATCCTGCTATACCAGTTTAAGAGTACAAAGTAAGGTCAGAATTCCTTTTAACATTCACATCCAATGAATCTGAGCTGCTTTCCTGTTTTCTCATCTCAGAATTCTTCTCCCAAGTTAAATTTAAGGTCTCAGGAATATTTATTTGGTCCATAGAATTTATTATAATGCCACTGAAAAAGATCTATAAAAATCTATTCACCTTGTAAAAGGATTTATTCCTTGTGGCTGATATGGCTGTTACTGTGATATGGAGTTATTTCTGAAAATATGAAGTCCAAAATCAGGGTTTTTAACACTACTGGAATCACCATGGAAAACAACGAACCGAGCTGTTGCCAACTTGGCAATTGTTTCTTTGTGTGCAGGGAGAGAAGATACTTTTTCCTATAATATGTTTGCTTCACATCAAATTGGATGTTGGCCCCAGATATTACAATTCTTACTGGCCAGCTTATTCAGTCACACACCCAGCTATTAGACTCAGGGCGCATCAGGAGTGGCTCCAGTATCAGCCAAATGCCATAGAAACAGCCCTTCTTTTCAACACCCTAGAGCTTGTGGTGGGGCCCATTTGCCAGTCCAGAGTATCACATGATTTTTCTATGGGTGTTCTCGTGGGGCACGGGCACTTTCCCATGATCTGGCTTTAGGCAGATCCCACTGGCATTAAACATCCCAGGGGATAGTTCTTCTTTTAGAAGACTCGTTGGCTTGTTGCAAAGTTTTAGAGCACCTGGCCTTGTGGGAGAGGACTTTTGCCTAATTCCACTTGTATTTTAAGTCCTAAACACTTACGTATTTTTAAAATTTGCTATAATCTTGGGTAGATGTTTACTGTTTTATATTGTAAACCAAAGTATCATTCATTCTACTGTCTCCAAACCAAGGCTTTCTCTAAGATAACTGATATCTTCATGAAGGAACTGCTAGCATCTTTACAGGACATTTTTCTCTCTTAACATTTTTCTCTCTTAACAAGTCTGCTTCACTGGGCACACTGCTACACCAGCACACAAAATGCAAATACTTCAAAGGTCCAAAAATAGAATAATGACTAAGTAAACTGGTTGGAATTTTTATTCAATTGGATATTATGCAGACATTAAAATCGAGGTTATGAAGAATACATAATGATATTTAATATGCTTATGAGTTATTAAATGATAGAAGCAGAGACAGGGCACACATTTGTACACACACTTCTATGTTTAATATATATGTATCTATCTATGTCTATATCTAGTCTACAAGATATATTATATAATCACTTTGCCATGCCCTTAATTTTTGGAAGGGCATACAGTCCATTACTGGAAAGTCTTAGATGATCGAATACACACACAGTGGCCAGAAAATGGTGCAATACCACTCGTTGCTTTTTCCTCAAGTCACTTTGAGGTCCATTATGAGTCCATTTGGATGGAGATCAAGGAGTCTCTTCTGTCTGGGCTGCTCACCTCCTCACCGCTCTCCCTCCCTTAATAAACCTTTGTCTTCACCCCTCAGCTCTTCTTTCAGGGTCGGGCTTCTCTTTCCTCATGGCCCTTGGGTCCCATTCCGTCTGTTTTTCATAAAGGTGGCATGTGCATGTGTGCGAATGACGCATCTCAGTCCCACCTCATGGATAAGCATCCCCAAGACAAAAAAACTTTCCAGATACTAAGATGAAGGGGCCTCATGAAATGTAGTTGTTCTCTTTGTTTCTCTTGTCCTGCTGCCTTGCTTACATGGTCTGGGTCCCGTAATGATATGGCCACTTGCTTTTCTCCAAAAATGAGTGTGACGAGAAGGAAACGCTACCTTCCTATATTTGGGGAGATGGCACTAGAAAATAAACTTGCCAAAATATTTATGGTGATTTTATTAGAGTGGCATACTGCATTTTGGTTACCCCACCCCCATTTTTTTCGAATTCCAAAGTGCATATAATGGGTTATATTACTTTTAGAGTGAGTAAAAATATAATAGAAAATTATAAAACCTTAATAGATGAAGAGACTATTTTATTGATTAGGAAGTTGATTTCCAGGTCAGTTATGTGAGGTGTCCAACGACAATTAGTGAGTGGCAGAACTGGGCCTAATACCAAGGAGAACACATATTCTTTTGTAGGCAGGTTAGTGTTGATGACAAACCTAATTTCTTAACATGGCCCTGCCATATCCCAGATGCATTGCATAGGGGAGTCTTTTCCTCTCTCTGAGCCTCAGTTTCCTCACTTATAAAATGGAGATAACTGATTGGACTGTGATTTCCTTGTGCTTCAAGCATGATAACACCTGGGAAGTCTCTAGCACAGATACTATCACACATACTATCCTGGGAAGGATGAAGTGGCTAATCAGTAAGTATTCTCCCCTTCCTTTCTGTTGTTATGCTAACTGGTGCAGAACATTCCTAGTAAATCAGCCAGTATCTTACCTTGAGCTACTATAACATACTATGCTTAGCACACAATACCTTGGCTTATAGGGTGAATTGTGTCTGCCACCAAAATTCAGATGTTGAAGCTCTAATTGCCAGGATTTTAGAATGTGACCTTATTTGGAGATAGGGACTTAAAGGAGGTGAGTAAGTTAAAATGAAGCCTATCTGACTTGTGTGCTTATAGAGAGAGGAAATTTGGCACACGGAAGACAGCAGGGATGCATGCCCACAGAGGAAAGAACTTGCGAGGACACTGAGAAAAGGGGGCCACTGGAAGCCAAGGAGAGAGGCCTCAGTTAAAAACCAAACCTGCCGACACCTTGATCTTAGACTTCTAGCCTCCAGAACTGTGAGAAATAAATTCCTGTTGTCTAAGACACCTGCTCTGTAGTATTTTGTTAAGGCAGCTCTAGCAAAGTAATGAGCCTTCCATCATTAAACAGAAGGGAAGCTGCTGGAGGGAACCCTGCTTTGCATTCCTTTGTAAGCAGCAGATGATCAATAATTTCTTGATGAATATCATGATTTTTATTAAGGTTAGAAACTTTGTTTTATATTTCTTTTATGTCTCCCGTGGAGGTCCAGCTCTTGACGTTACTGAGAACTGTAATGTGATAATGAGGATTATATATGATCTTTTTTCTCTTTTGCAAATAGTAACTAGAATTGTCTTTTATGAAGTCATTGGAATAAATGCAATTACAGTTGGAAGGATTATTCCTCATTGCCTGTCTAGACATAGTAAGAGGGAATTAAATCTTCAAATGTAATTTCTGAAATTAAGATTAATGACCAGGAGTACATGATTCCCTCATGTGCTGATGACCTCATGTTGTCTGAGACCAAGCATGGGACTTCTCACTATCTTTGTATTAATGTAATGAGTATGATTAGGTTATCTTAAATGTAGTCAGGATATAACATTAACATGTCTGTGTTGGAAGTTTGCTTTGTATTTTTCAGAGGATCTAAAACAGGCAATCATAAAAGAGAAAGTCAAAGGATTTTTTACTGAGTTTTAAAATTACATTGCATTCTAATTTTTTGGATTATGGGAAATGTGGGAGAAAATGAGTTATCTTAATTAACTTATGGAAGAGACATCAAGGGATTAAAAAATTTTACAGGATTTTCAATGTTTGCCAAGTTTAAGAGCTCAAAGGAGAATTTACTGATAAATGAGAAATGCTCTGAACAGTAAGACAGCAAGTTTATTACTGGAAAAAATTCTGAAAACAGTGTTTAAGGTGTGTATGGGGGGGCTACTTCTTTTTGAGCCAACATGGTCTTTACATATACCCTCAGCACACATACAAATATACACACAAGGACTATTTTTCTAATGTCTTGTCATTATCACAATTTGCTGAATAACCTTTGGATGTTAATTAAGACCTCTGGCCCTAGTTCATACATCTCTAATCTAGAGAAACTCTAACATACCTTTCAATTCTAGCATTCTATGATTCTGCTTTATCGCGAGATATGAAAAAAACAGAGAGGGGATGAAAGTGATGTCACTTAGGGAGGCTAATGGTCAGGCTGGTTCTGTTGTCTCCTAAAGACAATCTCTGCAGACCGGCAGTGTCGGGCTCTTGAGCTCATATACCAAGCTTTAGGCTTCAGGACAACAGGGTGCTGTTCAGTGCTGAGTCCCCAGAACGAGGAGCACGGATTAATGTTTCCAGTGCTGCTTGGATCTTTATGATCTATTATGGTGTAACCTGTCCCTATTTTTAGGGGCATGTTGATATATATCTACTCAATTATTAGACGTCTGATCAGAGGATTAGAGGATTATAATCACACTAGAGGCCCGTTGCATGAAGAGATTTGCGCAATAGGCCTTCCTTCCCTTGGCTTCCAGTACCGGCTTTCCTCCGGCACCCGGGACCCAGGCCTTCGCTCCGGCCAGAGTCTGCTGCCTTGTCTTCGCTGCAGACTCTGGGAGTCTGCCATCTTGTCTTTGTCCCTCATAGCAGGCGTCCTGCCTTGGAGCAGCTGGGCAGCGGCCATCTTTGGCCTTCTAATTTGCATACTCACTCTGATTGGCTGTCCAGGGGTGGGCAAACTTTTTGACTCGAGGGCCACAATGGGTTCTTAAACTGGACCGGAGGGCCGGAACAAAAGCATGGATGGAGTGTTTGTGTGAACTAATATAAATTCAAAGTAAAGGAGCGGCGGGGAGAGCAAGAGAACCGGATAGAACAGCCGGATCCGGCCCGAGGGTCGTAGTTTGCCCAAGGCTGGATAGGCGGTAAGGTCAATTTACATTTGTCTATTATTAGGTAAGATGCTACTGCTAAACTGAACACAATGATCTGAAACAGCAGCAGTATTTTAAAGAGTATTTTGTTGCTTTCTTCCCATATGGAAATCCAATAAACTTTATTTTGTCCCTCCTTTCCATCCTTTCCTTTGTTTCAATTTTAAGTTTTTGTCACAATCTACTGTCATTAGGGAAAAGATATATTCTCTGAATATAAATTCCGTGATGGTAGGGGCACACTGGTTTTGTTTTTTTTTTTTTTTTTTTTTTTTTCATGCACACAGCAATAATGACATACAAATGTATTTATTAAGTAAAAGAATGAGTGCTGAAATTTATAACCACAGAAAGGGAAAATGGTATTTGGCTCCCTTTTTTATTAGTAGTGGGCAGGATAGCCTGGGAAGGATGAAGTGATGCATGTAAGTATATGTGTATGTATTTGTATTTATAACACAGCAAAAGACATATACTGATACTTTCGTTTTAACAAAAAATAAAAACTCTGTATGTGTGATGATTTTCTTGGTTGAGATCAAGGGAGGATGCTGATGAGTGGAAAAAGACAAAATTAAAAATATTTGAATTTCTAGCCATTTTTTAAAAAGTCTGGTTAATTTAAAAAGAGAGACTATTCCAAATCTTAGGATCTGACAAAAATAAACGAGAGACACCAAAAGTATGGATTGCCTATAACATGAGTGTTCTAGCAAGTAGCTTAGCATTGCCCTTCTCCCCCAGCCATTATCACCCCACTTCACGGGGTGTCTGACTGTGGTACACACTTTCTCTGACTCAGGAGCCTGATGTAGCTGAAAAGCTATGCAGGAACAATCATCAGAATGAGAACCAGCACAGCATCCTGACTCAATAGGGATAAAGAGGAAATCAGCTGCCTAATGAAGTTCTTTCTGTGCCCCCTGCCATTGTGAAAAATAGAGGCTCCAGTATTTCATTATAAATCTGTGTGCTTCGCTTCTCACTCTTCTTTGGTCTGAAAATCAAAGGCCATTTCTGTCAGATCTCACCCTTGGAGTTCTCATCTTCACTCTTGCCTTCAACTATCACCTCTATGTAGATATCTACCCAAATCTGTATTTCAAGTTGCATCTCCTTCAGCCCTTGCTACAAGCTGCATCCTAGTGAAACAATTTTTATTTCTTAATTTTCCTTACTTTGACCTCATAATTGCATATTTGAAGAAAGGCAAAGTCACATACAGTATTTCATTCTTTTTTTCTCTCTCAAATCATTAAACCTCATGGACTGGACTTTTACATTTTTCTTCTTAACAGATTAACAGGGGATTAAGGCAATTTTTGTTTTTTAGGAGTAGGGAGTATCAGCCATTTGCTGGTTTCATTTTTTACTTTCTGTATAAAAGCACTGACATGTATGTACATAGCTTTAATGTTGAGACTACAGCATAAAACTAAAGCGATTTATCCCTTCCTTGAATTTGACTCTGAAAATAACTTATATTGACATTGTGGACTTCATCTCCTCCTCTTTGTAATTGCCTGGCTGCCACAAATTTAAGACATAGAAATAATTGCAATTGAAAAAAAAATTAATAATGTAAACAAAAGTAGCTCTTTTTAACACCATTCAGGAATACATTTGAAGTTTATATTCAAAGAGCATGTTTTGATCAAATATATCTAGGCATTATTTCTATGTCTCAGAAAATCTTAAGTATTTATATGTTTCAGAAATTATTAAGTTTTATAAAATACAACTTAGTCATTCCAGTCTTACATCAACACTCACTGAGTCCTGGCTGGTTTTCTCAGTGGTTAGAGTGTTGGTCCGTGGACCAAAGGGTTGTGGGTTCGATTCTTGTCAAGGGCACGTACCTCAGTTGCAGGTTCTATCCCTGGCCCCAGTCAGGGTGGGAGTGGGAGGCAACCAATTGATGTTTCTCTCACATCTCTCTCTCTCTCTCTTTCTCTCTCTCTCTCTCTCTCTCTCTCCCCTCCCCTCCCCTCTCCCCTTCCTTCCACTCTGTCTAAAAAACCAATGGGAAAAATATTTTCAGGTGAGGATTAAAAAAAACAAAAAGACTTACTGAGATATCTCCCTGACTTACCAAAATCCCAGATTTGAAATCAAGTTTTATCTATCCATTGATTATCTATAAGATTTGAATGATCCATGGTGCTGGAATTTTGCTTCTGCAAGGAATAATGTCCTTCTGAAGAGACCTATCACATTTGCAAGGTGGTTATCTCCAGCACAGCTATCAACCCTCCATTAATCTCATAGTAACACTGGAAAAGGAGGCCATGAGTTTGTCTTTGCAGCCTTGGCTATTCTAGCAGTGCATTTCCTCTCCTATAGCCATATGAAGATCATCTCCATCATCATCACTATACCATGAGCATTCAAGATTCCAGGTTTATTTTTGTCTAACTTTATGGTTCCTCTCTACTTCACTAGGGTTGATTACATGTTCTATTTCTTTATGCAATATGTCACTATGGCATCTCTCCATCAAGTATTTGCATTGAATCTATGTAGCATGAGTCCCTCTTGCCATGTAATTTGACCCTTGTAACCACCAGAAACTTACAAAACTTGCCTATGGGCTAGCTAAACAACTTACAGATTTTAACTATAAAATATATCTTTTAAAACTCTTAGATTTTGAAACAAAAATCTTTAAATTTATTAAAACCAATTTTAGAATAATTTCATGAAGATGTTTGACAAGAATGTTTGGCAGTATACCCGGTGAGAGACCAAAGTAAGGAATTCCTCTACGTTGCTTTCTTTGGAACCTCAGACTTTCTCTCTTGTGTTATATTTAGAGGTGTGGCATGTCTCATTTTCTGCTTCTGTACCTCACTGTGCTTCTCGTACTTATGGTAATCCAGTTAAAGTGTTAGGCCGGTATGAAGAGAACCCCAAGTTCTGAACTGAGTAAACAACTTATAGCAGTGTGAGACCCCTGTGTGGGGCCCCTCTCATCCTGCTCTTCACCAGTGCATTCCTGACATCAGACACAGAAGTCAGTGACACTTTTTTTCCCCCCCCTCAGGAAAGTACTTCTAAAAACTTAACCCAAAAGTGTTTTATTAATTAAGCAATCCTGGAAGTGACTAGGATGTTGGTAATGTAACCAGATTGATCAGATGGTAACAGCTGCCAATTAAATTTAAATAAATTCAACTCAATGAGGCCAATTCTATCCATTTAAGGTCATTTCAACACACATCTACTAAGCACCATATATCCAAATACTACATTAGGTTCTGAGTCTATAGAGATGGGTGAAATACATTCACTATGTGCAATCTAACAGTGAGAGTTAGCATACACCCAAAATAAATTGCCTTGCTGTTCAGTAAGTAGTATAATTGAATTATGTATACAATGCTGAGGTAACCAGAGGAGGAAGGGATTAACTTTGAAGGGGGAGCTATGGTGAAGGTTTCTCAGCAATGCCCCTGGAAACAATGACACACCAAACAGGATTTTGAAAGATGACCAAGAGTATGTTAAGTCAGGGTTGAGTCAAGTTTAGACTGAGGGAAGATTATTGGATACCCCATGACCTTGGATAGGATCTTATGCATACAATACTACTGATTTTGATTGTTTTCACACATTTTTTTCATTTTAGCTATTCAAAGAGGCATATTTTACTATAATTTTATTAAAAACAAATGCATAAACCAAGAGATAAAGGGTTGACCTGGGATGCTTACTGCACTATGAACAGCATCCTCTGGATTTGTAAGATGTGCTAAACTTGATTTTAACCATCATTTAAAAAGACAGCAAGGAAACCAGTGGGAAATAGTAAAAATGCAAAAGGAACTGGAGTTTAATTCCTCCTTCTGACACCATGGAGCTTTTGATTTGGGTTAAGTTATAAATCCTCTGAGGGTCTAAATTTTCTCATGTGTAAATTGAAGTGTTACCTAAGAAATCTCTATGGCTTTTTCTAGCTTTTAAAGTATTTTCTGATTCTACAGAATGGTCAGGTCAGTGAAAATAACCCAAGGGAGGCAGATTGAGTGGCGAAATGAGCATGGTCTTTGGAGCCAGCAAATCTCAGATTAAACCCAGGCTGAACTTCAGACAAGTTGAGAGATTTAGGGAGCAAGGGCATCACTTCATTAGTAATTCTCATTGGCAGAACACCTACTTTATAGCATTAGGAGGATTAGTGCAAAAACATGATCAAAATGCCTATAGAGTTTCTGGCTCACAGTGGGTATTTAATAAATGTTAATTTCCGTTTCCATCTTCTTTTATTATGATTAGTAGAAGCTAGTTGATGTCTCCCAAGGGATCCTCAAATATTCAGGTGTTGTCTAATCATTCTCAAACTATACCATGGCCAAGATGGAGTGAAGCAGAGAAACAGCAAGGCATCACACAGCCAAGATATTCTATATTTGGTAACAGTGTTTGTCCATTTGTTTTTTTTTCAAAGAGAAAGTCATTTCATAAATTCTTGCCATAGTGGCTTCAGCTGCTTTACTGTCTCTCATGACCTTTCAGTTGTGCCTAATTATTAACACTGATACTGTTCAATCTGCCTTAGCACCTGGACTTAATGAAGGACATTTCTGACACACCAGTTCCCTTTCATTTCACTTCACAGCCAAGGTTTATTAATCAGGGTCTGTAGGAGCAGTCCTCATATAAAGACTCTGATGCTTTTATAAGGATATACTGTACTCCATTTACAGCAAGATAGTACCATATAAATATACTATAAGAGGCAGTGTAGTTCAGTTGGCTCTAAAATAAGCTGAGTGTAAAGTCTCTAAGGCAGCCGTGGGCAAACAACGGCCCGCGGGCCGGATCCAGCCCATTCGGCTGTTCTATCTGGCCCGCGGAGCCAAAAGAGCGGAGGGTTCTCTTGCTCTCCCCTCCGCTCCTTTACTTTGAATTTATATTAGTTCACACAAACACTCCATTCATGCTTTTGTTCCGGCCCTCCGGTCCAGTTTAAGAACCCATTGTGGCCCTTGAGTCAAAAAGTTTGCCCACCCCTGCTCTAAGGTCTAATGAATGTCACTCCAATTCAGCCCATCCTGGGACTGTTTCATTTCATTCTCTTTATCCAGAACTTCTAGCCCAGTTTCATAAAAATTTAAATCCCTTGCTTTTTTTTTTTTTTTAAATCCTCACCTGAAGATGTTTTTATTTTATTTTTTTGTTGTTAATCCTCACCCGAGGATAGTTTTCCATTGAATTTTAGAGAGAGTGGAAGGTAGGGGCAGAGATAGAGAGAGAGAAACATCTATGTGAGAGAGACACATCAATTGGTTGTCTCCCTGCGCCTGGACCAGGGCTGGGGATCAAGCCTGCAACCAAGGTACATGTGCTCTTGACCAGGGCTGACTCTCTATCCACTGAGCCAAACCAGGTAGGGCTGTTTTTATTGATGCGGGGGGGGGGGGGGGGGGAGAGAGAGACAGAGCAAGGAAGAAAGAGAGAAACATTGACTGTTTATTTGCCTCCTGCACGAGCTCGACTGGGGATTGAACTCACAACCCAGGTATGTGCCTTGACTGGGAGTGGAACCCACAACCTTTTGGTGTATGGGACAATGCTCCAACTAACTGAGCCCCCTGGCCAGTGCAATCCTTTGCTTTTTGGTAGAAGATGTGAAGAATGACACTTTTGGCTGGATTGGGAAAGATTCTTCCATTTCTGATCAATGCTATGATAATATGTGATCATTACTTTACTAAGGGGTTGTTAGAAATTGTGACTTAGATGTCTGAGTGGTATCCTGGGAAGATCAGGGACTTAAACATCTGACAGATATAGGTTCAAAGCTCAGCTCATCACTTAATAACTGGGACTTTTGGTGGTGAGCTTATTTTCTCTGAGACTCGTTTTCCCCACCTATAAGATGAGGTTAGTAACCTCCGTATGGAATGTTCCAAGGATAAATTGAGATGACATGTATAAAGTGATGAGCGATATCTCTTGCATAAAGTAGGTACTCATTAGGAGGAGGGCATCACAAAAATCCTAAGTGTGTTCAAAGTGACAAGTAAGTACAGTGTCAGCCACTTCAGGGATGGTTCCATTTCCCAAGCAAATGAATGTCACACACATTCTGTAGGAACAAATTCTGATTTCTAAATGGGTTATATGTACATATTTTTTAATCCTCACCCAAGGATATGTTTCTGTTGATTTTAGAGAGAGGAAAGGGAGGGGGGGAGAGAGAGAGAGAGAGAAACATTGATCAATTGCCTACTGTACCTACCCCAACCAGGGATTGAACCAGCAACCTAGTATGTGCCCTGATTGGGAATCAAACCTGCAAACTTTTTGGTGTACAGGACCAAATAAAGCTATCAGTTGAGCTACCTGGTCAGGGCCAAATGGGTGACATTTTAACTCTCAATCTTGTCCTATCTAATAAAGAGGGAATATGCTAATTAACCATCACTCCATCACAAAGATGGCTACACCCACAGCTGAGGCCAAGTTCCCATAAGGAGCCTTATTGAGCAATCAGCAGGGACCTGAGGCTATGCCCTCCCCCACCCCCATGGGGCTTGACAGGGGACCTCAAGGTGCATTTCCCGTCCTGGTGCTGGGCTAGGGGACCTAAGACTGCATCCCCTGCCCGGTAGGGCTTGACAGGGGACCTCAGGCTGCGCCTCCTGCCTTGACACCAGGCTGGGGGACCTAAGGCTGCGACCCCGACCTGGTGGGGCTTGATGGGGACCTCAGGCCGCGACCCCCACCCCAGCACTGGGCCAGGTGACCTGAGGCTGCACCCTCCTGCTTGGTGGGGCTTGACAGGGGATCTCAGGCCGTGCTCCCCACTCAGCAGGGCTTGACGGGTTGATGGGGCACCTCAAGGTGCACCCCCAGTGCTGGGTCGGGGGAACTCAGGCCACGCCCCCCGCCCAGTGGGGCTTGACAGGGGACCTGAGGCTGCGACCCCACCCAGTGGGGCCTTGACAGGGGATCTCAGGCCATGTTCCACACCTGGCAGGGCTTGATGGGGGACCTCAAGGCGTGCCCCCCATCCTGGCGCTGGGCCAGGGAACCTGAGGCTATGTCCCCTGCCCAGTGGGGCTTGACAAGGGTGGGACTGGCTGGGTCTGGATCTAGCCCAATGGGGGGTGGGCCGCCAGGTCTGGATCTCACGCGATTTTGAGGCGAATGTGGGTGGGCGGGGACTTGACTCTGGGTCCCGTGGTGTGCCCCAGACTCTGACAGGAGGAAGGTTTTCATATACATTTTACTAATTTTCTTTCATCTCTGACACTACTATTATAGAGAAAGGGCAAATAGCAATATTAAATTATTTCCTCAATTAATCCCCTTTTAATGTGCACAAATTTCATGCACCAGGCCACTAGTTTTTTAAATAAACAACCAAAAAAAAGGTAGCAAAATAGCCTATTTTTTTAAAAAAGAGAATCAATGAGTTTTCCCCAGTAAAACAGAATTTGGCAAAAGTTCTCTGGTCATTTTATGAAAGGTAACTACTGAGAAAAAGGCAGGAACATTTATGGGATATAAGTAATAATCTTTCAGCATGGTAATAGTATGTTGCAAACAAAAGTAAGAGAAACCATTATAAAATTGAAAAGGATGTTACTTTTCATGTGTGGGGTATATTTTCAGGAAACCGTGGGGATGAGCAGACAGCATGAATATCTGTGATTATATGAATATCCTGCGATTACCTTCCCTGAGAGTGAGCCTGCTAATGTGACTGACTAGTGGAGAGTGCCAGTGTGGAAAGGTAGGGATAAAATTGCAGTGCCTGAGACAGTATTTCTTTATCTGCTGTATATTTCTCACAAAGTGAAATAACTGGTGATGTTGGTCTTTGGGAAAACAGCCAGTGACTTTTTATGATAATAATGGCAACCCCAAGCCTACAGAATTGTTATATGCACTCCTTAGGATAATAGTCAAAGGCATTTCATGAAGGAAAAAACAAGCTTTCATTGTCAAATAAGTTTGGAAATGCTGAATATTATATCCCACAATATATAATCACAATGTATATTAGCATATGAAAACCTCTGAGAAGTTCTCTAGTTAAAAAAAGCCAAATAATTAGGGAATAGTTCAATAATTCCCTAATTTCAACACTGGCATTCTTTATCAAGAAATTAAAAAAAAAATCCTGTTTCAATTTAGATGCCTTTTATTTCTTCTTGTCTAATTGCTGTGGCTAGGATGTTTAGGACCATGTCGAATAAGAGTGGTGAAAGTTAACATCCCTGTCTTTTTCCTAATCTTAAAAGGAAAACACCTTTAGTGTTTTTTTGCCCATTGAGTATGATGATTGTTGGCTGTGGGTTTTCATATATGCCCTCTATTCCCACCTTGCTAAGGATTTTTATCATAAATGGGTGCTGCATTTTATCAAATTCTTTTTCTTTATCTCTTGATATGATCACGTGATTTTCATTCTTCATTTTGTTTATATGGTGTATCACATTTATTAATTTGTGGATGTTACAACAACCTGCATCCCCGGAATAAATCCTATTTGATCATGGTGTATGATCATTTAAAATGAATTGCTGAGTCCAGTTTGCTAATATTTTGGTGAGGATTTTAGCATCCAGGTTCATCAAGGATATTGGCCTGAAATTTTCTTTCTTTATAGTGTCTATATCTAGTTTTGGAATTAGGATAATACTGGCCACATAGAATGATCTTGGAGGTTTCCCTACTCTTGAATTTTTAGGAATAGTCTGAAAAGGATAGGTGTTATTTCTTCTTTGAAAGTTTGGTAAAATTCACTTGTGAAGCCTTCTGGTCCAGGACTTTCGTTTGCTGGGAGTTTTTTGATTACTGCTTTGATTTCATTAGTTGTAATTGGTCTATACAAATTTTCTGATTCTTCCTGATTCAATTTTGGAACATTGTATGTTACCACAAATTTATTCATTTCGTCTAAATTGTCCAATTTGTTGGCATGTAGTTGTTCATAATGGTTTCTTAAAATCCTTTGCATTTCTGTGGTGTCAGTCACTTCTCTTTCATTTCTGACTTTATTTGGGTCCTGTCTTTTTTTCCTGAAGAGTTTTGTTTAAGGTTTGTCAATTTTGTTTATCTTTTCAAAGATCTAGCTCTTGGTTTTATTGGTTTTTTGTTTTTTACTCTATTTAGTTTATTTCTGCTTTGACCTTTATTATTTCCTTTATTCTTCTCACTTTGGGCTTTGTTTGTTGTTCTTTTTCTAGTTCCTTTAAGTATAAAGTTAGATTGTTTATTTGAAATTTCTCTTGTTCTTTGAGGTAGGTTTGTAATGCTATGAATTTCCTTCTTAGGGCAGCTTTTGCTGTGTCCTATAGATTTTTGGATTGTTGTGTTCTCATTTTCAGTTGTTTCAAGGTTATCTTTTGATTTCTTCCTTGATCTTGTTAACCCATTCATTGTTTAGCAACATATTAGTTAGCCTTCATGTGTTTGTGTGTTTTCAGTTTTTTGTGTGTTTGTCATTGATACCTAGTTTCATATTACTATCATTAGAGAAGATGCTTGATATGATTTCAGTCTTCTTAAATTTATTGAGACTTGTTTTGTGTTCTAACAGGTGGCCTATCCTAGAAAATGATCCATGTACATTTGAAAAAAATGTATATTCTGCTGTTTTGGGGTGAAATGCTCTGAAGATATCAATTAAATCCATCTCACCAGGGGTGTTATTGAAGGGCACTGTGTTCTTTTACATTTTCTGTCTGTAGGATCTATCCATTGATGCCAATAGGGTGTTACAATCCCCTACTACAACGGTATTACTGTTGACCTCTATTATGTTCATCAACATTTGCTTTATGATATATATTTAGGTGCTCCTGTGTTGGGTGCATAAATGTTTACAAGGGTTATATCCTCTGGTTGGATTGCTCCCTTTATCATTACATAGTGTCCTTCTTTGTCTCTTACTATAGCCTTTGATTTGAAGTCTGTTTGGTCTTTTATAAGTTTTGCTACCCCAGTTTTTTGTTTCATTTCCATGAAATATTCTTTTCCATACCTTTACTTTTAGTCTGTGTGTATCTTTCATTCTGAGTTTGTTCTGAGGTGGGAGTGGAGGAGATGAAGGTACCTGTGAGTGACATGCCCAGCTGGAAGGTCCCATCCATTGTGTCTCTGCTCTGCCCCAAGTCCCACCACTCCCCGCCCCCAGCCCACACTAAGCCCACCCCACTACATAACTCAACTGAACTAAGCAGCCTGGCCCTGCCATCCAGGATACGGGAGGGTGGCTGCCTCTGTATTTGTTTCTGTGTATTAGGTAGATGTGCTATGTCTCCCAGTCTTGGAATGGTGGCCTGATGTAGTAGGTGTCAGTGGTGCATTCTCCCTGATCACCTGAACTCAGTGCTCCAGGAATGTCCCTTGTGTGGGTTATGAGACCCATCCTGTTGTAGTTGAGTCTTGATTGCTATTGGCCCATCCATGGGGAGGATTGACACTCAGGCTGCCTGACTGTGATAATCAATTCTGACCACAGTGTATGAGCTGCAGTGAGGGGACTGACCTCACAAGGCAGAATTTGGTGCAGCACATTCAGGTGACTGCCAAGATGTCCCTTTGGGTGTGCTGCTTGTGGAGCTGATTGGGTTGTGCTGTAATGTTGTCTGAAGCCTACCATTAGGTGCATCGGTTCTGGGGTCTTTTAGAAGGGACTTAGGTGCAGGTCAATGTCAAATGCTGCCTGTGGCTGTCCCTGGGCTACCTGTTGGGAGATAAAAAGCATTCTACAGTTTGTGACTTCCTTTGCTGAGCCTGAGTGTGTGTGGGAGGGATCAAGCTGCATACTGAGGCCAGCTACCACCAGCACCAAGCCTGGGGAAGGTCAACAAAAGGCTGAGATCACCCAAGACATGCCTCTGCTTGTTGGCTGCCTTTTGTGCTCAGTCACGGGGAGAGCACATGTCAGTATGCGAGTTGCATGACTAGGTTCTCAGAAAGTCAAGAGGTAGAGGCAAATGTTGTTCAGCAGTGGAGCTCACAGATTCAAACTTGGTATAAGTGCCAGGACAGAGGCCACTAAGCAACAGTCTCAGGGTACACCACGGCCAGCTGCCACCCTGCTGGGGCCTAGAGATCATTGTAGTAGTGGAACGGGGTCTCAGGGAGTGGTCAGGTTGAGGCCAACAGGGTTCATCAGGGTAAAAGAGATTAAGATTTGGCCATGTGGATGGAGGACTCTGCACGGAATGGTTAGTTCTGGTTGGGTATATGTTCATTGCAGAGTTATTTACAATAGCCAAGATCTGGAAACAGCCCAAGTGGCATCAGTAGATGAGTGGATACAAAAGTAGTGGTACATTTACACAATGGAATACTACTGGGCCATAAAAAAGGAGGGAAATCTTACCTTTATGTTAGACCATGAATGAACTTATTATACTAAGTAAAATAAGTCAGTCAGAGAAATCCAAATACAATATGATTTCACTTATATGTGGAATTTAATTAATAAAACAAACTAACAAAATAGAAACATATTCATAGATACAGAGAACAGACTGATAGAAGTCATAGGGGGTGGGGGTTGGAGGGATGAGTGAAAAAGGTGATGAGATTGAGAAAAAAAAACACACACCCCACAAAATCTCATATATAATACAACAGTATGATGATTATCAGAAGGAAATTGGAGTGGGGGGAGGTAGAACAGGATAAAAAGGGTCACCATTTAATGGTGACCAGAAGGAGACTTGACTTTGGGTACTGAGCATACAATATAATATACAGTTGATGTATCATAGAATTGTACACTTGAAACCCATGTAATTTTATTAAGCAATGTCATTTCAATAAATTCAGTAAAAAAAAAAAAACTGTTAAAGGAGACATCCTTTTGAACTAGTAATCTGGAAAAGATATTTTTGGAAATAATGCAATTGGTACTTAGGAAAAAATAGAATAGTATACCAGTAGTGGTAATACGAAGGAATGAGTTGTTCTGGGAAGATGGACAGAAATGTACTCCTGCTTTCTCAGTGCTGATATTTATAGTCATCAGTGAAGAATCCATTGGAATCTTTGGGTCCTGGCTTATGACAAGATGCAATAAACTTTTTGTACTATAGTATTAAGCAAAAACCAGTTATTTCATAGTTGGTTTTTCTTTTTCTTTTCTTTCTTTTTCTTTTCTTTTCTTTCTTTCTTTCTTTTTTTTTTTTTTTTTTTTTTTTTTTTTTTTTTTTTTTTGCAAATTAAGGCACAGGAGCTAGATCTTATTGTCTGGTGAATTTTTTTTCAGGTTTTGTTCTACAACTTTCAAGTCCTGATGCAGCTTTCTTTTTAAGCTAAAACTACTTTCTTAATTTGAGCAAGTCTCCAGGTTGAAGAAAACTTGTAAGCACTGTTAGTACTTGTCAGGAGTAAATGGGACTCTAGAGAGTTCTTTGAAATAGGAAACATTTGAACAGAATATCATCTTGCTTTCTGCAGTTGTGTACCTCACAGCTCTAATTCCTCTTCATCTCGTCTCAGGCCTCCATCAATAATCCTTCTGCTGAAACACACTTGACAAGAGAGGTGGAGGAGACGCCCTTGCAATCTCTTCTGAATGTCACTCAGCAGTGATTTGTAATCAGGTCCAGAAGTTGCAGGAAGAAAAATGTAAAACTAAAGAGGGGATTCAATCTACATAAATCTAGATGGGAGGTGTAGCATTTTATAAAATCATCTTTTGATTAGACAGTGGAGATATTGTTAAATGTAAAAAATTCAGCAATTATGAATTCCTATTGCAGATATTTCACTATAAAATAAAACCTTCTGCATTTACTTTAATGAATAAGTGAATTGGCTGTTTTCTGGATCCAATTATATTCATGCTATACACTGTGATTTCTAAAACATCTCAAACTAGAAACCACAACACACTTGTGATCACATCTCATAACTCAGTATTGGAAAAAAGGGCCTGGTCTTTGTGTGTTAAATAAGACACTGGATTCCAGCTGCCCTTCTGAAATTCAGGAGAAATCTGTACTATAACTTATAAATTATTTATTATTAAAAATTGAATAAGGAAAACAATGAAAGATTCCTTTTGGACAATGAAAAATGTTAAATTAACTTTATTGATTTGGACCTTTGTGTTTACTCGGTGAAAGTTGTGAAAAAAACTATTCTAAGTTTTTGAACAAATATTTAAAAATGAAATAGATTTTCAAAGCCATGCAGTATATTTTTCTTTCAGTTTATAGAATAACTATATACTCTAATAACTTTTCATTATTAGTTTATGGAGCAGCATTTGAATTTAATGGTAAATATCCTATTTGTATATATATTTATGCTGGATTGTTTTTCCCTCAACTTCAATACATTTATGTTTCCTTTACCTTTTTAGTTACAAAAAAATAGAATACTGCACTGTTTGGACAAAAGGAATGATGAATTTATAATATCCTTCGTTTAAATATAAGGATTAGAGAAGTTGAGTCATCTGACCATAAACTGTCATTCTACTTTCTCGAGAATAAATTGCACTGTTTGAGGGATTCCTTTAAGTTTACAATTGTCGCAGATAGGTATTACACAGTATCACAAGAAGATCCAGATGGACTAATTAAAAGAAGTTGCTTTAAAAGAGGTCAAAGTGATGAGACCTAAATGCCCATTTAACATGAACTTTACATTTCCCTCTGCTGAGTTTGCCGCCATTCTTCTTTCATCCAGCTCCTCGGGGATTAGAGAATCCAGCCTGCTCTGGAGAAGTCCCTGTGGGAGTGAGAGGCTATCTGCTCTCCGTGTCCTTGAGCCTTTGGCTGCCCTGAGAGCCTGCCAAGTTTCCATCAGGCTCATTGGGCACCTGTGCCCAGGCAACAGGACAAGAACGCACCTCACCGAGGTCTCCAATGGCAAAGAATGTCTATACTTTTGAGATGACTTGCTCGTGATGCAAATGGGTGACCTGGAGCGAAATGCTTCATTAAATGCTTCCTCTCCCCCAGCGGCTTAGGTATCAGAAGCTGGGCTGCTTACTCACATTTTTTCTTTTATAACATGTGCTAACAGCCATTTATTCTTACAGAAATGCACAAATCAAATGCTGTGGTTAGTTAATAAACTACCAAAGCAGAAATGAAAATTAGATTCCTTTAGGAAAAAACCACAGTATTTACCTTTTCCAAGGAAATGCGTAAAAAAGCTTTAGAAAAAAATCTGTTATATGAGATCTCAGAAGAGACTGTGGTTTAAAATAATAAAAAAGAGAAATAGGAGTTTTAATCCAAGTTGCTATTTTATTTTTTTTGTACAACAAGGGATGAGAAAAATTATGAGAACCCATGCATTTGCCCCAAGTTAGGATTGTATTATATTAACTTCGGCTGACAATATCCTATACTGCCTTTGTCTTACTTAAAATTCTGCCCCTTGGGTAGAAATACACATCTAAAATGGACTCAGCTCATTTCTTTCTTGCTGAAGTCACTTTACCACTTTCTCTCAACTACTGAACCTATTTTATTCTCTTTTGTCCAATATCACATTCTCAAGTTTTTGGCATATAGAATTTCTCTGAGGTGCTTTTATTACTGAATTCAGGATTTGTATTTTATGATAAGCTCTTATGGTTAATAAGATGCTAAGATGAACCAATAGGATTTTGCTTCTTCTTTGCTTAATATTAATGAAATGGTCCTATTACTGTGAACCTAGTGCAGGGATTTGCCAGTAAAGTGGGCCCATGAAGAATGGGCTGTATTTTTCCATAAATTATCTCATCAGAAAAAAAAAATGCCTGACAGTTCACTATGAAGCATGGTAGCAACCATCTCAGGTAGAAACTGCTGTTTGGCTTCTGTACTTATTTGTTTGCTAAAACAATAGAAAGTTATTTTGATTTTCTGAACTTATGTATGCTATCCCAATACTCCATTGATGATGGTTTGAATATCCCATTGATTGTGATCTCACTGGTTACTGAAGCACATTCTTTGGGAATCAGCACAATTATCCTAAATTGTCTCAGTAGCTACAGATAATGCATTCCAGTTGACTCAGTGGTCCCGGAATCTGGACAGCACAATTATTCTAAATTGCCCCGGTGGTCCCAGATAATGTATTTCTGTTGATTCAGTGATTCATAAATACTTTAGATAACTAACTTGCTCAATTTTTGCTTCTGTAAAGAATGCTTTTCTCGAAACAGGTTCCTCATTCCAGACCCAAAGATGTAATGGATACCTTTGTGATAGTCTGCCAATATAAGCCAGATGTGGCAAACTGTTCAGGGCTGCGAGGTCTGGAGCGCTTTTGCTCCCTCGTATGCCGCCGGCTTTTAATAAATGACTCCATAATTTGACTTTTTGAGGCGTCCTTTGTAAGATGGGGGTTACACTACAACAACTATGGCTGTGATCTTTGACTCCATGGCATAAAAGAAGTAGTGATTTTAGCAACATCTGAGAAAGGTACTCCCAAAATTTCTCTATTAAAAAGAACAGGCTCTAATAATCAATATATGGAAATGATAAACATTTTAGTATCTATTTTAAGTCCAATGCCATTGGATCACTTTTTCAGTTGTATTGCTTTTCAGTAAAATACATTAGGTCATTTAGTTTCAGAGTGTGAAACCATGGAGTGTATTTTCTATAGGAAACAGAAGGCTTGCTTTCTGCTGAAATTGACTGAATAAGCTACTTCCAGCAGATATTCAAGTCCTGGGGAATTATCCTTTATTGTATATCAGGTGGATGACAAAGAGAGGATTCAGAGAGGAGGCGTGAGTCATTATGTGAGTTTTGGGAAATGTGAATGCTGGCTGATTCCTTATTCTAGTATGAGCAGTACTTTGAAAGATTAATTTAAGACTAATCCTCTTCAAAATATCATGAGAGCAGAGGTTGGGGTAGAGCCTATAAATGAAATATCATTTTTGTGTAGTTTAAAAATAGGCAATTTATAATCTGAAAATTATAAAAACAGCAGTTTAACTTGAATCCATGGGTGAAATCCATGTTATCAGATACATGTTTCTTTTTTATTTTCTTGACTTATTAATCATCAGAAGGGTACTGTCTAATTGTTACGAATAAACTACTATATTATACTGCTGATACAGTTTCTACAACTAAATTGATCAAATGTATACACCAGATTAAGTATAATTTCAGGTATACAAATTTATTTATTTCATTGACAGAAGTTTAGGTATTAAAATATTCTCTAAGAGTGACCTGAATATTTAGTTTTATAAGCTTTCTACTTAGCATGGAGGACTTGAGGGTTAGATTCTTTTAATGTCCATAAAGATTGGTGAAAATTTGATATAATTCTGGATTATTATAGTTGGCGAAACACTTTTACTGGAAGCATGGGAATAATCTTTTAAAATTTTGAATTAAATATGTAAACCATCTGAGTTCTTGTTAATTTTAAATCAATTTAAAGTATGTACACTCTGAGGAGTTTCTACAAATATCAATTTCAGTTAGGAAAAATTTAGCTTCACTTAGGATAAAAAAAGTAGACTTTTAAGAATAAAAGTTTGACATGGAAAATAACTATTACTTTAGCTTATAGTATATATTTCATGGCAAACACTTTATTGCAATCTGGATGCTACTACATTATTGTTAAAGATTCTAGCTTCTACCAGTCCAGGAAGAAAAGGGTGAATGAGCCATTTTAATACAGCAATGTGACTGTATAGCATGCCCTCTAAGGTAGCTCACATTTTTGAAGGATGTGATGGAAGGCAGGAGAAATAACTAAGAAAGAAGTTGGAAGAATAGTGCCACGGCCAAGTGGTAATTAACATGGATGACGATTAACAAAGAACATGGAAATGGTTATTAGTTTGTCGACTAAGAAAAATAACTTTTGGAGTAAGTAAACAGTTGAAGAGAGGGGAGTTGGACTCTAATTTATGGAGTCTCTCCTATGTTTAAAGGCTTCAGTCTGTTCTTTCACTTACTCCCTCCGAGCAGTACACTTAAGGCACGTATTTAATAGATGAGAAGACAGAGGCTCAGAAAGGTCAATAATTTGCCTCAGTTAATACAGTGAGGATGCGGAATCCAGTTTGGCTCCGAGCTCACGTTCTTATTCATGATGCATAAAATTAGGTTCATGATCAAAAAATGGTTGCTACTAAACTTCTAAAAGTTTTGCTTGAATAACTTCTGCCACTATTCATCTTCTCTTTTAGGAGTTACTTCTGAAGTTTTCACTTGGGTTTACGGTAATTTCAGTAACTTTTTGGATGTCATTGGTGTAAATAGTATCACTGCTCACTGTAGGGCCTTCTACCTTCAGGTCTTCACAGTTGAGCTCTTTATTTTGGTTCTTGGTCAGATGTAGTCCATCCTGAGTAACTCTTTCAATAAGGTATTTTGATAATATATTTTGAACCTTTGTATATTTAACACTATCTTTCTGTTGTCTTGCCAAACAAACGTCAGCCTCCCCCTACAATTCTGTAATTATTATCCTATTGTTTTACAGACTTTCAAGTTGCCTAGAACTCTGAGGTCAATCTGACTTCTACCCTTCATAGAAAACCTTTTGATTTTATTTCTAATCTTCCTGGATGTTTTCATAACTTTACCCCCATTTCCTTTAAATTAGAAAATGTCAGTAGGTGTTTGAATCTTTGTCTCTATTCCCACCCCTCCCCCGCAGAACATCAGGTGACTCCTCCAGAATCAACCTGCAGACCCTGATTTTCATTTATATTCTTTTAATCTTTAAGTTTTCTCCAGTTGTGTTTTTAGTTACTGCTTTTACCTAGGTTTAGTTTTCATGCCATACCTTTAGAAAATATTTATATTGGATTTTTTTCTTTGAACTGCCAGTAGTCTTTGATAAGACAAAAACAAAACAAAACAAAACAAAAACAAAAAACACAAACAACTGAAAGAGGCATCACAAAA
This sequence comes from Plecotus auritus, assembly GCF_963455305.1. Lineage (NCBI taxonomy): Eukaryota > Metazoa > Chordata > Mammalia > Chiroptera > Vespertilionidae > Plecotus > Plecotus auritus. The sequence goes on along the minus strand of NC_137776.1, from coordinate 118,935,930 downwards.
ACTGCAAGTAATTTACAAAAAAGCAAAAAGAGTCTGTAGAAATTACTAATAAACTTAATGTTGATCACTCTTTACCAATTTGATTGAGAGTGTGAAGAAACTAATTACTAAAGATAAACTTATTTTTACCAAAGAATTCATTATTAATCATACTTTATATGCATTTAAGAAAAAGTTGTTCACTTCTAGCTACCAGCATAAGTCCACTTTAACAAGTCATGCCAAAATTACATTTTAAAAATCAGTTTCCAAGCAAAGATTAGATTTTGAAATAGGGATTTTAGTATACATTTTTAACTAAAATGTACCTCATACATGTAGAACAATTCAACAATTATAAATCTTTAAATGATCACAAGTGAACATATTCAGGTCCAGAAAGAGAATGTTGGTGGTGACTTTTCTTTGTCACTACCTCCATCTTCTACCTCCAAATTAACTATTCTTCTGACTTACATAGATCAGTTTTGCTTGCTTTTGAACTTTGAAAAAAATGTATGCGTTCCTTTGTACCTGATTTCCTTCATTTACTATTGTGTTGGTGGTATTCATCTCTGTTCTTGTATATAATAGAAGTTTATTAATTTTCATTGCTGTATAAATATTTCATTGTAAGTACCAATTACAATGTATTCATCTATTGATAAATATTGGCTTTCTTCTAGTTTGGAGTTATTATGAATAATGCTGACATAAATGATCTCATACATATCTATTGGTGCATATATCTGTGTATATACCTTCCTTTAGTATGCACCTGGGTTATGTACTTTTAACTTTAGTACATAATGCCAAGTAGTTTTCCAAATGGTTTAACAATTTTCATATCCACCATCAGTGTATGAGAGTTTTGGCTGCTTCACACCTGCTATGGTCTTAATGTTTGCGTCCCCTCTCACCACAAATTCATATATTGAAACCCTATATATGCCCAATGTGATGGTATTAGGAGGTGGGCCTTTGGGAGGTGATTACGTTATGAGGGTGGAGCCCTAATGAATGGAATTAATGCTCTTATAAAAGCGACTGCACACAGCTCTCTCTACCCTTCCACCATGTGAGGACACAGGGAGAAGGCGCTGGCTATGAGCCAGGAAGGAAACCCTCACCAAAACATGACCATGCTAGCATCTCAATCTTGGAATTTCCAGCCTCCAGGATTGTGAGAAATAAATGTTTGTCATTGATAAGTCACCCTGTCTGTGGTATGTTGTTCAGCAGCCCATACAGACCAAGACAACCTCCTTGAAAACACTTGGTATTGTCAATTTTCTTAATATTAGCAAATATGATGGGTTTTCAATGCCATCTCGTGATTTTTATTTGTAGTGCCTTAACTAATGAAGTTTGCCACGTTTCATATGACTTTTAGCCATTATAAATATCCTCTTTTCTAAGTGGCTGTTGAAATATTTGGATTATTTTAAAAATTGGATTATCTAGTATTTTCTTATTGATATTTAAGAGTTCTAGATGACATCTGTATAGTATCCCAAATATTACCCCCCACTCTGTGGCTTTCATTTACTCTTAATGGTGTTTTTGCTTAAGCATAAGCAGCTCATTTAAACTTGTCCAATATACCCATCCTTTCTTTTATGGCTTGACCTTTCCCTCCTATTTAAAAACCCTTTTCACATCTCAATGTCATAAAAATATTACAGGTATTCTGTATTGTGTTACCTCTTAGATCATATTTACATAAATTATCTACTTGGAATTCATTTATATGTTTAATGTAAGGAGAGTGTCAAGTTATTTATTTATTTAGTCTTTACATAATAAACAACTGAACCAGCATAATTATTTAAAAATCTTTTCTTGTTTGGCCAGTGTTCTCAGAGGTTGAGCATCTACCTATGAAATAGGAGGTCATGATTGGATTCCCAGTCAGGGCACATGCCCGGGTTGTGGGCTCGATCTCTAGTGTAGGGTATGCATGAGGCAGCTGATCAATGATTCTCTCTCATCATTGATGTTTCTATTTCTCTCTCTCCCTTCCTCTCTGAAATCAATAAAAATATATTTAAAAAATAAAAAAGGTATTTTCTTTCCCCCACTCCTCTGTGCTATCTTTGTCACAAATCAAGTATCTATATGCATCTTTATTTAGACTCTCTAGTGCTTTATTTTCTAATTGTATGTCCTTACACATATACCAAATTCTTTTACTATTATAGCTTTATACTAACTCTTGATATACTATGCTGTAAGTTATCGCATGCTGTTCTTCTTCAAGATTTCTGGCTATTTTGACCCTTTCAATTTTACATACCTTTTATTATTTATTTTTAAAACATGTTTTCATGCTTTATTATGCTGTATTAAGATGAAGAGGAAGAAAGAAAAGAAAGTGGGAAAAGGCATGACAGAGGAAAAAAATCCCAAATCTTTCCAAAGTGGGTTTTAAAAAAATATCTTGACTTTAAAAATGGATGGATAACTACTTCCAGAGCTTGTATGAGCTAGTGAAATTCTATACAAAATCTGGCTGCGACATTGATTGTGATTGCATTGAGTGTATGAATCCGCTTGGGAAAATTGGTATTTTTAAAACATTCAAATTCATGGACACAATATATGCCTCCATTCATTTGGATCTTCTTCAATTTAACTTATATTTTTATTCTTAATTAACAAAAATTTTTAGACAAGTTTTAGCTTCACAGCAAAATTTTTGCAAATTATAGAGAGTTCCTATACACCCACTGTCTTTCTACAAAATCAGCCTCCTCCACTATCAACACCCTGTACCATATTTGTTATAATGAACCTACATTGACATAGTATAATCATTTAAAATCCATAATTTACATTAGGTTCACTGTAATTTCAGACCTTTGAAATTTATTGAGATATTAGAGGCCCGGTGTATGAATTCATGCACATTGAAAGGAAATTAATTAGAAGAAATATTTTAATATTGCTATTCACCTTTTCTCTGTGTCAACCAAATTCACGATTGACAATGACAGATGGAAATACATGCGTGTGATTGGCGCCAGTGAGAGCTTTATATCCTATCTAATAAAAGGGTAATATGCAAATTAACTGTCACTTCATCACAAAGATGGCGGTGACCAGTCCTCTCAGCCCCACTGGAGTCCCCCAGTCCTGGGGGGTGGCCACTGAGAGCAGGCAGCATGAGCAGCCTGGCAGAATGCTTGCTTCATCACCCTGGCGATGAGGCAAGCATTCCGCACCCGGCCACAGATGGGCCTTTGGGCTGTGGAGAGCCTCTGGGCAGTGGGCACAGAGCAGCCAGGCGCTGCAGAGAGCTACTGGCACACAGTTTTGTGTGCAGGGCTACTAGTATATAGATAAACTTGCTTAATTAGACCTATCTTCTGATTTAGCTAAGTTTCTTCCAACCCAGTGAAGCACCCCAACTTCTCTTTCAGGTAATTGTCAGCAACACAGTAGTAAATACCAACACAAAGTAGATTATTATTGTAGATCATGCAGGGAGAACAAAAGGTGAAATATTTAACTGTAGCAGTTAGACTATATTCTGTGCAGTGAGAAAACCTGAAGTCATTTTCAGGTTCTGTAGGGAGTGGTTATAGTATTAAGCCTCAGACTGACCTGCTGGCAAAGTCGAAAACAAATCCCAGCTTGGAGGGCACAGCCCTCTAAGCATAATTAAGCTTGATCTTGTGACTGCTCCCTAAATCTTTCCTGGGTACCTAATGGGCTGTGGGAGGTGCAGCAAGTGCTGCCCAAACAAATGAAACTTATAAGAACATTGTAAATTACCTTGTTTACCCCTGACTATAAAATAAACCATCAGCTTGCAGTCTGGATCTGTTCTGTGGCCTCAGCCAGGCACAGAAGATCCACCTAGACCCAGCTATTCTCTTTGTCTGTCTTTTTCTTCATCCTTCACCAGCCCTCCCTCAGGCTCGCCAAACCCTTGGCTGTGCTGGCGTGGCACAAGTGGCACCCAACGTGTTGCTGAGTTCAGCCCAAGTGGCACTCAATGTGGGCCTGAGTGCGAGGGAACTGCAATTGTCAGGTGAAAGGATGCTCCAGTGAAGCAGGTGCAGAAAGCAAAAAGGAAGGTAAGGAGCACAGTTTAGTACTAGCTAGGTGTAAAACATGGGAAATTCAGGATCACAGGGAAAGAATGTATGCATATCCATGCTTAAGGCTATGCTCCAAGCAAGGGGCTGTTCTGTGAGATATGAACAGCTTTTTGATTTTTTGGATTTTGTGAGTAAAACCTGCCCATGGTTTTCTGAGGAAGAAAAGGTAAATATAGAGGCATGGGAGAAGGTAGGAAAACAACTTCGCGATCATTATATAGCTGAAGATCCAGAGGAAATGCCTGCTTCTACTTTCAGTCTGTGGTCCCTGATTTGGGACTGCCTAGAGCCCACTCCAGAAGGGGAGTGGAGGAATGTGGCAGGGAAATGCAAATTTTGGCCAAATTGGGTGTTAGTGGCCAAATTGGGTGTTAGTTATTACTTTGGAAAGCAAAAAAGAAAAAAAAAAATTTAAGATCTGTCTTTATCTATTAAGCATGGAAAGAAATTTGGCCAGATCTGTTGCTGCAACTTCCCCTAAGTAAGCAGGATGTGGGGGAAGGGAAACACGTGGCGAGCCAATATGGACGCCCACTCTCTCAGTATGCTAATTTAAAGTTTCCTTTCTCGCCATGAAAAAGTCTTAAAAATTTAGAAATATATCTGGAATTTCTGTGCTCGTGGGGAGAGAACCTAGCTGTAAGACAGAATGCGCACATGGTCCGATTTCAGACATTTAGATTGTCTTCAGCTGGAATCTCTCTGCAAAAGCTATAGAAAACGAGAAACCCAGAACTGGTTCTTTTTCCTAAGAAAAAAGGCAAAAAAGTCTTCTCGAAAGAAATTCAAGCTAATTCCAGTAACAGGATTCGCATTTCCATAATAAAGAGTAGTTTTCAAAATGCTAATGAACCTTGTTAAAAAAGTTAACTTTTAAGGCCTTCAAGAAAACCAGTAAATTCTCTGTTATAGAATTTATCCAAAGTAAATGCTTTAAAATAATTATAACTGATTCTAGAATTTAAAAAAAATTATTGAAATATAGATAAAAAATGTATTAATTATAATGATCTAAAATAGCCCAGGTAACTGGCTACGCCCTTTGTTAATGGAGGAAGGGGTAAACATCCTTCCTCCAGCAGACAGGTAATCTAGTTTCCTGCCAGGAACCATCTTTGAAAAATGTGGTAATTTACATTCGAATAAACCAAACCTGGTTTTCCAGAGCCACTGGCAAATAAAAAGTAAAGTTTAAATTTGCCTCATAAAAAACCTAGAGGACAGAATTGAAGCTATTAATTGATTATGTCTTGTATTTTTCTTAAAAATGTAAAGTGTTATTAATCTAGGAAATGCTAAATATATTTGACCTGCCAGCTTTAAAAGTTCAAAGTACAAATTAAATTAGGAGAAATTATATAGTTGTGGTAATTAAATGCCTAAAGCAGGGATCCTCAAACTTTTTAAACAGGGGGCCAGTTCACTGTCCCTCAGACCGTTGGAGGGCTGGACTATAGTTTAAAAAAAACAACTATGAACAAATTCCTATGTGCACTGTGGGCCCAAGACGAGTCGGCTGCTAAGCAGGACAGGCACCCAGCGGGCTGGATAAATGTCCTCAGTGGGCCACATGTGGCCCGCAGGCCATAGTTTGAGGACGCCTGGCCTAAAGTATAAGAACTTAATTTTGAGAAAATAAAATGTGTTTTCTCTAATAATTAGGAATTCAAAATAAATTGCTTATTATTGGTCTAATTAAAAAAAGAGGATTAATTCTCTAATCCCAACCAAAATTTTTCTATGCAAAAACTAGTTTAGAATCTAATTGATATCTTAAGATAATTATAAAAAGTATTATAATATTTAAACTATACATAGATATTTGTTTGATGTTTTTTTCCATGTTAAAATTTCAAGGCTTTAACAGAGATGATTCTTGGAAAGCACCAAGGGCCCGGAGTAATACAAGAAATTTATTCTCTCTTCTTAAAGGAAATCTTTTAAAATTTAACAGATCTAATATACTTGAAATTGCATGGAAAGCCTTATCAAATAAAAATTAAAAAATATATTTTAAATGTTATGAAAGTTTTGGCCTCTAAGAAGGGCAAAATGAAGTAACTAAATATCTCTTATAATGCAGGATTCTCTGCATTGTGATGGATTATGCATAGCACCTGAAAAAGTTCAAAGGACATTTCCTTTTTCTTATCTTGGCAGCATTATTGAGGGAAAAACAATAAAACCTCAGAAAATTCAAATTCGGACTAACACTTTACTTACATTAAATGACTTCCAAAAATTATCAAGCAATAGTGGAAAGAACAAATCGTACTCTTAATATGCAATTATTAAAACAGAAAGGGGGAGACAGATGTTATGTGTCACCTCAAAACAAACTCAGTCATGTTCTTTATACTTTAAATTATTTGAATTGTGATACAGAGGATCATACAGCAGCCAAAAGGCATCAGGCCTCCTGTACAATAGCCTCCGCGGGGTTAGCCCAATGGAAGGATGCACAAACTGGACAATGGTTTGGACCAGATCCGGAAATGATGTGGGGAAGAGGTTGTGTTTGTATCTTTCCAGAAGGAGCAACGCAGCCAATTTGGGTGCCAGAGCATTATGTGCGTCACCACAATGGACCCAGAGAAGCTCCTTGTCCCATCGTTCAAAAGACTGAGAGTTGCCCCGATGACAGCAAAGCGGAAAATGAAGATGACGAAGGCTATGCAAGAGACCGAGGTGCCAACATGGGGTCAGCTGAAGAAGTTAACAACTGAGGCCCAGCAGATGGCAGAAAAGCAAGAAGTGGAATCTACTCCCTCAATCATGTTTCTGGCCATGCTAGCATTGGTTAGCTGACAGTCTTCTGCAAATTCTTGCTCAGCCAAGTCCGAGGACACTTGAGTAAATCAGCAAAAGAAACTTTCATTTAGTAGGAAAATGTTACTGTAGTTTGATTTCTCTATTATTGTTGTGTTGCATTGGCATTGTTTTATTAATAGCCATGTCTGGGTTTTGCATTTGCATTGTTTTGTTATTGGGTTTTGCATTGGCATTGTTTTGTTAATATTTTAATGGTCAGAACTTTGTTCTTGATGTTTAAGTTTTACTTCCATTATTAGTAGCTTAAAATTAAAAGAAGGGCGAGATGTAGGGAGCTATTATAGGGTTAAGCTTCGGACTGACCTGCTGGCAAAGTCGCAAATAAGTCCCAGCTTGGAAGGCACAGCCCTCTAAGCATAATTAAGCTTGATCTTGTGACTGCTCCCTAGATCTTTCCTGGATAGCTAATGGGCTGTGAGAGGTGCAGCAAGTGCTGCCCAAACAAATGAAACTTATAAGAACATTGTAAATTACCTTGTTTACCCCTGACTATAAAATAAACCATCAGCTTGCAGTCTGGATCTGTTCTGTGGCCTCAGCCAGGCACAGAAGATCCACCTAGACCCAGCTTATTCTCTTTGTCTGTCTTTTTCTTCATCCTTCACCAGCCCTCTCTCAGGCTCGCCAAACCCTTGGCTGTGCTGGCGCGGCACAAGGTTCCACCATTTCTTCTTTTCAGTCGGGTCAAGTTTCTAAGCTTTCTAAATCTCCATTTCCTGGCTAATGAAAAGAAAATAGGAATCTACTGAGTCTCCTATCTACCTACCCCAGGACTTCTGTGAGGATCAAATGAGATGAGGCATGTGAAAACACTTCACAGACATTTGGTTAAAGCAGTGGTCGGCAAACTCATTAGTCAACAGAGCCAAATAACAACAGTACAATGATTGAAATTTCTTTTGAGAGCGAAATTTTTTTTTGGTTTATTTATTTATTTATTTTTAATAAATCTTTATTCAGATTATTACAATTGTTTCTCCTTTTTCCCCCCATAGCTCCCCTCCACCAGGTTCCCACCCCACCTTCTGCCCTTACCTCCCCCCACTGTCCTCATCCATAGGTGTATGATTTTTGTCCAGTCTCTTCCTGAACCACCCCCATACCCCTTTCCCCCTGAGAATTATCAGTCCACTCCCTTTCTATGCCCCTGATTCTATTATATTCACCAGTTTATTCTGTTCCTCAGGTTTTTAATTCACTTGATTTTTAGGTTCACTTATTGATAGATATGTATTTGTTGTTCATAATTTTTATCTTTACTTTTTTCTTCTTCCTCTTCTTTAAGAATACCTTTCAGCATTTCATATAATACTGGTTTGGCGGTGATGAACTCCTTTAGCTTTTTCTTATCTGTGAAGCTCTTTATCTGCCCTTCAATTCTGAATGATAGCTTTGCTGGGTAGAGTAATCTTGGTTGTAGGTTCTTGCTATTTATCACTTTGAAAATTTCTTGCCACTCCCGTCTGGGCTGCATAGTTTCTGTTGAGAAATCAGCTGAGAATCGTATGGGTGCTCCCTTGTAGGTAACTAACTGTTTTTCTCTTGCTGCTTTTAATATTCTCTCTTTGTCTTTTGCTCTTGGCATTTTAATTATGATGTGTCTTGGTGTGGTCCTCTTTGGATTCCTTTTGTTTGGGGTTCTGTGCGCTTCCTGGACTTGTAAGTCTGTTTCTTTCACCAGGTAGGGGAAGTTTTCAGTGATTATTTCTTCAAATAGGTTTTCAGTTCTTGCTCTCTGTCTTCTTCTGGCACCCCCATAATTCTGATGTTGGTACTCTTGAAATTGTCTCAGAGGCTTCTTACACTATCTTCAACTTTTTGGATTTTTTTTTGCTTTTTGCTTTTTCGGTTGAGTGTTTTTTGCTTCTTTGTATTTCAATTCTTTGACTGATTCTAGTCCAGGGGTGGGCAAACTTTTTGACTCGAGGGCCACAATGGGTTCTTAAACTGGACCGGAGGGCTGGAACAAAAGCATGGATGGAGTGTTTGTGTGAACTACTATAAATTCAAAGTAAAGGAGTGGAGGGGAGAGCAAGAGAACCGGATAGAACAGCCGGATCAGGCCCGTGGGCAGTAGTTTGCCCAAGGCTGTTCTAGTCTGTTGTTGGGTCTCTGTATAATATTTTTTATTTTAGTCAGTGTATGTTTAATTTCTAGTTGGTCCTTTTTCATATCTCCGAGGGTCTCGTTATATTTATTGGTCTTTTCTAGGATATTCTTGAAAAGCCTTATAACCGTGGTTTTGAATTCTATATCCAGTCATTTGTTTTCCTCCATTTCTTTCGTTTGTGATCTGTTTCTTTGTCGCCGCATTTTCATTGCTTCCCTGAGTTGGTAGGGTAGATTTGTGTGCTAGGTTTCCTATATGGCCCAGTGGGTCGGCCTCTCCAGTTAACCTGAGGTGGATACTCTTGGTGCACCCCTTTGTGTACTGTGTGTACAGCCGTGTTGTAGTTAAGTCTTGATTGTTGTTGGTATCACTGGGAGGAATTGACCTCCAGGCCAGTTGGCTGTGAGGATCAGCTGTGTCTACGCTGGGAGAAGTTTGGTGCTGGAGACAGCCTTATAGGATTAGACTTGCCAAATTGCAAAAGCCTCTGTGCTCAGCTTGGATGGGGTGGAGTCTCAGGGCAGAGCAGACAATCTTGGCTTCCTGTCACCCTTGCCCTTGCGTGCGTGCCTCCAGACCTCTGCCTTTCCTGGCTCCCGAATCTCCTCCCGAGAGTCCAGATTCCCCCCGCAAGAGCGTGGGTCCCCAGCGGCTCGCCTGGACTGGGGTTCAGTGCAGTTAGAACTGGGGCTCAGTGCAGTCAGGAGCTTCCAACTCCCTTCCACTAGGGAAAGCCTGTGGCAACCTCTGCAGTCTTTGTGCACACTGGCACGCGCGCCCCCAGACCCCTGCCTGCCGGGGCTCCCCTGGGTCTCCCCCGGGTCTCCGAGTCTCCGGGTACCTTTCTCTCTACCTGACAGTCCAGACTCCCCCTGTATGAGCCTGGGTCCACGAGGTTTTGCCTGGGACTGGGGTTCAGTGCAGTCGGAACTGGGGTTCAGTGCAGTCGGGGGCTTCCTTCCCCCTCCCGCCAGAGAAAATCAGCCAGGCTCTCAGCTGCCCTTCCTCTCTGTGCGCACAAAGACCCTTTGCCGTACCTCCAATTCTCTGTGAGCTTTTCTCTTTCCTTCTAGTTGTACAATTTCCACTCAACCAGCTTTCCTGTGGTTCTGGATGGTGTCCGTTCTGTCTTTTAGTTGTAGTTCCGAAATTGTTGTGCAAGGCAGCAGTTTAGGTGCTTACCTATGCCTCCATCTTGGTTTCTCTCCAAGAGCCAAATTTTTTAAACTTAAACTTCTTCTAATGCCACTTCTTCAAAATAGACTCACCCAGGCCATGGTAATCTGTAGAAGAGCCACACTCAAGGGGCCAAAGAGCCACATGTGGCTCGCGAGCCACAGTTTGCCGACCACTTGATTAAAGTATAAAATAATTGCACCTGGTTATAAAGCAACTCGTGTTCCTGGGGTGAAGAAACTCCAATGAGGCTAGTCGCTAGGGAGAGGAAGCCGGGTGTTGCTATGTGATGTCATTACCTGGTGCCCACAGTGACTGTTTCTGGGCTGAGCTGGGCTATGGGTCGCATTTTGCACCATGGGGTCTTGTCAGCATTGGCTGAGATTTGGTGGGGTGTCGCTCCAGGGTGGTGGTGGGGCCTGTGTCTCACTTGGGGGAAGCTGAGTGTTGCTTTGTCAGCACCAGTTCTATGGTGCCGTTTCTTTGTAAATGCCAGTGTATGTCACTGCAGCTCCTGTGTTGAGCATCTGCTCCCTGGTGGTCAGTGCATGTCATCGCGACTGGTTGGACACTTAGCATATTAGCCTTTTATACATATAGATACTTCATCTTATCAATTTTTCTAAATATTCATAAGCACTTCAAGAAAATATCTTCTGCAGTTGTTGAAATGAGTTTATCTGTATATAAGATCATGTTTTTAAATCATTTTATTCAAACTTTTCATATCCATATATATATATATATTTCCTGGCTTGGCTATTCTATTAGTTACTGAGTGCATTAAACAGTGAAGTGTGTTAAATCAGTAATCATCATATATAATAAAACCCTAATATGCAAATCAAGCAACCAGTGGAATGATCTGTGGAATGACCGGTCGCTATGGTGCACACTAACCACCAGAGGGCAGACGCTCAACACAGGAGCTGCCCCCGGTTGGGGCTGGCGAGCGGGCGGTACCAGGCCGCCAGCCAAAGCAGGTGCCAGTGGGGGCCCCCCAATTGCACCACCCACTGGTCGCCCCACAGATCGGCCCTGATCGCCGGCCAGGCCTAGGGACCCTACCTGTGCACTAATTTTGTGCACTGGGCCTCTAGTGATTATAGATTTGCCTATTTCTCTTTTTAGTTCTGTATATTTTGAGGCAGTGTGATTAAGAATATAGAAATTTAGAAGTGCTTTATTTTCTTGGTGAATTCCATTTCTGTCATTATAAAATGTCCTTTGTATCTTCAGTAACACTTCTTAAATTTTATTTTCTTCTCCAGGATTTTTTTTTTTTACAATTTGAAAATCATTTTACTATCTGTTTGCTTCTATGGTTTCTAGTGAGAAATTAGTTATCAAACTTACTGCTTCTTCTGTGAAAGTAGTAGTTCTCTTTTCTCCAACTGTTTTAAAGATATTTATTCATCTTTAATTTGCAGTAGGTTTACTCTAATGTACTTAGGTGTGATTTTTTTTTATATTGCTTTCACTGCTTGAGTTACTGACTTCCTGTATTTTTAATTTTAGAAAGGTTTTTGTTCATTGACTTACATGTAAGTTAGAATTTTTTTTTTTAAACACTTTAGCACTATTTGCCATTTCCCTCTTATACTAGTAGTCCTTTTCACTTTTAACCTTTATTTTGGGGCTTTAGTTTCTATATATCCTCTTTATTTACTTTACTGTTCACTAACATTCTCTTCAATTACATATAATCTGATATTAACCTCATCTATTGAGATTTTAATTTCAATAATTGCATTTTAAATTTCTAGCAGTTTTATTATATTTTATAGTTTCAAGTTCTCTTTGTTTTAATCCTCTAGTTATTCACATCAGGAAGGTAATTTGAAATAGGCTAGCCCTCCATTTAAAAAAAAAATTCCCAATGGAGATTTTTAAAAAGCTAGCTAATTTTAATATAATCGTATAATTTCAAGTGGAGTTTAATAATAAGCTCTTGAAAATGATATAGAAATGTGTTCTTAATTAATAGTTAGGTTTTAAACACTTACTGAAAGAAGACATGTTAATAAGTCACTTTCACTCATGTGAGAGAATTCCAGTGCTTTCCTTGTCCCTCTTTTATTCAACACATTATTGATCACTTATATATGAAACCTTACCAGGTATAGATGCCTTAATTCAGGAAGAGACCATTCATGCATTGGGTTATAGAATCATTATAAAAAATAGAACAGTGGTTTGTGATGATTAGATAAACGTAGCAGCCTAAAATTTAATGGCAATAAATACGAAACCTTGATTTTCAGCAATAACTAGCATAGCCACCCTTTACATTAGAAACTGTGGAAATCTTATTAGCTTACATAATAATTATTTTTTAAGGACATTTTATATTTTTTATTTTTAAGTAACTTTTTATTTTTAAATTATAGTTGACATATTATATAAATTTTAGGTGTAAAGCCCAGTGATTAGACATTTATATATTTCAAAGTGATCACCCCAATAAATCTAGCACCCATCTGATAACATACATATTTATTACATATTATTGACTATATTTCCTATGCTGTACTTTACATCCCCATGGCTATTTTGTAACTTCTAATTTGTGATTTTTTAATCTTTTCACCTTTTTAATTTTTTCTTTTTTTTAATTTTTAAATTGAATTTATTGGGGTGACATTGGTTAATAAAATTATATAGGTTTCAGGTATACAGTTCTACTATACATCATCTGTATATTGTATTGTGTGTTCACAACCCCAATTTCGTCTCTGTCTATCACCATTTATTCCCTCATTTACCCTCTGCTACCTCCCTCCACACTCACCCACTTTCCTCTGGTAATCATCATAACATTGTCTGTGTCCCTGAGTCTTTCTTTCTTTTTATTGTTTAAAGTATTACATATGTTTCCTTTTTCCCAGATTGACTCCACCACCCCCCCTCCCCGTCACTCCCACCCGCAAGGGCAAGCTCCCACCACCCCAGTGTCTGTGTCCATTGGTTATTACATAATTATTTTTTTAACTCTAAGGGCCAATATTGTGAACTTGTTCCAAAATCTAGCTAAGAAAACCTTACTTTATAGTGATTAGATCACTGCATTATTAATTCAGTTATATATAGAAGAGTTGAATTTTATTAATCTCTTCATTCATTTAAAAACAATTAAACTTGTACTAGGGACAAGGCAGAGTCTTTAACTCATCTGTTGATGTAAAGATATGATAAATAGCATACCCTAAACATAATTACATTCTAGCAGGGAATAAATAACTAAAATAGAAGGCTAATAAGCTATGAGTCTATTGAAAGAGATGGAGACATAGATAAATTGTATTTATTTATTTATTTATTTATTTATTTATTTATTTATTTTTCAATCCTCACCTGAGGATATTTTTTCCATTGATTTTTAAAGAGTGGAAGGGAGGGAAAACTGGAGGGGGGGGGAGGGAGGCGGGGAGTGGAGAGAGAGAGAGAGAGAGAGAGAAACATGGATGAGAGAGAGACATATGGATTGGTTGCCTCCTACTCACGCCCTGGGGATTGAACCTGCAATGGAGGTATCTGCTCTTGATCTGGAATCAAACCCGACTCTTTGGTCCAGCCGTGGGCAAACTACGGCCCGCGGGCCGAATCCGGCCCGTTCGGCTGTTCTATCCGGCCCGCGGAGCTGAAAGAGCGGAGGGTTCTCTTGCTCTCCCCTCCGCTCCTTCACCAGCAGCAGTGTTAACATGGCAACGTAGGGAAACATGGCCGCAGCTCCTTCTTCTGAGTGGGCAGATTTATATCCGCCCATTCAGTAGAAGGAACAACCTCTCAATCTTCCAGAGGCTCCTTGTAATGCCCGCGGACACGTGCCCCGACATCACCCTGGGAATGCGTAGACACGTTATCCTGGTGATGTAGGGAGACACGCCCCTGGAGAGCACAGTATCAGAGCATTAGCTAAAAAGACCAACAACACTGTTCTCACTGAAGTCGATGTTTTAAAGACCAAAAACCTTTCAATCCAGTCTACATAGCCATCTACATCTACGTCCCGGGCATAATTTGGAAGTTGCACTAAAGAAAATGTTTAATTTACTGTTTACACATTTTGTTCTTTTCTATTTGTTTTAGTTTTAAATTATTTTATTATATTTAAGTTTAATTTGAAAGGCTTTTGTACCTTTCCTTTGTTAGGCAATTTTATTTTGCCTTTGCCATCTTCAATATAAGGTATGTTATTGTGCTATGATTCCTCCATTTTTTGAAGTTTCAAATTATAATAGTGTTTACATTCTTCTTGTTAAAATGTTTGAAATGAATAAAACTATTGAAATAAAAAATAAAAAAGACCGTACCCTTTTATGTAATGATGTTTACTTTGAATTTATATTAGTTCACACAAACACTCCATCCATGCTTTTGTTCCGGCCCTCTGGTCCAGTTTAAGAACCCATTGTGGCCCTCAAGTCAAAAAGTTTGCCCACCCCTGCTTTGGTCCATGGGCTGGTGTTCTAACCACTGAGCAAAACTGGCCAGGGCACTGTTGTGGTTTATATGAAGAAGAGATTACTGCCAGTGGTGTGAATAAGAGAAGGCTTCATTAAGGAGGAAGCATTTTACCTGGTGTTGAAAATGTAAAAATTGGAAATGAAGGGATGAAAGACAGGACATTCTAGGAAGTATGGGAAGAGGATATGCTTAGAGTCATAATGATCCTATGTTCAATACTTGGTTTCACTAACTAGCGAGGAGTTATTTTTGACTCAGATTTTAAGAATACGTCTTACATCCCCATTATCTAACTATTATGCCTCATCATTTTTCACATCCAAAATCTAGAACATTCTGTATAAACTCTGAGTATAATGTAGTGTTTTAAGAAACCATGAAAAACCCTTCATGTCTAAGTTTGATACAGTTATCATTTTATTTTATATCTAGAAAAACTATAAACATAAGCATCTTCTTTCTATATCATAATGACATATTTTCTGTGGTTAAAAATTGCCAAGTAGTTATTTTATTCTTGGAAGGGAATCAAGGTAATTAAAAAAATTTGTAAATCTATCAAATTCTGTATTGAAAACCTCTTTATGTTCTTTATGTTTCTTGTATTATTAAAAGATAATTATATATTTTATTAGGGATCAGAGAGATAATTATTTCTTCCCTATTAATTCTGCACAGTTATGTGTAAGAGTGACATAATAAGTGTGTTAAGGGGGTTCTCCTAGTTTCTTTTTCATAAAATTAGATTTTAATTCCAAACATTTTTTGACATTTGCAATCCATAGCATCATTTTTCTTAAACCTTTTTGGAGAAATGTTTCATTGCCTTTGTGACATCTCTCTGCCTTCAATGTTAAGATGCCCACAATAAACAATTATCACTTATATATCTGGGTTGGCTTCATGAAACATGAGTTATAGTGATAGCAGAACATTCTAAAATATGGATTGCCGTATTTGTGCTAACTTACAAGTTTGAATTTGGGATAGCTTAGGAATACATTTCTCTGGCTTAAACAAGGAGGAGGAAGAAGAGAGAGGGTAAAACTCAGTGCTGCCCATGCATGAAATTGGCTTTGATAATTGGCTTTGGCAGTACTAAGGTACTAAACCACGTTGCTTCACCAAGTGTGAGGCTGGATGGAGAAGGGTATGCAGTAATTAGTCAGTCACTTTGACTTTCTCAACACGGCTTAGCATTTATTACTGTTTCTCTCATTGTTCTGACCTAAATCAATGACCTTTAAAATTGAATATACTTCATTGTACCTCCTTATAGCCCTGTCCTTTTCAATGTCTATTGCACCAAAAAAAAAAAAAATTAAGTGATCAAGTGATTCAAAGTATGGAAGACACCTACCCATCCATAGAAGAGGAAGAGTGACTATGTTTAATTTCACTGAAACATTGAAAAGCAGTCATTATGAAAAAAAGTGCCTCATTTAACTTAAGAAGTACAGAGAGGGGCTATTTATGACCAAGGTGAGTGGTATAACCTCATTTCTTATGTTTTATTAGATATAACTTATCCTTACATCACTTTCTTTAAGAAAATTAAGCAAACTAAATAAAAATATAGAATCTTTAAGATAAAAGGACAAAAGATTCTTTTAATATAAATTATCTTTTCTTCTCATTTTGCCATAAGGCATGTAGGTTTGGAACAGGTAAGTTTTTAAATACTAGTCACTCTACGGTGCAATTTATAGTTTTAAAATACCATTTTACTATGATATTTCATTAGGTCTGCATTAAAATTGTGTCACCCTCCGCCCCCCATTGGTTTAATACTAGAGCTACAAAATTAGAAATTTTGAAAATTAGGACCCAGATTTTACTTTTTTTAAAAAAAATATATTTTATTGATATTTTACAGAGAGGAAGGGAGAAGGATAGAGAGCTAGAAACATCGATGAGAGAGAAACATCGATCAGCTGCCTCCTGCACACCTCCCACTGGGGATGTGCCCACAACCAAGGTACATGCCCTTGACCGGAATCAAACCCAGGACCCTTCAGTCCACAGGCCGAGGCTCTATCCACTGAGCCAAACCGGTTTTGGCAGATTTTACATTTTTAACATGATTCTTAGATTATTAAAAAACACAAATTCTGAAAACTACTGATTTAAATGGATTATTCTTTCTTAAGGAAAAACAAATCCTATTGCCATTATTCTGCACCAAATAATGACAGCCTTTTATGCTATGTACTTAATTCCTGAATTTTTATATAATAAGAAAATGGAGAACTTTTATCAGATGTGTGTGTGTGTGTGTGTGTGTGTGTGTGTGTGTGAAAATCAAATACAGGTGTAAGTTCAAGTTATCATACACTAAAACTGTAGCAGTGAGAATAATTTATAACAATGGAAAACCAGTGAACCTAACAGGGTTCATACATAAGACCAGTATGTCCGAGAACCAGATAAGAAATAGAACAATTACGTTAGTGGTAGGTAGGGAAGCCATGGACTTTCTGGTATCTTGATCCAATACAGAGACTGGCAGCCAGGAATACGATGATACTTTCAGAGTGAAGGTGACTAAAAATATTGCACACCAGAGGGAGAAAAGGAAAGGGCAGATGAAAATTAAGTTGAACACTTGAAATTAGGGCCTTAGAGAATATCTTGCAGATAAGGGAAAAAAAACAAAACACAAAGTTCACTTGCAATCATTGCTAATAGCTACAGTGTTTACCAAGCTGTTCATCAGTAGGGAAGGTTAATACAAACACCACTTCTGGATGAGGGATGAAAACATTCCAATGGTGCATGACTGAATCTATATTCACTTCAGATATTTTCAGTCTTACCAAGAGGCAGAAGCTGTCAAAAGCCATTAGAAGACATATTAGATATGAGGTTAGGGGCTGGGGAGAAGCAATTGCAAAATTACTAGAGAGAGGTGGGGAGTGAGCACAGAGGACAAAAGAATAGAAAGGTGAGTAGGTTATTGGGAGAACATTAAAAATTTGGCCTTTATAATTCAAACCACAAGAAGCTATCTAACACTAACAAGAGTCAACACATTCAGAATTGAAACATAAATTTGTTTGACATGAAATTAACTTTAAGGAACAGTCTGACAAAAATTACAAAATAAGCAGGCTTAAAATTAAAATGCTCAATGAGACAAATAAAAGATAGGTTCCATTTAAAAAGAATAAGAAATTATAAAACAAAGCAGGCAGAAATGAAACAAAAATAGTTGGATAAAAGAATCAATAAAAACTTTGGAAATTTAAAAAGTGTAATAACTAAAATAATAATTAAACATATAGTAGATGAGGTAAACTCAAGAATGACCATGGTCAAAAAGAGAATTAGTGTATAGAAGGTAGCACAGAGGAAAATATCCAGAATACAAAAGAGAAACAGATTTAAAAGTTTCAAATTGACTGTAAGAATAGGTTGATAGGGTTAGGTTGATAGGATCTAATACACATGGCAGAGATGCAGAACTTGAAGAAATAATGGCTACACATTTTCCAGATATAGTCATGAGTCATCAATACTATATCAGATAAATACAAATATAGTCTTAGAACTGTTTGATTGAAGAATGGTAGGATTAAAATGTAAAATCTCTAAAGCTCCCAGAGAGAAAATTTGGTTATGTGGAAAATAATAGCAGTAGCACTAACAATACATTTCTTATCAACAATAGAGTAATATCTTACAACAATAGAGTAATATCTTCAAGGTAATGAGAAAAATATCATCAGCTTACAATTACTTGAAAAAGAGGAATAATAATGACATTTCAGACATACAAAGTGTGAGCATTTGTAACACACAGACTCTCACTAAAAAAATCATGAAAAGATGCACAGCAAGAAAAAGAAAAGTAAACATGGATGAAAACTATAGTAAAGAAAATAACCCCAGAACTGATAAAATTCAATTAAATGTTGCTAAAAAGAACGACCCACTACAATTCATATGTTAGAAAGATAAAAACCCTAAAGAGAGGACATGGCCTTTGCAACCTCTGATTAAGCAGGTATTATATGCATGGACCACCCTCAGGGAGGGATTGCAACCTTGAATCAGGCTCCATCCTTGGATTGGAGGTGATGCTCAGAGACCTAGTTATAAGCCACTGGCAATCAACACTTCTGACAGCTGAGGACTGTATAGGAAATGAGAGCACTGGTCTTGAAAATGGATCCGGGTGGTGCATCGTGTCATCCATATCATACAAAAATTTGTGAAAGAAAATCTTAAAACTTTGAGAAGAAAATATAGGAGACTCTATGACATTGGAACAAAGACATTTTGGTAAAAAAGAAACAGAAAAGACTAAACCATAGGAAAAGATATATACATTTGATTATATAATTTGAAACTTTTGTAGAGGCAGATAAAAGACAAACAAAAAGTATTTTTAATGCATGTAACTATGTAAGGAAAGGACTCATATTAGGATGTTTTAAGTATCTAAAATCAATAAGAAAAAATACAATATTCATAAAAAATTTGGATGACCGATAATCTTATAAAAATGTTACGAAGGCATCAGTCATATTGGATTAGAATCCACCCAAATTACCTCATTTTAACTTAACCACCTCTTTAAACACCCTGCAGGGGTGGGGAACGTCAGGCCTTTGGCCCTTTAAGGCCTAAGAAATTTTTTGGTCTGGTCCCTCCAAGGCATTAGGGGTGATTTAATTAAATGTTTGACCAAATATAGGAGGCTAATTTAAAAAATATATATACATACATATATATATATATATCTTACCTAATAATAGACAAACATGTAAATTGACCATACCTCCACTACACCCACAGCCAATCAGAGTGAGTTTGCAAATTAGAAGGCCAAAGATGGCAGCCGCCCAGCTGCTCCAGGCGCAGAGTGGCCAGGTGGGGCAGGACACCTGCTATGAGAGGGAGGGCGGGTGCGAAGGGATCTACAGGAGTGCAGTGCCGCAGTGAAGACAAAGACTCCAGAGTCTGCAGCAAAGACGAAGAAGGCAAACTCTGGCTGGAGTGAAGGCCTGGGTCCCGGGTGTCGGAGGAAAACCAGTGCTGGAAGCCAAGGGAAGGAAGGCCTATTGCGTGAATCTCTTCGTGCAACGGGCCTCTAGCGTGTGTGTGTGTGTGTGTGTGTGTGTGTGTGTGTGTGTATTCTATTTTAGAGAGGAAGGGATAGGGAGAGAGAGATAGGAACATCGGTGATGAGAGAGAATCATTGATTAGCTACTTCATGCATGCCCACACTGTGGATCTGGCCTGCATTCCAGGTATATGTCCTGACTGGGGATCAAACCATGACCTCCTGGTCCATAGGTTGACACTCAACCACTGAGCCATGCAGGCCAGGCTCAGAATTCTACTCTTAAATCTCTTCCTTCTGTTATGAATGTAAACCCTGAGTGTTTACATTGTAATACTGGGTGGATTCTTTATCTGGCCCTATTAAGGACATAGGCAATTGTTTCCAGTCAGGAAAAGGGGCACAACACAGATCAAAGACTTTCTTCTCACTGAGGGCCATTATTTTGCTCTGTATTTTCAGACAATGAAGAAAGGGAAACTTGGAAAGAACCACTCCTAGTATTTGTCTAATTTCCCTCATGGAATCTTGGAGAATGGGGACAGTGTTTTTTTTTTAAATATATTTTATTGATTTTTTACAGAGAGGAAGGGAGAGGGATAGAGAGTTAGAAACATCGATGATAGAGAAATATCGATCAGCTGCCTCCTTCACACCCCCCACTGGGGACGTGCCCGCAACCAAGGTACATGCCCCTGACCGGAATCGAACCTGGGACCCTTCAGTCTGCAGGCCGACGCTCTATCCACTGAGCCAAACCGGTTTCGGCAGGGACAGTGTTTTTTTTAAAAAGCAGTTGAGAAATATTATTTGGTGATTACTCTAACATGAAATTAAGATAACCACTACTTTCTTTTTAAGCATAATTTTTCAAATTGAATTTACTAGGGTGACATTGGTTAATAAAACCATACAGGTTTCAAGTGTACAACTCAATAACACATCCTCTACATACTGCGTTGTGCACTCACCACTCAAAGTCAGATCTTTTTCTACCACAGTTTATCCTTCCTTTTTCCTCTTCCACCTCCCCCACCTCCCTTTCCCTCTGGTAATCACCATACTGTTGTCTGTGTCTGTGTGTTTTTATTTTCTTCTTAATTCCTTCACCTTTTTCACCCAGCCTCCCAAACCCCCGCCTCTCTGACAGCTGTCAGTCTGTTCTATGTATCTATGGTTCTGTTTCTATTTTGTTTGGTAGTTTATTTTGTTTATTAGATTCCGCATATAAGTGAAATCATATGGTATTTGTCTTTCTCTGACTGGTTTATTTCACGTAATATAATATTCTCCAGGTCAATCCATGCTGTAAGATTACCTTCTTTTAGATGACTACTATTTTTATTCAAGGCAAATTCCTGTAGAGTGTAGCATATTGCTCTTAAGTTCCTCCCTCCCTCTCTTCCTCCCCCCACCTTGCCTTTCTCCTTCACTTCCTTCTCCAATCTGTCTCTTTCCCTCTTCCCTTCCTTCTTCTTTCCACTCTCCTTTTCTCTTTCCCTCTCTTCCCTGCTTCTTTACTTGCCTTCCCTTTGAATTTTCTGTTTCTTATATTTTTCAAATCACTTTCTGTTCAGAACTGTCCTTTCTTTCTCTAGTCTTTTTATATGCCTTTATTTTTCTTTATCTCACCTCACCCCACTTCTCTTGCTGTCTCATTTTCCCACTCACATGCATTTCCCCAGAACTCAAATATTATCTATTGCCAAGATATTTCTACTGAAATAATACTGTTTCAGGCCCCAAATACTGCAGAGGTACAATAAAACTGGTTTATGTCATTCTCTATAACAGAAATTCAGATTTAATACAGTTGTTGATTGGCTACCATCTTCCACTTAGCCCCCACTTCTTCTATCAAAGAGACTAGGGTGAAGTTATTATCTTCTGGGGGTGGCTGGTGTTTGTAGGCCAGCAGGGAAAGCTTCAGGCAACCCATCTAAGGTAGTGGGAGAGAAGAAGGTGAATCCCCACCTCCCTAGGATTGTTTTGGCCCAGTCTCCCTGGTAGAGCTAACAAAAGGACAGCAACTAACTGGGAGATTCCTGGAATAACTGTCCTTGTCCTGAAGGTCATAGGAACTCTCCAGTACCCAGAGTAATCCCCAATTCTATTTGAGTCAGAGGGATAATTACCAGCAAGGGACAAGTATACCAAATGACAGTTAGACTTGAGAAAATTTATAAAGGGCAGCCATATTCTGGATCTCTAAATTTACTTACTTTAATATTTTGGATCTCATGTGTACCCTCATGGTAGAATGTCACTATATGTTTTTATATTATCCTCCTTGCTTGCTTAATAGTTGGTGACTGAATTAGCTTTAGTATTATCTAATCAGCCATGTCATTGTTTATAGCTTTATGTAGGTTCCTATAATATTTTTTTAAACTGTGATTTTGAGGGTCTCAAAATAATCTCATTCTCTTTTTAATCTATTCTTAATCCTCTCTACCCAATCAAAACCCATAATTACCACTATTTTTGTATGAAGGGTTTTAGAACTTCCTCTACTTATCCAACTTACATTTTTGAGTAGAGAACACATATACCTTTTCATATTACATTGTTGTTTAATTATATAAACTTATTCTATTTTTACATTTTTTTTCTGATATTTATGAAAGTTACATCTTATGTGCTTTCCAAAGGATTGCTTTAGGTTCCTGCACTAAATATTTACGTGATATACCCTTCTTCTGAAACTCTTGGATGATATTCCTTTTCCTCATTGTGCAGTATTTTTTTCCTCTTCAAATGTATTCACTTACTAATTTTCTTCCACCACCCCCAAAATTTTATTTTTCAATTACAGTTAACATTTAATATTATTTTGTATTAGTTTCCCATGTACAGCATAGCGGTTAGACATTTATGTAATTTACAAAGTAATCCCCCAATATTTTTAGTACTCACTGGCACCATACATAATTATTACAGTATTATTGACTATATTCCCTATGCTGTACTTTCACATTGCTGTGACTATTTTGTAATTACCAATCTGTGCTTCTTAATCCCTTCATTTTTTTTTCACCAATTTTCACCCTTTCTCACCTCTGGTAATCATCAGTCTGTTCTCTGCACCTATAAGTATTTCTATTTTGCTTGTTCAATTATTTTATTCTTTAGATTTTACATATAAGTGAGATAATGTGGTATTTGTCTTTCTCTGTTTAACTTATTTCACTTAGCATAATACCCTCTAGGTCCATCCATGCTTTTGCAAATGGTAAGAGTTCACTCTTTTTTTTTTATGGCTGAGCAATATTCCATTGTATATATGTACCTCTGCTATGCTGCAATTAACATAGGGTGCATATATTTTTTGAATTAGTACTTTGTGGTTCTTCAGATCTATACCCAGAAGTGGAATAGCTAGGTCATAATGTAGTTCCATTTTTAATTTTTGAAGACCCTCCATACATTGTGGCTGCTGCAACAATCTGTATTCCCACCAACATTGCATGAGGGTTCCCTTTTTTTCATATACTGTACTCACCAACACTTGTTTGTTGATTTATTGAAGATAGCCATTTTGACAGGTGTGAGGTAATATCTTGTTATGGTTTCTATTCTAGTTGTGCAGCATTTAAAAATTTTTCATTTTAACTTTTTTTCTATTTATTATGTCCAGGAGAAGAGAAAACCTTTTGTTATCTACTGTTTTGTTGACAAAATGGGTATGGGATTTGTCCATTGCTCTTGTGGCTCCACTTGACTACTGGAGAAATTATGTTCTCAGGCCATCAGGTTCTGGGTTTATGTGACAGCTTCTGACACCAGTAATTAGCAGGTTTTTATTTAGTGCACCATCTAGCTTTACCAGAATGCAAACTGTAACTTCTCTGTTTTAATTTTTACCAAAATTATTCAAAATTATTAATTTTTAATTTTAAAATTTATTCTTAGTTAAGTGTCACATATATCAGCAAAGTCTCAAATTTTAAGTGTACAGCTTAATATAGCTAACTGTCTTCCACATCTGCCGGGGCTGACCAGCAGAACCCGAGTGACAGATGAATGATTACTCTGACACAACGTTTGCTGTGAAAGAGAGGGCTAAGGGACTGCCTGGCTAAAGGAACCAGACAGCCTTGATCGCCTGCCTCTTTAGGCTTATCTTTTAGATACAATCTTGGGGTAAGTAATCTTGGGAGGGCACATGTGTATGCAGTGTCCTTAGCAAAGATACCTAAAGATTAAGCATTAAATATTCCAGTAAACACCCAAGATTCCACACATACAGGAAAGGTTAAGGAATAATTAGGGGCACCTGCCTTCAGCAAAACTCCCCTAAGTCAGAATTCCGATAAGCAGGGTGGGCCACCTTCAACCCCCTCTTTTTTTGGAATTTCCTCCTTACAGACTTTCCAACCAAGTCTCCTGTGCTCCCCAACACACATCAAAATATAGAACATTTATTGCACCACATGAAATTTCCTTGGCATTTTCCTAATCAATAATATCCCCACTGCTCCACAGAAATAACCAATATTTTGAGGACTATCAAAAGTAATTCATTTGCAATTCTTGAATTTTTTATAAGAGTTATGCATTATGACTTCTTTTGAATATGGCTTATTGCAGGTGGTGGTAGTTCATTTTAAAAATTTGTGAGTGGTATAAAATATCAAAATTTATGTTTTCATTTGATTGTTCGTATTTTGGTTGTTTCTAACATTTGGTTAAAATAAATAAAGGAATTAGGAACATTCTTGAACATGTCTCTTAGTGTACAAATACACACATTTTTCTTAGATATGTACCTGGGAGTGGAATTGCTAGGTCATGAAATCACCAGTACAAACAGTCTTCCAAAGTAGTTTTGACAGTTTACTACAATTAGCAACATATGAGAATTCAAGTTGCTCCATATCTTTATCAACACTCAGTATGATAAATCATTTTTTAACTTTAGTCATGGTGATGGATATATGGAAGTATTTCACTGTTGCTTTAATTTCAAGTTCCTTGATGACTAATTATGTAACTTTCCATATACGTACATAGCCATTTGATATCCTTTCTTGTGGTTAACACTTTAAGAATTGTGCCCATTAAAAACCGGGTTATCTGTGTCTTTCTTAAAGATTTTTAGAAGTTCTTCAGCCAGTGAAATGTTTTCCCTCTCTGTGGTTTACATGTTCACTTTCTTAATTATGCTTTTGGATGTCTAGAATAGATTAAATTTAAGGAAATTTAATTTTTCAATATTTTTTTAATGGTTAGTGCTTTCTGTGTCCTTTTAACAGAAATTTGCTTCTCCCAAGGTCATGATGATATTTTCTGTTTTATCCTAAAAGATTTATTGTTGAACATTTAGATCAATGATCCATATCAAATTAATTTGTGTATGGTATAAAATATCCATGGTTCATTCTTTTCCATTTATATATCCAACTAGAGGCCCGGTGCATGAATTCATGCATGGGCGGGGTCCAGCTGGCCCCGCCCCTGATCTGGGGGGGGCAATCGGAGGTGGGGCCAGCCTGGGGGAGGGGCCTCAGGCAGTTGGCTGGCTGACCCCATCCCCTGGTCGAACTCCTGGTTGAACTCCCAGTTGAACTCCCAGTTGAACTCCTGGTCGAGGGGACAATTTGCATATTAGCCTTTTATTATATAGGATTGTTCTAATACTGTTTATTTCAAAGACCATTCTTCCTGTATTAAAAGGTACAGGTACCTTTCAAATAAATCAGATAATCATTTATGAGTGAATCTGTTCTTGGACTCTAGTCTGTTCCATCAGGCTATTTGTATATCCTTTAGCTAGGACCGCATTACCTTAATTATATCTGCTTCCTATAAGTTTTCAAGCCTGGTAGCTTTTAAGATCTCTGATTCTTTTCTTCTTAAGATTGCCTTGGCTATTTTAGGTCTTTGTAATTTTCATATAAATTTTAGAATCAACTCTCACACAAGAAATATGCTGGTATTTTTATTACAGTTGCATTGGCTCTGTAGATCAATTTGAAAAGAATTGACATTTTAACAACATTCGGCATTTTTTCCATGAATATTGCATATTTCTGCATTTTAAAAATTCTTCTGAATGGTGTTTTATTGTTTTGCATTGTAGAGATTTTATATAGATTTGATTAGACTTATTCCTACATATTTAATACTTTGGATGCTAAATAAAAGGTGTTCTTTTTAAAATTACATTTCCAACTGTTTCTTGCAAGTGTATAAAATACATTTTGTATATTGGACTAGTATCCACAGACCAATAATTCACCATATTTAATTATTAATTTACTTATCCTAATAGTTTTATAGTTTCTTTCAGATTCTCAGTGTACACAATCATATCATCTATGACTATTGACAATATGACTTCTTCCTTTTTTATTTCTCCTTTTTCAACTTCAAAAGCTTTTATTTATTTGCCTTGCATTATTGAAAGTATAACGTTGAATAGAAATTGTGATGTGGATAACCTTTTCACGTTTTTTAACTAAAGGGGAAAGTGTTTGATATGTTACCATTAAGTACAATGCTAACTGTAGGATTCCTGTTGTTAACTTTTCTCAGATTTAGAAAGTTCCCTTACATATATTAAGAAGAGAATTTTTTATTCTGTTAAAATGGTGAATTTTACTGATTGATTTTCATTGTGTTAAGCCAACCTAGCACTCCTTGGTAAGGATCTAACAAGATTTTGTTCAGGGTCTTTGCATTTCTGTATAAGTC
This sequence comes from Plecotus auritus, assembly GCF_963455305.1. Classification (NCBI taxonomy): domain Eukaryota; kingdom Metazoa; phylum Chordata; class Mammalia; order Chiroptera; family Vespertilionidae; genus Plecotus; species Plecotus auritus. The sequence continues at coordinate 118,909,496 of NC_137776.1, read as the reverse complement.
ATATTGGCTTATGTTTTTCTTTTTACTTAATGTCCATGCCAGGTTTTGGTATCAGTGATATATTGTTACCAGGAACAATGGGAAATTTTTTCTCTTATTGTATTCTTTGAAAGAGTTTGCATAATATTTAAATTTTTAAAAATGTTTGGTAGAATTCACTGCTGAAGCCATCTGCGCCTGGAGTATTCTTTGTGGGAATTTCTCTCAGCTTCCTTGAGATATAATTGACATTAAAGTTACAGAAATTGCAAAATCAGTTTGATGTTTTGACGTATGTACACAACAGTGAAACATCCCTGCAATCTAGATAGGAAAAAATTATCACCTACAAAAGTTTCCTCATGTTTCTTTGAAATCCATCCCTCATGACTCCACCTGCATGATCCTAGGCAACTATTAATATGCTTTCTATAGGTATATATTAGTTCATATTTTCTATGTAAGCAGACTCATAAATATATATATTTTTGCCTGGCTTATTTAATTCAAAATAATCATTTAGATGTTCATTCATGTTGTAGTGGTTTGTTCCTTTTTATTTTATTGCTGAGTACTATTCCATTTCACAGACATACCACATTTACCCATTTACCTCCATGTTGGGCTGCTTCCAGTTTTTGTTTATTACAAAGAAACTTGCTATGAACTTTCATGTGCAAGTCTTTGTATGGTCATTTGCTTTCATTTTTTTGGGTAGATACCAAGGAGTGAAATGACTAGACCAAATGATAAATGAATATATATATATATATATATATATATATATATATATATATATAGTTTTAGAAAGTGCTTAACTATTCTCCAAAAGTGTTGTGTCATTTACATTGCTATCAGTACTCTATGAGAGTTCTAGTTCTTCCACATCCTTATCAACACTTGGTATAGTCTGTCTTGTTAATTTTAGTCATTTTAATAGGTGTGTAGTAGTATCTTATTCTGATTTTAATTTATATTTCTTTAATGTCTAGTAAGGTTAAGTACCTTGTCATATGTTCACTTACCATCTGTATGATTTCTTTGATGAAATGTACAGGGGTGGGCAAAAGTAAGTTTACAGTTGTGAGTATGCAAAACAGTTTATTCTTGTATTATTATTTATTGATTATTATATTATTTTCCATACAAACAACTTTAAACCTTCTTCTTCCCACCCCTGTGTATTCAGATATTTTGCTAATTTTGTAAAAATTGAATTGTTTTCTTATTGGGTTTTTAGACTTATTTATATATTCTGGATACAGGTCCATTGTCATGTATGTAATTTACAATATTTGTTATGCTAGTCTGTAACTTTTATTTTCATTATGCACATACTGGGCTGCAAGAAGTTGTAATGGAGCTCTCTGAAGCTCTGTTTATTTAAATTTTCTATTTTTATCTTTCAATTTGGGCATTATCTAATGCTATTTGAAAAATCAGCCAGTAATTACATTTATTGTATTTTCAAAAATCTTTTGAATTGTTTTCTTCTCTAGACATGAGACTTGCTTTCCTTTTTATATCTTCTATATTTTCACTTAACTCTTTGAACATGTGGGATATAGCTATCATTACTGTCTTAATGTTGTCTGTTAATTCTAACATCTGTGGAGTTCTGGTTTGGTTTTAGTTGATTATTTTTTATTTTAATGGATTGTTTTACTTACCATTATGGGTAATATTATACAGCTTCTTTGCATAAAGAATAATCTTTGATTAGATATTGTGAATTTTACCTTTTTATTTCTGGATATTTTTCTCCTCCTATAAATATTCTTGATCTTTTGTCTGGGATGCAATTAAATTACTTAGAAACAGTTTGATCCTTTTAGGCATTGTTTTTAAGATTTGTGAGGTGGGACTGGAGCCATGGTCAGTATAGGCTTAATTTTTGCAACTGAGATAATGCTCTTCTGTATACTCTACTTATAGGACCGTGAGTCATGATTTTTTCCATATTGTTAGTGGGGAGAGGCACTATTCCTGGACCTGTGTAAGCATCAGACATTGTTATCTCTAATCCCAGATTTCTTTCCTTGGCCTCAGGCAGTTTCTTCACATGCTTGTGTTGATCAAAGTTAGTTGAATAATTGAAGGAGATTCTACACTTCTCTGAAATTATTCCTTTTAATTGCTCTCTCCTCTCTGTTCTTCTTTCCTGCAAACTCGTGCTGCCTTGATGTCTCCAGATTCTCACCACCTCATCTTCATTCCAGGGAGTCTAGTGGGCACTGCCTGGGTTCCCCTTCCCGTGTTGATGCCTAGAAACTCTTTAAAGGCTGTAAACTGTGTAGCAGTAGGGCTTCTTCCGGTTTTTATATTTCCCAGTAATCAACTTCTTATGGCTGATATCAAGTATCTTGAAAACTGTTTTATATATTCTGTTCTTTTATCGGTTGATTTCAGTGGAAGGTAAGCAGTAGTGGTCTTCGGTGAGAAAGTTTTTAATTACAAGTTAAATTTCTTTAATGAAGAAATGACTACTCAGATGTTTTTCTTGTTTCAGTTTCCCTATTTTACGATTTTTAAGGAGTTCTTACATTTTATCTAAAAATGGTATCAACATTTTTTATTATATCCCTTCTCCCTATTTATGCTAATAATTTCAGTAATGTTGACCTTTTATCCCTATTTGGATAATCTCTCTCTCTCTCTCTTTCTTTCTCTTGAACAGTCCTATAGAGGCTTATTAATCATAGTATTTTAGAGTCCTCTATACACCCTGATATGGGGATAACCTATGTATCTGGTTATGTTTGTTTGTTTTTTCCCTATTGATTATTCATTACACTTATCTACTTTTTCATAAGACTTTTAGGGATTTCTCTGTGCATCTAAAAGCCTCTTGATCTAGCCTCCCAGTTTCCCACTCTGCCTCAGCACTCAGGAGATGTCTCATGGGGAAAATTGGGCTTAAGAGTCGTGCTTCACAAGTTTCTAATCTGTCACGGCAACCCCATGGGGCTGCCAAAAGCCTGTGGTAGTCCTTTTACCTAGGAAAGCCTGATTGATCCTCGGCCATGACCAGAATCAGGAAATTCCCCCAGGAAAGAAAATGGTCAGAGATATTTTCTCACATAGTGTATTCGCTTCCTGTGGTTGCTTTAACAAATTACCACGAACTAGGTGGCTAAACACTGTACCTTGAGAAAGAAGATACCTACCAAGAAGGGCTCCTGGTGGCTAATTGGGCTCAAATTTAAAAACAGAACCTAGTAGTTGTTTCTAAACAGGGGCCTCTCACTCAAAGAACACTTCAGGAAGAAGCCTGCACTGAACTGCCTGCCTGTGTGGTGCTTCTGCCATCTGAGCCAGCCCCTAAATACTGTCCTGAACTGTATTTCAGCCAATAGGACTGAGGCTTTCTCGGTTCAATTGGAGCTGCACAGCTATATCCCCATCAGCATCTTCACTGACCAATCAGAGTGACTCTATTCTGACCAATCAGGACTGTGCCTTTTGTACCAAACTAATGATTTGGAATCTTAGTTGTATGAGGGACCAATGGGAGACCAGGGGCAGGGACTTCTGTGTATATGTCAGCTCCCCTCTGGCTCCAAGAGTGCACTGTATTTTCCTGGCTGGAGCTGAAGCACTGAAGAGGAAACACCAAAGACATCTTACTGGAGCAGAGACGAGCAGGCAGAGCAGAGAAGGGAGAAATGGAGTTGTCAGAGTGGGACCTGGCCCCAGGGCCACCTTTCCCAAGGGCCACCTCAGGCCTTCTCCCAGCCATGCTGTTTTACAGATGGGCTGCTTCATAATTGAGCTGTAACACTATGGAGCCTTCCACAGCAGTGCTATTCTCATAGCCATCCTGCATCACAATTGAGCTGTTTTCACTGAATAAAGTTTTCTTATTTATCACACCCAAAATTAGGGGTTTCTGTTGGCACTGAATTGGTGCCAATGACCATCAGTTGACAATACTGGAAATGTATTTTCTCACAGCTCTGGAGACTGGCCCACCTTAGTGAACGTATCTTTCCTTGATTACATCTCCGAAGTCCCCATTCCAAATAAGGACACATACACAGGTACTGGGGTTAGGATTTCAACATATCTTTTTGAGGGGCACAATTTTACCCATAAAACCTAGGAAGACTATTTCTTCCTTTGGAATTTTAATTCATCAGGTCTTTGCTTTCAAAGCTTTCTAATATGCTTATAAAAATGGTCCCGATTAATACTTTTTTTAACTATACATAGTGGACATGCAATATTATTTCAGGTGTATTTCAACATTTACATACCTTGATGTGATCCTCATGATAAATCTGGTAACCATCTGTCACTGTACAAACGTATTACCATGTTATTGACTATATTCTCTGTGCTGTATTTATTTTATGACTGGAATTTTGTACCTTGAATTTCCTTTCATCATTTTCACCCATTAACTCTACACCCCTCTGCTCTGGCAACCATCAGTTTGTTCTCTGTATCTATGAGTCTGTTTTCTTTTCTTTTTTTTTTTTTCATTTGTTTTGATTTTTAGAGTCCACATATAATTGAATCATATGGTATTGGTCTTTCTCCATCTGACTGATTTCACTTAGCATAATACCTTCTAGGTCCAGCCTAGTTGTCACAATGGCAAGATTTCATTCTTTTTATGGCTGAGTAATATTCCATTGCATATACTATATCTAGGCTATATATGCCTAGCCTATATATTGTAAATAGTGCTGAAATGAACATAGCAGTGCATTTATCTTTTCAAATCAGTGTTTTCAACTTATTCAGATAAATACCTGAAGTGGAAATGCTGGGTTGTATGGTAGTTCTATTTTTAATATCTGAGAAACCTCCATACTATAGTAACTGCACTAATTTACAATCCCATCCACATCCTCACCAACACTTGTTATTTGTTGTCCTTTTGATAATAGTCATTCTGGCATGTGTGAGGTGATATTTCATTGTAGCTTAATTTGCATTTCCCTGATAATTAGTGATGTTGAGCATCTATTCATCTGTCTTTGGACATTTATGGGTCTTTTGAGAAATGTCGATTTACGTCCTCTGCACATTTTAAAATCAGATTGTTTATTTTTTTGACTAGAGGTCTGGTGCATGAAATTTGTGCATGGGGGGGGGTGTCCCTCAGCCCAGCCTGCAATGATGCCAGCGTCCTGCGTGCCCTGGCCGGCCTCTGGCCAGAGGCCCACCCCCCCCCCCCCCGCCCTCCTTCCCTCCGTGGGCCGGGGTGTACGGGATGCTGGGGCTCGTCACCGGGGCGATGCCGCCAGCATCCAGCGTCCCGGCTGCTATGGGCACCATCATCTTTGTGACGGAGTGATTGTTAATTTGCATATTACTCTTTTATTAGATAGGATGTTGACTTATGTGAGTTTTAGATATAATTTGGATATTAACCCTTTATCAGTTATATAATTTACATGGCTGTTCATTTTGTTGCTAGTTTCCTTCACTGTGAAAAATCTTTGATGTAGTCCCATTTCGTTATTTTTTCTTTTGTTGCCCTTGTTTGACATATACAAAAAAATATTTGCTAAGGTGATGTTAAAGAGTACACTGCCTATGTTTTCTTTTAGGATTCTTATGATTTTAGGACTTACATTTAAGTCTCTAATCTATTTTGAGTTTATTTTTGTATAGGATGCATACAAGTGGTCCAGTTTCATATCTTGCATTATTTGTCCAGTTTTCCCAACACCATTTATGCAAGAGACTATTTTTCCCATCGTATATTATTAACTCCTTTGTCAAAGATTTACCATATAAATATGGGTTTATTTCTGGGCTGTGTATTCTGTTCCATTGAGCTATGTGTCTGTTTTTATGCCAGTACCAGGCTGTTTTGATGACTTAGCTTTGTAGTATAGTTTGAAATCAGGAAGCATTATACCTCCAACTTTGCACTTTTTAAAGATTGCTTTGGCTATTCAGGGTCTTTTGTGGTTCCAGAAAATTTTAGGATTCCTTTTTCAAGTTCTGTGAAAAGTGCCATATCTTGTCCAACACTTGTTATTTCTTGTCTTGCTGATAATAGCTATTCAGATAAGTGTGAAGGGGAACCTCATTGTGATTTTGGTTTGCATTTCTCCTATAGCTAATGAAGTTGAGCATCTTTTTATATATCTGTTGGCCATTTGTATATATTCTTGGGGAAAGTGTCTGTTCAGGTTCCTGCTCATTTTTTAATTGGATTGTTGTTTACTTTGTTATAAGTTCTTTATATACAAGGTAGGGCAAAAGTAGCTTTATTGTTGTTCATATGGAAAATAATACAATAATTAATAAATAACAATACAAAGTCCTAGATCAGACTCTTACAAATTAGGTGAACTTGGACAAGTATATAAACCCCAATGGCAGCATCTGCATATATTTATTTTCCTTTCTGTCCCCAGCATAGCACTTACTTAGTAAATATGCAATGGTATTTATTGAATTTGATGCTTTGTCAGATAAGAGGATTTTAGAAGGTTATACTTGAGGTCTCTTTTTGCTTGTGCATAATTCTTGACAATGGTTAGGTAAATACTTTGAAGGGTAAAGGGCATATTTGTAAGGAAATATTTTTTGAATTTTGGCTCGATTATTACTATGAAACTGCTAAAGCAGAAGTAAGAGGCATTTATTGATATTAATGCTAGATAATAGGTGTCAGGTATAAATATTTCAATAGGGAACCGAAAGCCAGAGTAAGAACTATAAAATTCTGTTGAACTAAATAATAATCATTTACATATCACTATTAGATAGAGCACTCCCATCCAGTGTGTTTTTAAAGTTCCTGCTTAATGTTTCTAAAATAAATATAGCAAACTTATCTGACAATAAGACATTGGGTCTTTTCCCCACACTCCGTTCCTTTTGAATATCAGCAAGCTGATACCTGGTTCTCATCTAACAGGAAATACTCTTTTGCTGCTACTTTGTAGGAATGATTTGTCTAAAATTGGTATCCAATAGACAATTAATTATTTACATGCCTCTGGATGTAGAAAATAATAATCTTAAATAATGCATTTTATGGTTATTTTTTCTAGAACATTATGGTTTAAATCTGTTGCAAGTAGATTAAGTTAATTTTCAGGCTCCTTTATATCCTCCAAAGTCAGGCCACTAAAAAGCATATTTTTTTGACGTGTACAGTCTGTACACTTTGAATCTTACACCTGCATATTAAAAAATCAGATAGCATAATATGATGCTGGTAAACCTGAACAAGTTTTAAAGCTTTTCTTCTGTTAATGGAGGACATTACCTGCTTTCTTTTGGCTGTGAAAGATTCAGGTCAGCAAAGGTACATATCATTGCAGATCTCCTTTATGGTCACTTGTTGCTGGGGCATTGTCAGGTGTGAAAAAGAAAACGACTGCTTCTTTTCATTTCCTTTCCCCAGCTTATAAAATAAGATACCTGATACCTGTCTGGGCTGTGTGTGTGTGTGTGTGTGTGTGTGTGTGTGTGTGTGTGTGTGTTTAATCGGCACAAGGAGAGAGAAGCTGGAAGGTAGATTTATTTTTTGCTTTCCTTAGGCAAACATTTTCCCTCTTTGGTCATAGTTCTGTTCAGTGTTAACAACACGTTCTAAATCATGACTTTTGGAACAATACGTTTTCACAGAATCTGTGCTGTGACTTCCTGTTAGAATGATCTGACTTTATGGGCTAACGTCTTCCGTGTGTCCTCAGGAGTTTCTGGGCTTGCAGACTTGTGGACATGTGAGAACTATGTTATATTAAAAACTATAGGCACTTTATCCATATGGTCAATTCTAATTCCGCTATATAACTACACAATAAATATAGTCTTTGGTAGAATATTAGGGTTACAACGCCTTTTAAGAGAATTTGTTTAACACACCCATTTTTATAAATGAGAGAGTTGTGGATGAGAGAATAAATGAATGGATCAAGGATCTCACTGCTTTAGAAGCAACAAGGCCCCTATGAAATACTAGATGTTGCATTTCAGAGTTCTTCTGTTTTTGGCTGTGTCACATACAACACCAATGGGATTTCCATAAACATCTTCAAAAATTAGCCTTAGGTTTTCCCTGCTACCCGTGCACCCCCAACTCCCATGGTAATAGGATTGTAGCTTGAACTTCTCCTGAGTTTGGTGTTTAAAAAGATCTCTCTTCTGTCTCCATGATGCAGTGGAAAGAGCACGTATTTGCCGACATTTATTCATGCATATTTATTGAATGCTTTCTCTGTGCCAAGCATGTGACTAGGACCTGGGAATGTTGAAGTGGATGAGAACATAATCCGGCGTTTGCAGTCTGTTTGAATTTCTAGCCTTACCACTTACCAGCTGTCTATCTGAGGCAAATGTTAGGAATTTCTTCTCTCTGAGACTCCATTTTCTGATCTTTAAAATAGGGGTAAATTCTATTTTTCAAAGTTGTGAGGATTAATTAAGATTTAAAAAATGTAAATCTCTTGGCACATTTTTTTACTCACAGTTGACATTCATTCAAGAAATGTTAATGACTTGCCTTCTACATCTAAGGGTTACTGTGAAAATCAAATAAGATAATGGACATGAAAATGCTCCTTGAATTGGAAACATGTAGTTATAGACAAAGTTGGAGTTTTATAGTCAACAGTTACTATCTCTCCTTCACTTGAAAGTTCAAGTCAAAGGAGAAGAGGCAGACATCTCAAGATTAAAGGAGCAACTTAGTTACAGATTAAAGCTGCATTGGAGATTGCAGTGTTGATGTGCTTCTCAGTGCTTTTCTCCAGAATTACCTGCTCAGGCACAGGAGGACGTGGGTAGACACAATCTTACGACTGGGACAGGAAACTTACAGTGAGGCAGATGAAAAGAAGTGCACGCTTCCTGCAAGGAGGCAGGGAATCCTGAAGGGGCAGAGCTGCACATGGACAATTCTGTGTTCAAACTCACCAGTCAGATATGTCACTCCACCTCACATGGGAAAGAAGCTGGAAGTGCTATTTTTGGAAGACGTTCTGCAAGGAAAGAACACATTAGGACAGAAAATATAGGTTTCTCTAATAGACATACACATGGCTGTGAAGAAATTAAAATTCATCTGTCCTCCCCAACCTTTCATTCTTAAGGCCCTGGAACTGCTATCTCATACACTAAAATCCCCCTATATATCCTTCAAAGCTGTTTAAAACTCTTTTCCCAGCCTAGAATATATTCAGTGGGAAATGCAGATTCTGCTACCAGGTATATTAAAGTGAATAATATATTCAGTATACATAATATACAGGGTGTCCCAATAATGTATACACACTTTAACAGCTGGTAGCTCAATTACTGTTTCTTTCTTTTCAGATTTAACCCATTGGAATGAATAATTATTCAAAGTAGGTATACATTTTTTGGTACACCCTATGTATGGTGTGTGTGTGTGTTTGTGTGTGTGTGAGTGTGTGCGTACTAAAGGAATGTACTGTATATTCATATGGAGAGGGAAATTAAAATGCTCAATGGGATCATCTTAAGGTGTGATTATGAGTGATTGGTATTATTATGGTTTTTGTCCAGTTCAGAATTTGTTAATGTGTTTTTGAAAAGTTGACACTTTCCTCCTCCCCTGAACCCCCCAAAATCCAACTATTAAAAAAACAGTACAAAGTAAAAACAAACCAAGCCATATTGCTTTTTCTTCCTCAATTCTGGCAATGTTTTTTATTTTTTTCTTTCCAGCTATTTTATACAAGTGACTAATAGTTTTACTCTGTGCACTAAACAGTGATGGAAGAAAAATTCACCTGAAGACTAATCAAACATATCAAATTACAATTTGCAAATGTTATAGGTGACATTGTCATCCCTAAATACTCACCTTTTAAATATTTGTGAATAATTATAAGTCCTGAAGGTAAGGCCAACAATTGTAATTCCTTTTCCTTCACCAGCATCTTTTCACATTTTTTGGAGCTATCTTTATTTACAAGTCTGTGAAATATATGTTAATGTTCTTAGCCTGTATTTCTATTTTTGGACATTATTCTTGTCAAGATGCAGATGCTCTTGGTATGTTAGAGAAATATTGGTCCATTAGTTCATTGTCTCTAATATGAATTACAAATACTTTCTTACTGTTATTTTTCTGATAATATTTTGACATAACTTTTTATAGGTTTTTTTTTTGTTATATAAATTTCATTTTTAAAAATCAGGCACAACTTAGTCATCTTTTCTTTTATAGCTTCTCTGTTTTGTAGTACTCAGAAAGGCTTCCAATCCTGGGTTATGAAATTTTTTCCCATGTTTTCTTCTGAACAATGATGGTTTCATTTTTTCATTTAAATACTGATATTTTGGAATATTTACTGGAATAAAGTATGGATTATCAATAAAGTTAAATTTCCACTAGATGGCTATTTAGTTTTACAACATTATTTATGCAATTATCAGTCATTTCCTCATTTTTATCATATACTAAATTTTTGTATGTATGTATACTTATTTCTTGACTTCTATTTTGTTTCAAGTTTCTACATTTTTCTGAGAGTACCATAGTTCTAAAATTATGTTATTATATTGTGTATTTTAAAATATGGTTATTTAAATCCCATCTCTTTGTTCTCAAAATACAGCCTAAAAGCAAATGTAACAGTGGTGTTTTGCTGGAAAGATTACCCATAGATCTATCATCCTTTATTCCAACAATTTCAGCAGTTTTTTTGTTTTGGTCAATATTTTGCCATCTTGGAAATGTGCCACTTTGAAATGACATTTAGTCAAGCCTATGATAGAATTGATCTTTTAATTATTAGCAAGCTGGCATGCAGCTGGATTTCGTAGAAGGAAACTCATGGATAGACAATTTACTGTGTAAAACTGGTTGTTATTATAAGGAGGCAGAAGGGGGCAGAACAGGAGTTTAGGGAAAACATATAGCCTTGTTCTTTATCTTTCGCTGAGGCATCTTTTTAGTATATCTTTGGATTGAGAAATATTATCTTTTATTTCAATTAGAAAAACCTAGTGGTTGTACTATTTTAGGCATTTTGAATATATGCCAAACGTGTGTGTGTGTGTGTGTGTGTGTGTGTGTGTGTGGTTGTGTGTTATGCCAGGTATTTAAAATAGAATATTCCAACTAATACAGGAGCCAAAAATCAATTCCACTGGGTAAATAATCAACCTTTATGCTCTTACCATAAAATTCAAAATATAGCTTCAATTTTCCCGAATATACTACTAATTTGCAATATGTCAATACCTTCAGCTCATTGCTAATTTTAGCAGTATTTATGTAGCTTCTTGGAGAGTGTTATAATTACAGCTAGAAGAATAAATCTCCAAAAAGTAGCTCAAGTTCTCTAATTCAACATTTATTTTATTTTTAGTTTATATGATTCACCATGACTTAAGGATTCATCTTCTGTGAATAGGAAAAAACATATATGTGTAATTTTTATTATTGCAATATTAATTAAAATTAACCAAATTAGAATAATTGAAATGTTCCCATTTAGGGGAATGGTTATATAACTTATAGTATTTACAGTCTGGCATAGTCATCTTAAAATACATTTGCAAAGAGGTTTTTAGGACTTAGGGAGAGGCTGATGATAAAATGTTAAGTAGTAAGAAACAGGAATATGGAAGGTAATTCCAGCTATTAACAGTATATTAGGATTATGAAAATGATAGTAGTGGTTCTCTGAGTGTTGGGATTATTGGTTTTCAATATTTTCAGCTCTTGAATTTTTGTGTTCTTTCTATATTTTTTACAATGAATGCAAATGCAACATCTTTTACACCCCTCTCCCTTTCTGGTGAGAACAGTTACTGGTAAGTTGTATTCTTTAGCAAATTTCAGTGATATAATATGGTGTTATTGACTATATAATAAAAGCCTAAGTGACCGTTATGGCGGAATGACCAGAACGACTGGTCAATATGATGCGCACTGACCACCAGGGGGCAGATGCTCAATGCAGGAGCTACCCCCTGGTGGTCAGTGCGCTCCCACAGGGGGAGCACTGCTCAGCCAGAAGCCGGGCTCACAGCTGGCAAGTGCAGCAGTGGTGGCAGGAGCTTCTCCGGCCTCTGCGGCAGCGCTAAGGAACAGCAAGCCAAGCAGTAAGGAGCAGCGAGCAGGTGGGTGGTAAGGAGCGAGGGGTCCCGGACTGTGAGAGGGATGTCCACTGAGGGGTCCCAGACTGCGAGAGGGGGCAGGCTGGGTTGAGGCCCTCCCCACCCCCCAGTGCATGAATTTCATGCACTGGGCCTTTAGTGTTATATATTAGATCCTCAGACCTTGTTCATCTTATAACTGAAAGTGTGCCATTTTAGCAACCTCTCCCTATTTCCCTGTCCCCCAGCTCCTGGCAACCACTTTTCTAATCTCTGTCTCTGTAAGTATACTTTCCTCCCCAGGTGTATCCATGTTGTCACAAATGTCAGGATTTCTTTTTTATTCAAGGCTAAATAATATTCTATTTTGCACACATATACCACATTTTCTTGATTCAGTCATCAAGAAAATGTTGATGAATGTTTCCATATCTTGGCTATTGTGAATAATGCTGTAATGAACATGTGAATACAAATACAGTTTAAGATAACCATTGTGTTTGGAAGTGAGATTGCAGGATCATATGTTAGTTCTATTTTTTTAAATATATTTTTATTGATTTCAGAGAGGAAGGGAGAGGAAGAGAGAGATAGAAACATCAACCATGAGAGAAAATCATGGATCAGCTGCCTCCTGCACACCCCCTACAGGGGATCAAGCCTGCAATTGGGCAGGTGCCCTTGACTGGAATCGAACCTGGGACCCTTCAGTCCACAAGCCAACACTCTATCCACTGAGCCAAACCAGCTAAGGTGGTAGTTCTATTTTTAATAGTTCTGAGGAACTTAATACTGTAGAAGTTGTACGAGTTTACATTCCCATCAACAGTGCACTAAGTTCTTTTTTTTCCACATCCTTGCCAGAATTTGTCATCTCTTGTCTTTTGAGAGTAGACATTCTAACAGGTGAGAGGTGATAGCTCAAGGTTATTTGACTTGCATTTCCCTGATGATTAGTTTTTATGATTGTTGTAAGATAGGGGTTCAATTTCATTTTATTTTTGCATATGAATACCATTACATAAATTTATTTTTGAATGTTAAACCACTCTTGAATACAACTTGGAGTGCTTACAATTACTTTTATACATTGTTGGATTTGATTTGCTAATATTTTGTTGAGGAGTTTTGCATCTATGTTCATGAGAGTCATTGGTCTGTAGTTTTTTCCCCTTTGGTAATGTCTTTATCTAGTTTTGTTTTTAGGATAATGCTGTCCTCACAGAATGAGTACAGAAGTTGCTGTTACCAAATTCTTCTTGTCTGATAATTCCACATTCCTTAGAAAGAGGCTTCCATCAATTTTGTTCCTTTGTTTTATTGTCAGTTTATTTAAGTGTCTTAAACTGCCCTTTTTACTGCTTATACTAGTATATTTATTTAGGCTAGTTCATGCAGTGTGCATATATAATTTGGTATCTTTAAATTTTTCACTAATGATACTCTAGAGATTTTTTCTTATGGATTAAAGTTATCTCTGGACTCTGAAATAATTCCAGCTGCATTTTGTTCTGATTTTAACTAATAGGCTAGATGTTAATGCCTCTTGAGCTCTTTGACTGAGCTGAAAATCTGAAAGCCCACTCTCCTTCATTATCCCCTAAGGATGCTCCTTTTTCAGTTTGTCAGCTCCTTTTGTTATGTTTATTTCTTACCTGCTACCAAGTTACTCTCTTTAGCTACCTTGATTTCTTGTTCCTTTTTTTGTTTTTAATTTGGATTGCTCCCCATGTCCCCATAATTAATTGGATGGTTGTTTTTCACTACCAGTATATTCAGTCCCCAGAATGAAAGGAATTAATGAGTGCTTTACCTACTTCTGTTTGTTCCTCATTCCCTGACCTTCCCATTAATTTCAGTTTTCCAGTGCATTTTATACATTTATAAATCAGACTGACTTTTGAATTCGCCATTTATGGGCTATTTTGTGATACCCTTTGTCAGGCATTTTTGGAATCAGCCAATGCTGTGCAAATAAAAATTGTTTAAATGGAGCTCAGAAAAGAATTTATCTGGACATGGTATGGGTTAAAGAGGTCATAATTCCAATAATCTAGGACAGTGATCGGCAAACAGCGGCTCGCGAGCCGCCGTTTGCCGCTCTGCTGACTAATGAATGAGTTTGCCGACCACTGACCTAGAGTCTCGATTCCAATAATTACAGGCTGTTGTTGTTCCTTGTGATTAAGCCCCTATTCTAGGAGAAGTGATAAAACACTTAAATTTGGATTTTGTAATATAAAAATATCACTCAAATGCAGCCATTTTAATGAGTATATTAGTTTAGAGCCTGGCTGTCTGCTGCTTTTGCCAGTGGGATTGCCTCTTTAAAAAATAAAAATGGGTTGAATGTAATGGGTGAGTTCAGCAGAGTTATCCGTGCAACAAAATGATCTAAACTAAGATTTAAAAAATTTTCCCTGGTTGTAGTGATCATTTCTGAGGGGATATATTTTTTAAGGGATATGGATAGAGAACTGTTGCCCGGTTAGTTTATAGAGTACCTAACACTTTTATTTTCTTGACAGAAAGAGGTATGAAGTTCATTGGCAAGCTACCCCTTCCTTAATGTTCTAGGAAACACCTCCCCTCCCCTACTTGCAGAGAAGAGCTATGAGGACATTACCAAAGAATAGCCAGTTAGTTTGAACATTTTGATTGGCTTAGAGATGGTTGTATAACCCAAGCATGGCCAATGAGAGCTCTGCCAAAAAAGATTTACTGAAATTTTCTAAAAAAATGACTACCCCACCCGTTAGTTGCTAGTGATTGTACAAGTTGGAGCTGCTGGGAACTCTTGTTGCCAGCACATGTGACATGGAGAGGTCTCTGCCCAAGGACAAAACAGAATGAGGAAAGCAGAACCAAGAGGGAGAGGGGATTCCCTAAGGGCATTTTGCAGCCCTAGGTCTAATTGTCTGAAGTCAGCCACCTCTTAGACTCCTCAGGAATGTAATCCATGAAGTTACCTTTTAATTTAAACTAGTTTTGGTTGAGTCACTTTCACTGACAACTGAAAGTGTACCAACCAAACCGCTGACTACCTAGAGGTTTTTTGTTTTGTTTTGTTTTGTTTTTAATATAATGTCACCAAATTAAAATATTCATTTTAGGAGGGCAAGGAAGAGACTTTCCTATATTGTTCACCATTTTACCTCTATCATACATTACAGTGACTGTCACAGAGATGTGCTTCGTAAATATTTATGGAATGATTAAATGATTAATTAGTTCAATTCAATTTAATAATTTAGTTCAAGTTGCCGGGTAAGTTTTGTGCAAGGCCTTATCTTAGGAGATAATAATGTAATAAAAGGAATAAGAGAGGCAGAGACTCTGTTCTCCAGTTTCTGCTTTTGTGTAGGCATGGAGGTATAACAATAATTTAAGGCAGGGTAGGGAAGGGGCTAGCAGGAGCGAAGTTGTAGGTCAAGTCATCAAGGGCTCTAGAGCTAGACTACTGGATCTGAGTCAATGCTCTACACTTGTTCACTGAGTGACTTTCGGGACATCATTTACACTCAGTTTACTTATCTCTAAAATGGGGGTGATATTTGTATGTCCTTTATAGATTTGTCATGAGGATACATCCAGATTTTCTACTTAAAATGATTGAAATGCCTAGAATATATTAATTGCTCAGTAACTTTTAGCTATTTTTATTTAAGCAAGCAGAGATAGTTGGCACATGGTTTAGATATTGAAGAAGATAGAATTCGAAGTGTTAACATAAAAAAACCATTGAAAGCTGTAAAGAATTTTTGTGAGTTTATTTGAGCCAAACTGTGGACATATGCTGGGAAGCAGAACCTCAATGAATCGAGGTAATGCTCCAGAGAATGGCCGGTTACATTTGTATTTATACGTTGCAATCAAAGGAGGGACATAGGTGGGTTACATGAAATTCCTTGGTGATAGATTAAGGAGGTGGGATAAAGCAAAGCCAGGAAAACCCCTGGGATTAGATAAAAAGTAAAATGATGGACACATACTTAGGTGAGTGCAGGAACAATTAACATGATAATGAAGAAATTTGTGGTATCTGTCCTGGCACCCAGCACATTTGGTTGTGCCCCGGGGGCTCCAGAAAAAAGGAAGTTACAAGTTACCCAGACATTTCAAGGGTATGTTATCATAGATGCAAAAAGACAGATAGGCTCAGTTAAGGTAAAGGTTGACCTTGTCAGTGAAGATAGCGGCCTAGGATGTAACTGCCCACCAGAACTGAGTTTAGTTAAAGTTTAATTTCAGACCATCCTTTGTGGTTACTTTAGGTCTCTGAGTTGGCAAGACCACCATGCAGGCCTCCCCTGAGCTTGTCAGGTCAGCACGTGGCCCCTTTCGTCCACAGAAGTCACCCTTGGAAGCTGAATATTTATTATATTGCAAGTCAGTATCAGCTATCAACAAAACCCCACATATATAGTTTAAAATACAAAATGATCCAGAAACATCTTACTTCAGTGTTAAATGGGTTAGATTTATATAATGATAAATTTATTTTAGAGGAGATGAGTTAAGACATACATCCTTGGTAAATAGGCGAAAGTCCTTGTATATTACATTTTTAAGAAATTTAATAAACAGTTGGGCATTTTAAACTTGGAGTAATAATGACAATGTTGGATTTTTGCTAGATATTCTGCAGAAGAAAAGGAAGAAAATAGATTTTCCAAAATAAGTATGTATAATTACCTGCTATATGGTAGATATGTGGCAGATTAAGTTTTATATATCTAAATGGAGATGGACTTCTGGATTCATTAATATACATTGTTTAAAGCTCATAAAATTTGATGAAATTTTGTAAAGTCTCATTCAGGAATAAATGTCCTATGTCTTGAAATGACTTTTATAATTACACTTTCTTTTTTACTTTAAGCTACAATTGAGGTTAAATTAGTAGTTTCCCATGGGTCTTTGGGTTCAAAGGAAAATGGATTCCCTTTAATGGAAAAAAAAGTAGCTTCAAATATGCCTAAGACTGCTACATATTTCAGGAAAATCGGGAGGGGGCTCCTTTCTATTCATTCAGGATTCTATGGAGAGAGTGAAACAGCATGGTGTAGTAGAGGAAAGAATACAGGCTTTGGGAATCTTAAGAAAAATAGATTAAATCTGTGTGGCCTTGGGGCAAAATAACCTATGAGTAGAAAGAAGATAACAACATTAATTTCATAGTGTTTGTGTGAAGATTAAAGACAGTATTTACAGGTGACATTCATGTTTTTGGCATATGGTAGGTGATCAATGTATGGCAGCTATTCTCATTATAAATAAATATTGAAAGGAATTTTAGAGACAGGACAGGCAGTTTCATGGAATAAGGTGGAATAAGGGCGGGTCCACAGGAGAGGAATGCATATGCGAAGGGAAGGAGATAGCTCCCAGATGCCAGAATGCTTATCTTACTTTTGCAGAGGATAGAGAAATGTTACAGGAGGAAGGCACGCATTCACAGAGGATAGGGAAATGTCACCAGATACAGGGAGAGGGGGAGGGGGGTACCACGTGGGCTTTGGGCTTTGAAACTGATACCCTGCAAAAGAGTGACCAATTAGCAAAGCACAGGGTCATAAGATGGAGAAGGGGTCCAATTAGAAGGGAGCATGAAGAGACAGCTTCCAGTCTTTAAAAACCTTATAAAAAGGGGTTTAGTTGGTTACCCCTTTGGGAACCCCTCCTTATGTGGGAGTTTGTATTTGTTTCCAATAAATTTCCACACTTTTACTAACAGTCTTCTTAGTCTCAAACTTCATAAGGCAAGAACCCACAGGGAGAATCTGCTCCCCAAACCCTATGTTACAATATTATATCCAGTTATTAATAATAAAATATATCATGAGGATTCTATTTCAGATTTCATGTAGTAAAGGGAAATCTTATAAACCGATCAAAATGAAAATAAATGAATGGATGCCTGCTGGAAATACTAAGGAAGATAAAACTCTAGAGACAAATGTTAAGTAGCAACTTGCAAGATTTGTGTAGATGCTTATTGAGCCCCAGCTTACCTCATAGCTAATGATTAACCACTTTCCGCACTGTGCCTTAACTTTTTCATTGCTCCGGCCTCCTCCAAAGGTAAAATGGATGGAGGTTTTCCAGACAGAGATTGTGATGACGAAACACCTGTGCCAGTTTCTCTTCTTCTGAGACTATATGCTTTTCTTATTTAGCATATAAAGTAAGCATAAGTCTAGTTTCTTCCAAGAACCAAGTTCCTGTTTTAAGATCCTCTGTCCAACTTTCCTGCCCTTGTTCCTACAGTCTTTTCTGCCCTCCTCTCCCAACCTTTCTTGTTTGTTCAATGAAAAGCCCTCTTTCTCAAAACTATGTCCCTCAGGGGCATTCTCCAGCCACTCACACTTAGAAGGACACAGCTCTCCTTAATAATTAATCACACATTGGGATGTGAAAAGCCGTTACTTTCTGGCCCTAACAACTCTTCATTGTCTTAGATTTAAACCAATCAAATCTCCAGATTTATATTTTAACATATGTTATTTATCCACTGGCCTGGGATTATCCTTAAAAAGTCATAATTTGTTTTATCTTTCTTTTTTTCTCTTTATTGATTAAGGTATTATATATGTGTCCTTATTCCCCCTTTGCCCCCCCCCACCCACCACCCACTCATGCCCTCACCCCCCTGGTGTCTGTGTCCATTGGTTAGGCTTATATGCATGCATACATGTCCTTTGGTTGATCTCTCCCCCTTACCCCCACCCTCCCCTACCTTCCCTCTGAGGTTTGACGGTCTGATTGATGCTTCTCTGTCTCTGGATCTGTTTTTGTTCATCAGTTTATGTTGTTCATTATATCCACAAATGAGTGAGATCATGTGATATTTATCTTTCTCTGACTGACTTATTTCACTTAGCATAATGCTCTCCAGGACCATCCATGCTGTTGAAAATGGTAAGAATTTCTTCTTTTTTACTGCAGCGTAGTATTTCATTGTGTAGATGTACCACTGTTTTCTAATCCACTCATCTGCTGATGGGCACTTAGGCTGTTTCCAAATCTTAGCTATGGTAAATTGTGCTGCTATGAACATAGGGGTGCATATATCCTTTCTGATCGGTGTTTACAAATTTGCATTTCATCTTTGCATAGGGGCCATGCTTATCTTCTTTGTTGAATTTCAATTTTAGTATATGTGCTGCTGAGGCAAGTACTCTTTTGTTTGTTTGTTTGTTTTCGAGAAGGGAATCCCTTGCTATGTGTATGGTCTATTAGCAATACTATAAACTTCTTTAGTTTAGTCACATACACATTTCCCTCTGTTGTTTTCTCTTTTTCACCCCCTTGACAACATGTTGCAAAGCAGTACATACATTAAAGCTGCTCTTGTTGAAGGGTGAGTGGATCTAGATCTCTGGGAAACCTCAAGGGAGACTCGGGCCTGGGGAAACACCTGTGACAACTCTTGGGTTAGTGAATGAGTTATTAACTGGAATTCTGAAGACTTAAGTTTTAGCTTTGGTTCTAACATCAAATCTGTATGTGTCACTGATAGGGTTAATTGTCTCATCTGTAAAGCCAGGGTTTAGAACAGTGCTTCTCAATTTTGGCTGCGGATTAGAATCACCTGGGGAGCCTTTAAAAATCCCGATGCTTAGGCTTCACTCTGTACCAATTAAATTAGAATCTCTGGGGTGTGACCCAGGCAACAGCATTTTTTAAAGCTCCCCAGGTGATTCCAATGTGCAGTCAAGTTTCAAAACCTCCAAAGAATTTTTGAGCAATAACATTCCACAGGTCCGTGGGTCTCTGCAGCTTGTTTTGGTGGATGTAGTTGAAATGTGCAAAATCTTTTTATTTATAGATAGTACTCAGGAGGAGGGATGGCGGTGGACATAAAGATTGGAAATTAGAAAAAAAAGTTTCTTGATTATTGTAATAGCTCAGAGTGGGCAAAACACTTACCTTTGTTATATTCATAATGGGAGCCATTTTAACTTTCTGCAAAATGAAGCTCTCAACTGAAAAATCAAATTTAAATGCCATGTTATTATTTTTCTACCAGTAATGACACCATTTGTTAATGTGATCAGCCAAGAATCACAACTAAATATTTTATTCACAAAATAAACAGAAAAGGCAGATTGATTACTAAAATGTAAAATATGGTTACTACCCCAAGACAGATTGAAGCTACATGTTGATAACAGTGGCAATCTCTTATACTGAGATGCTGCTTTAAAAGAACCTCTATTAAAAAGAAAAAAAGAAAAGGCCACCCAGGATTACTATATGTGCTTTTTATTGATTATGAAAAACTAGTTTCAATGAGTACCCAATAGGTTAAAATGATAGCACAGTTAGAGCAAAATGGTTGATATTAGAGGTATGTTCGATATATAACTAAACAGAAATCCCTTTTCATTTTCTTATTACCAAGGCCATTTACATATTTTCTTTCATATTTGTGTAGCTAATAGGCATTCAAGATTCATGTGCTTTAATCTCCCCTTTTAACAAAGTAGTTTTTTCCTGGAAGTACAGTTATCACTTGTGGCAGGGCGATATAGTCATAATTTTATTACCTTGTGCACAGGTTTTTGGTGAAATAGATTTGCCAACAACAGAATAAAAAATTTTTACCCATTTTCTGGACAGAAAGTTCAGCCGGTCCTTTGTGTTTTTGTGTTATAGTCCTCTTTACCCCACGGGAAATGTACACCAGCCGTTTTATGTGGAAGTTCCCCAAGAGATTGGGCAAAGCCCCAACATTGAATTGATAGACTAGGTCAGTGGTCAGCAAACCGCGGCTCGCGAGCCACATGCGGCTCTTTGGCCCCTTGAGTGTGGCTCTTCCACAAAATACCACGGCCTGGGCAAGTCTATTTTGAAGAAGTGGCATTAGAAGAAGTTTAAGTTTAAAAAATTTGGCTCTCAAAAGAAATTTCAATCGTTGTACTGTTGGTATTTGGCTCTGTTGACTAATGAGTTTGCCGACCACTGGACTAGGTCAAAGCCCATAGAGACAATTCTGACAACATGGAATTGAGCTAGTATCAGTACTGGCCACGTCTGAATGAATGATGTTTACAAGGACAATGACTGCTAATGGCCACGAGTGACTCCAGGTTGAGAACTTTCCCTATTTTTCTTGGACTTGGTAATTTCTGATGTCTTGGCACAATATAAAATTAATTAGTGAGTGAGAAGAATGAGACAGATTCGGGGGGGGGGGAGAGAAAGGTAGAGGGGAGTGAAATGTAATAGTGAAACAAACAAAATTATTGATGTTGGTCTTTTCACTAAATTTGGCCAGCGGAGACTGAGAACTAAATATAATTTGGTTTAAATAAATTAAAGAGATAACATATCCTGTATTTATGTGTTATTTGGCACAATTTTAATTGTCACATACCTTTGGAAATGTATAATTGGTACAAATGAAACTTAATATTTGATTATTAGTAAATTAGCTCACTTTAGAGAGTAAACCTCTAAAACACATTCATGAAGTCTTCTTAGTTTGCCAATTCCATAGTGATTCCTTCCTCCTCTGAACTTCAATTATTCAAATACTTATACCATTTATTTCATGAATCATTAATAAGCTGCTTTGTGACAATTTTTTGTTTGGTTGTCTCATTACTTAACTCACATTCTACTAACATATCTAGATTTTTAGCTTCTACTCTGATGGGAATTACTTGTTGAACAAGTAATTGTATAAATAGTGCTTTAGACTGAGTTGTCTAAAGGCAGGAATTCACAATTCTATTTTATCCATGCATTTGCAGCAAGCAGTACAGTACAGGCACTTAAGAGCTCTTGCTTGCTGAAGGACCCCATGAATAGATGAATGGACTAATACAGCATGAGGGCACAAATGCATATACCCAATGGAAGATTTGACTCATTAATATCTCATGAAGGATTAGTCTGTTACACTCAGAAATGAATTTCTAATCCAGCACAACATGGGTTTTACTAATATATTGAGGCAACCAACCTGAAAAATGTCAATAATAGAGGAAATTTTGATTATATCTCACAAACCATAAAGTCTCTTAATTTTTCAACCAAGTCCCACATTTTGTGTTTATTTTTCTTTTGCTACAAAAAAAATGAAGATAGCAATCCCCTCACTAATACTCTAATTTCTCTCAAACTGTCATATATATATATATATATATATATATATATATATATATAACAGTTTTTTATTGATTATGAAAAACTAGTTTCATATATATATTTCTAGTTGCCTCAGATCATGCCACTGCATTTTATCTCGTGATTCTGAGAGGTGAGATCCAGAGGTTCTTTTGGTGGAGAAAATGTTAGGAACTTCTTGTAAAGTATTGCCATAGTAGTTAAAACTAAATCCTTGCCAATTCTTTCATTGAGATACTGGGTCTATGCCCACTCTCCTTGTATCTGGGTGAGCTTGTGAGGGCAGAAACCAAGAAAATAGGGCAGAGTGACACATTGTGACTTCTGAGACCAGATCTTAAAAGGCTGTGGTTAGCCCTAGCTGGTTTGGTGCAGTGGATAGACATTTCAGTCCTGAAATGTCCTGGGTTCAATTCCGGTCAAGGGCACATGCCCGGGTTGTGGGCTCAATCCCCAGTGGGGGGCATGTATGACTCAGCCGATCAATGATTCCCTCTCATCATTGACGTTTCTCTCTCTCCCTCTCCCTTCCTCTCTGAAATCAATAAACATATATTAAAAAAAAAAAACAAAGGCTGTGGTTGTTCTGACTAATTTGTTGGAACAATGAGCTGTGATATGAGGAGCCTGACTATGCTGAGGCCCTTAAACTGGCGAGGCCATGTGTAAATGTGGTCAGATAATCATCTCACCTGAGGCCAGCATGCCAGCCATCCTTTCCAAGGTGTCAGGCATGTATGTGAAGAAGCCATCCTGAAAGTGGGTCCCCAGCCCCTGCTGTTCTAGCTCCAACTGTTCAAGTCACTGCCAGCAGAGGCCCAAAACATCAAAGAGCAGAACAAGCTGTACTTGGATGAATTCATGACTCACAATCTCTGTGAGCATAATAAAAATGCTTGTTTTATGCCACTAGGCTATCGAGTGATTTTTTTAGTGCAAGAAGGGTAACTGGAATAAGTATTTTAAGACCAAATTTTGTAGACTGAAGGCTATATATTATTTAAAAAATTATAACCAAATGATTCTGTATTTTTTTCTTTTATAAGTAATATCATTATAAACTAGAGGCCCAGTGCACAAAATTTGTGCACTTTGGGGGTCCCTCAGCCCAGCCTGTGCCCTCTCACACTCCAGGAGCTTCTCGGGCCTAAGCCGTCAGTTGGACATCCTTAGAGCTGCTGTGGAGGTGGGAGAGGCTCCCACCACCGCTGCTGCACTCGCCAGCTGTGAGTCCAGCTTCTGGCTGAGCAGTGCTCCACCTGTGGGAGTGCACTGACTATCAGGGGACAGCTCTTGCATTGAACATCTGCCCCCTGGTGTTCAGTGCATGTCATAGCAACTGGCCATTTCGTCATTTGGTTGATTTGCATATTAGCCTTTTATCATATAGGATTTAATTTAATCTGGAAGTCTCAATTTGCTTTACTTTCTCTACCATTTGAAAGTTTGAAATCACTAAATGATAAATTTAGTGGCTTGTTTCAATGTCTTTTGAGCACATTTGGAACAAATCTTAATGTTGTTTTTAGCTGCCACCTTTTTTGGGGGGTAAATGTAAGTGTCCATAGAGTGTTGCTTTCTACTTTTACTGTACTGGAGTAATCACTGTGAAGGCCTCAGCCCAGGTTTCCTTGTTCCTAGCTTGGGTCACTTTTTCACTGGACTCATTTCTGGCATCCATCAACATATATAACAAAATAAACATCTTATATGGTCAAAAAATTGGGAAATATTGTGCACTATATGCTCTTCTTAGAGTCATAGTGAACATCAGCATACAGAATAATCAGAGAGGTCATAAGAAAAGAAAATCTCTGACTCTGTTTAACCCAGGTCATTGGCCTCAAGACACTATATGGAACACATCTTTTAATATTCAGTGCTTTACATTGCTGCTTTAAAAAGTGTGGATTGATCCCGATGGAGTAGTAATTAGATATTCAAAGAGCTTGCTTCATATTTTTACCTTCATTTTTTTAAAAAAATATATTTGTATTGATTTCAGAGAGAAAGGGAGAGGGAGAGATAGAAACATCAATGATGAGAGAGAAGCATTGACCGGTTGCCTTCTGCACACCCGCTACTGGGGAACAAGCCCACAACCCGGGCATGCGCCCCCGACCGGAATCTGACCTGGGACCCTTCCATCTGCAGGCTGATGCTCTATCCACTGAACAAAACCAGCCAGGCTTTTCCCTTCATTTTTATACAAAATCTTCCAATTTATGAAGTATTTGAAAACAAAAATAATGATCTTTAGAACTCTAAAGAATAAATGAATGATAAATGTGAAGAGAAGTTGTAGCAGATAGGACCAGAAAGGAAGGCACTAACCCCAATTAAAAGCTACTGTAAATAATCTAGGCCTGCTATTATTAATCAGCATTCACTTCCCTACTCTATTCTTCCCTCTTACTTGGTTCCAAAGGGTTTTTTTCAGAATTTTCAGGAGAAGCACAAAAAGTGTTGTTTGAAATTTCAAGGCATACTTAACATTACAATTATTTAAATTTGCTTTTAGTTGTATCATTTACTTCTTTTTGATATTTCAAATAATATCAGATGAGGGTGTGAGAGAAGTATAAAATAGCTGAGAGCTCAAGGTCTGGGTAGATCAGAAAACTGACAGCTTTGGACACCTTGGTATCCCAGTCTAGTTAGGGAATGATATGTTCTGGTCAAACATGTTTCCAGTTACTTCATTTTTGACATTGAAACTGATATTACAGCATAGGTGTGAGGGTTGAGCATTAGAACTCTCTGGATTGATTTTTCAAGTGGTGTATACATTTTAGAAAAGCAGCACTTTAACAGCTACAGATCTTTAATAGAGTTGCTCGACCATCAACTGACATGTCAACACACCTTGAAAGAGGCTTCATCAAAAGCAAAGGCAAAGTTCTGTTAGGTGATGCTAGCAAAGCGAAATAAGCTCATAGGGAGAAGGAAATAGTTCTTCTAAATACTCCGGTGTTATAAAATAGAATCCTATAGAAGTCCTTGAGAAGGTATTTCAGGTATGAAGTCTGGATGACAATATAAGAGATTGAAAAGAAAATAAAGTAAGTGAAAATACTTCTCAAAAGATTTAAATAGAGAGTGGTAAAATGTCAAAGTAAATCTTCATTTAATAATGAGGAGAAAACCCCAAAACTCTAGAGTTACCTTAAGTTGAATGAACTGTGGATTCTATAGGGCAAAAGCAAAGATAAGAAAGAGAATACTTCATAGCCTTGTGGAAATAAAAGATATATTGTAATACTAACTTAAATTAGGCCAGAAACTGCTTTAGATAGTTTCTGACAAAAAGGCTTCTATGGTCAAAGGAGTTCAGGGAAGTTGCATCAATAACTGAGATGATTGTACTCCCAAGATTTCTGGGGCTTTAGTATAGTAATGTGTATTATGAATCATTCTGATGTGCATCTATTACACAGTGTTTCCAGTATTCACTTGACTACAGATGCTTTTCTAAGAGACAGTCTCTTTGGGGACTTGGGTTCCAAGGCAGCAGACTTTGGGAAACAATGTTTTAGTCATTTAGTTTGACAAAGATCTTATTGACTTTATTATG
Organism: Plecotus auritus; assembly: GCF_963455305.1. Lineage (NCBI taxonomy): Eukaryota > Metazoa > Chordata > Mammalia > Chiroptera > Vespertilionidae > Plecotus > Plecotus auritus. Next base: position 118,883,755 of record NC_137776.1, on the reverse strand, counting down.
AGGCTAGCCAACATGTTTGTAGGCACTTTGTGGTTCCTGCTGTCTGTCCTCAGAGCTTTACTGGTCACATATAGTTTAGCCCTGTGCCTTTTCCTGGATCAAATCACTGACTCAGTTTCCCCACTTTATGAGATTGGGATCATTACCTTTGGTAGAGGAGAAAAGTGGGATAAAGAAAGGTGAGCAGCCCTAACCGGTTTGGCTCAGTGGATAGAGCATCGGCCTGCGAACTCAAGGGTCCCAGGTTCGATTCTGGTCAAGGGCATGTACCTTGGTTGTGGGCACATCCCTAATAGGGAGTGTGCAAGAGGCAGCTGATCGATGTTTCTCTGTCATCGATGTTTCTAACTCTCTATCCCTCTCCCTTCCTCTCTGTAAAAAAACCAATAAAATATATTTTTTAAAAAAAGAAGGGTGAGCAGACTCAAGGTCACACAATATATATGCTAGTATGTTAGGTTTTGAAATTTATACTTTTTTTCTTCACTCTGTTGAGTGTTGCCTTCCAGTTTTAAGAAAAATAAGCTCTGCTTTTGGTTAATAAGTGAGTCTGGCTTGGACTGAGCCCCTCTTCTCTGAATGGGACTCTGGGTTTGACTTGAATTTTAAGAAAAAGGCCTGAAGATTTTAATGAAAGGCTGTATATATTTCTAAAACAGGGTACTTATTGGATACTAGGACTCATGCAAATAATAACAGAGAAAGGAGGGAAAATTGATTTCCTGTTTTGAATAAAATAAAGAAGACTTAAAAGCAAGAGTATATTTTCCTAATAGAATATTCATGAAAAGTTGAAGGCTAAAAATGAATACATTTTGAAGGGTTTTAGGAATGTTTGGTTTGAGATGCAGACTAATTTAAAATGTAGTTGTAAATTTAAATGTGGACCTTGGCAGGAAGGACTAGCTGTAGAGAGACTGACTGGTCATCACCATAAAGGGGAAATTGAAGATGAGGAAACAGTTATAGTTACAGCACTAGTTCTCAGATGAGATCTCTCTGCTCTCTTCTCTCTGCCTTTCTCTTACTTCTCTATACACTTTCTATGTGTTTCCTGCTTTTATTCTCCTGTATATAGTTATCTTTGTGCATCAGTTATCCACCTCTGGGACACCAATGGGATTACCTAGTGCCATTGTCCATTTGTATAGAGCTAGTAATTTGCTGACAGGTCTCTTCTTTGCCCAAGACCTTACTTATTGTGATCTTGGTAGCAGAGGTCTGTTTATTTATTTGATTGCTTATTTTTCCAAGTTGTGTCATTATCTTACTCACATGCTTTTCTCCCTTTACTGTTGTAATTTTTTTTTAAATATATTTTATTGATATTTCACAGAGAGGAAGGGAGAGGGATAGAGAGCCAGAAACATCCATGAGAGAGAAACATCGATCAGCTGCCTCCTGCACACCCCCCACTGAGGATGTGCCCGCAACCAAGGTACATGCCCCTGACCGGAACCGAACCCGGGACACTTCAGTCCGCAGGCCGACGCTCTATCCACTGAGCCAAACCGGTTTCGGCTTTACTGTTGTAATTTATCTAGATGTCTCTTTGCATGTGGACAAGGCCTGTGAAGCTACTGAATGTAGATTGATGTATCTGAAAACTGGCTGGTTTCCAAAACACATGTACATCATGCACACCCAATTTATGGAAATTGTACATTGAGAATTATTGAAAAATGTCCTCATATCAAGTTTTAAGGAGGGCACAAAAGGGAAAAAGAGAAAGTTGAATTTTCTAAAATCAATCTTTGTGAGAAAAGAATGCAAGAGCTTCTGGAAGCACCCACTCCCGAAATGGGTTATTTGCCTTTTCTGTTCATGTTCTAGTAGAGTGGGCTCTTCACCCTGGAGAACTCGGGCTATATATTGTCTTCTAAACAAAGAAAAAGTTAGCTTATCACTTCCTACTCTTGTATATCTGGGAGGAGGTATTTCCCCGTCCCCCTGTGCTGATTTCTGGTAGTTATGCAGATCTTGGTGAGTGAATGAAATGTCTTGTGTGAGATATCAAATCTTCCCAGGAATGTGTGAACAACACCTTAGACCAGTGGTCGGCAAACTCATTAGTCAACAGAGCCAAATATCAACAGTACAAAGATTGAAATTTCTTTTGAGAGCCAATTTTTTTAAACTTAAACTATATAGGTAGGTACATTGTTATTAACTTAATTAGGGTACTCCTTCAATCGCACTGTACGTGTGTGCCCGCACGTGGTATTTTGTGGAAGAGCCACACTCAAGGGGTCAAAGAGCCACATGTGGCTCGCAAGCTGCTGTTTGCCAACCACTGCCTTAGACAAATGTGAATATGGTTAGAAACAAGTATGAACCTTCCCTCCCTAGTATAAAACTCTGAAAACTTTAAGGAAAAAAAATCCAGTTATTCAGAAATTGAATTACCTGGTGGATCGTGTTCAGAGTACCACTCACTTTTTTTTCTCTTATTGTTTGATTGCTTGTTTATGTTTTCTCCCCATCCACTCTAGGTATACACAGGAAGCTAAGACATGTTTACTGTTGCATTCTCAGTGTCTAAAAGATTGCTAGGCATACAATAGGTTTTCAATAAATATTTTTAATGAATATCTGAGTGGGTTAGTAAATAAATACATATCATTTGAGTCATTTGAGGGTAAGTGATTTACCAAAGGTCCTATAACAAGTTCAGACCAAGACTTGAATCCTGTCTCCCACACTTAAACCAGTACAGTGTGCATATTTGTTTTCCATTTGATCTATTATAACTGTGCATGCTTACACACACAAACATTTGGAATTTCAGACTGATTATATGCTGAGCCAAAGATAAGTTATGTCTCATGATGAATCCTGTTTAATATTGTTTTTAAATTTGTTGACATTGCAATTTTTGAATGGTCTCAGATTTTTCCTTATACCTTGGTACACAATATGAAACTTGAACTCATCTTCCATGATATACTCTAGCAACATTCTTTTATTAGATGATATTATACGCAGAATTATAATACTTATTTAAGAAATATACTTATGTTATCCATTAATTATTATTGGTTCTAGATCTATAAAATATGAAATTCATTTTTGTGTTAACATTTTGCTCAGTTATGTTTTTATTTAAATGGGTTAATTTTATGTTTTTCTCCTATACTTTAGTACCAAAACATAGTTGATTTTGGTGGACTAAATTAACTACTTACATTAATTACCTCCCTCCCTCCCTCCCTTCCTCCTTTCCTTCCTTCCTCCATGACTCAGCAGTTCTCTACTTTTTGGAGTGCTGACAATGCCCTATTCTTAACCTGTGTGATGATTGTATGCTATGTTCTATGCACTGTTCTGCATACAAATTGCATAAAATATAATAAAAAAGTAAAAGTAAAGTAACATATGGTTTTAGTCTACAGTATATTGTAATTTGTTAACAAATATATTTGTTATACACATCTCTCTGCCACTGCACGCTTGGTGACCTCATGTCGATGGCCATGGTGGGACAGTATTTATATCTCAGATGTTGGCAAAAACTATGAGTCAGGGCTTCTTTTCCTCAGAGACTGGATTGTTAAAATATTTTAGCACACCCCTCATTATTGGATAATGTGTGGAAGGGTGAGGGGATTCCTTACCCATTCAGCCGTCCTTTGCTATATAAAACTCAAAGATTTCATTTAGTTCATTATGATTAAGGAGATCACTGTTGTCTAAGGAGTAAGAAACCAGTAGAATCTGTATTGTGAAAGGGAAACAGAAGGATTTGTAGTTGTTACCAGAGGCAGTTAGTACATTCATGACTTTGTTCCAGTTGGTGATTGAATGAATAAAGATGTAAGATCTACATCCTTGAAAATGGAAGAGTGATAAGGGCTAAATAGTGACAGGCAGGATCTCAGCCACAGTGGGTTAGAGATGAAAACAGGGTTTCATTCCTAAGAAGGAACTGGAAGTCTAGACAGGGACATTGTGCAGATGATTAATCAGGAATGGGGCACTACCTGTCTCATGGTGTCTTGGGAAGACTACTACTTTAACACCCATTGATTTGTTTGTCACTCTTCAGTTTTTATCCGACCCTTAGAACAATGCTTCTGAGGTAGGAGAGCACATCAGCATCGCCGAAGGACTTGTTAAAAAAGAGATTGCTGGGTCCCTCAGGGAGTATTTTATTTAGTAAGTCTGGGAAAGACCTGAAAATATGTGTGTCTAACAAGATTTCAGGAGACACTGCTACTGCAGGTCCAGAAATCCCACTTTAAGAACCATTGATGGAAAGGGAAGTCAAAGGCCAGGCAGGGAAGGTGGAGACTGAGAAGCGATGGTAATGTCAGCCTCCCTAATCTGGTGCTGAGCAGTCAATCATAGTCCCAAAGGTATCCCCCTCAAAAGCCCTGCAGTTAGCCAGACCCTTACTCTTTGGAAGGCAGTTTAACTTTCTTGATGGTTTCATTCCTCCTTTGTTCTAAGGTGGCTTAGTCCTACCAATGGAATATACTTCTCAAGAAGAGTTCTGATGAATCAGTTTTCTCATTACATTTTCAGTAATAATTATGATTCTTATAGTATTTTATTGTCTCTGACTGCTCAGAGTTTTGTCTTCCTCAGTCTTGCTCAGAGTTTAATCCATGATGATGAAGCAGTACAGTCTCAGTGATGATTTAAGATGCCAGCTCTCGTTCCTAGCCTGATGGATACCAGGTATTTGGGAATAAGACTAATTCTAGGCTCTTCTAATTAGGGAGTTGAGCTGATGACACATCTGCCTCTTCAAAGATCGTGTGTGTGTGTGTGTGTGTGTGCGCATGTGCAAGCGAGAGAGAGAGAGAGAGAGAGAGAGAGAGAGAGAGAGAGAGAGAGAGATTGATTGAGAGAGGAAGCTGGGATGAGAAAAGAAATATGGGAGTATGGCACGGATAGAAGAAAATATCAGAAACTGAACATTGTACTTGGTAAGAATTAGAAAATAGGGGTTACTGCAAATGTAATATTTGTCCTCTATTATAAGGTCACTATAATCTAATCATTAATAATAATGTGTTAACATCTTCTATGCATATAATATACGGATACAACTTGCTAATTATACATATTTGAAAAATCTATTCATCAAAAGAAATCTTGTAAGGACCTCTGCAAGTCTCACTCAATGAAGGGAAGAGGCTTTGGTTGAACTTGAAAGCCTTTGGATAAAAATGTTATTCTGAGACAGAAAACTACATTTCTTTTGAAATATTCTAATATGCGTAATTTCCATTAATTTAGACAGCCTTTACCAATTAGTCCAAATTGTGGAAGTTTTTCTCTCTTCACTAATCCTTTGGTTTTCCAAGCTGTAGTAGTTGAGATAATTAGAAGTTTAGTGGGAAACTGTGCATAGGAAGAAGAGTAAAGTTTAGGAAGATGTTTGCATCACACCCTGGAGCATGCCTAGCTTTCATTTGCTAGCTCCCGGCTTTCTAGTTTATTATTATATAAGTAGATTTGTACTCCATTAATTGTTCTCTACCCTAACCACACACTGAGGCACTTTTGAGAATAGTAATCTCTCAATTTCACCCCTAGATCTTCTAGTTTAATTGGTCTAGGATAGGATTAAGAATTGGAAAAATTTTAAAAAGCTCCTTAGATGATTTTAACGTGCAGTCAGGTTGAGGGCCATTGCACTAGAGAAAAGCAAAATATCATGATAACTTAGAATAACTGAAAAAATACCTCTTGAGAAGTTTTCAAGATCAGGGGCCAAATCTGATGATTAGAGTGATTTACAGTTTACTCCAGTTCTTTAACATCTTGTGACATTGGTGAGAGAGATGATGATATACTAATTTTATGGAAGAAAATGCTGGGACTTTATATTGATTCTGTAAATTTCATTTGTTACTTAAGTCAGTCATTTTCAGAAGATTTGTGTTGGTTATATGTTGTTGAACACTGGACAGGAAATTGTTAGTTTCCTAGCATGGAGATGGTATATTAGATTTTGTAGCATGAGCACGATACATCTGCATTTTTAATTCAGTTCTTTTACTTTCATACACAAATTTGACCTAGCTCAGCTTTCATGCCTTCTTTTTTTGTTTTATTTTGTTTGTTTCCAGAGCAATTTATTCATTAACATCTAGTCAATATGCCATCAATAGTTCTCCTGTGTATTGTGCTGATAAATTGACACCGAGAGGATTTAGCAAGTTTGTCATTTAATAAGTCTGAATTCACTTTTATCACATGGTATTGTACATGGTCGTCTGTTGAAGCAGATTTCTTTTGAACAAATCTTGGTTTAAAAAAGTCATAGATAATATAAGTTCTGTATAAACTGGTGGATAGGTTAGTTCTTTTGTTTTGACTTCACAGCAGAATAAAGACTGTAGGCCAAAGAAAGCATAATCACTCAGTCGTATAGAACAGTATTGTTTCTATAATTTGGAGCTTTCTGAATGGACAGGTTCAGTTCAGGCCTGATGAAGCTGTAAAAAGATTACTTAATGAATAGACTATATGGAAAATGTGCAAAATGTTATTAACTGTAATCATTAATAGCTTAAACAGCATTATGTTACTAATTGCTATTCAAACTCAAAAACCTTGTTTTGAATCCTTGAGAAGGTGGCATGGGTACACAACCATACCTCCTTGTACTTGGGGTTGTGTCAATACATATTTCAACAGACACTTTGGCTTTAGGAAAGAGTTACCAACATTTAAAAAACGACTTTAATTGCCATTTTAAGTATACGGCAGAGGAAAGTGTGCTTTAATTAAACATACATTATACCAGTGATGCTGGCAAGGTTAAAAGTTACTCCTACTGTTGATAGCTATAAAACTAGTTTGTACCTGACAAGACAATGAGAGAAATAAGCAATTCCTTTGAAACAAATTCTTTAAAAAAATATTCACAGTGATTTGTATCAACAATATGCATTTTATGACAACATCATGTGCAGACTGAGCACTCTAGGGCTTTCTTTAAAAACGAGCATTTACATCATTCATGGGTTGTACTGAATTGAAAAAAGAAAGTCAATTGTACACTTACCCCTTAGACAGGATAAACTGTTTGGGGGTGCACAGCTTTAACACCACCATTAAACTTGTTTGCAAAAGGAATAGAGAATTAAAAAAACAAAACTTTTTTTCTTGGGAGTGAAGTCTTTCATTTGCTGTTATAACCAGCAAATGCCATTCATTAACTGATAAATGGAAGGGAGGACCCCAAAAACACACTGTTTGAGCAAGCTGACCAATACACATTACAGTTTTAAAAATGAAGGTTATATAGTATATGTTACGAGTCCCAACTAGGCAGTGTCAAAATTATATCTATTGCTTTGCTTGCTCCGTGATCATACCCCTTGGAGGTGTTACGGGTCTCGTGGCACTCGGCTTCTTTTTCTCTGCCAGCTTTAAAATCTGAAAAGAGCACATTAATGTTTTGTCCACACTCATCATGGCACCTGCATTGTCAAAGTCTCTACAGTAATTGGGTGCAGAAAACAGAGTGACCAACTGCCTCTTTGCAAAAAATTCATATCCATCTTCAACCACCTGATGGGCTCTACATATAAGACCCAAATCGTGCTTCTGCAGAAATTTTGCAACCACTTCGGCACCAAATGTGAAGGACACCCCTCTGTCATTTTTACCCCAGCCTAAGACATCTTTATTGGGGTCAGACCACAAAAGATCACAAAGAAGACCTTGATCTGGTACATCAGTTGGTCGCATAATTTGTCGAATCTGCTCCATAGATTGAAGATCTGGTGATAAACCTCCATGACAGCAAAATATTTTCTCATCCACGATGGCTGCTATTGGTAAACAGTTAAAGCAGTCTGTGAAAGTTTTCCATAGTTTAATGTTGTATCTTCTTTTACATTCATCGTAAAATCCGTAAGTTCTGTTGATGCTGGCACATTCGTGGTTTCCTCTGAGAAGGAAGAAATTCTCAGGATATTTGACTTTGTAGGCCAGTAAGAGGCAGATAGTCTCCAGCGACTGCTTCCCCCTGTCCACATAGTCCCCAAGAAACAGGTAGTTGCTTTCCGGCGGGAAACCACCGAAATCAAAGAGTCGAAGCAAATCATAGTATTGCCCATTGATATCACCACATATTTTGAGTGGTGCTTCAAGCTCTAGTAGGATGGGCTGGCGCAGAAAGATCTTTTGAGATTTTAAGCACAGTCCTCGGATTTCGTTCTCCTGTAGCTGGACATTCTTCCCAGGCTTGGACCCTCTCACTTCCAGCAGCCGTTGGATGATGCTGTCCACGTTGAGGTTATCGATATCCGCCATCGCCTTTTCACCGCCCGCCCTCCCCAAGTGGCTCGCGCCAGGGACTCACACCCCTTTCCCACGCCTCGTGCAGAGGCGGCGAACCGCCCAGCTCCCTGCTTCCTCCTCTCTCTCCACTGGAACCACGAGAGTCATCCCTTCTTTCGCGGCCTGTGTGCGCTGTAAAGAATTTCAGGCACAGTTCGCTTTTATCACCCTTGTTTGTCTTGACTTACTCTTCGCATTCAGCATGTTCACAGTGCATTCCTAACGTTGGGGCCATTATTACGCTTAGAGGTGACATGGACCTCCCCAGAGAGAGTTGTCGACACAGGAAGACTGACAACCTGATCTGCTAATAAAAAGTCACAGGTGTGGAAGGTGAGGAAATTGACCTTGACATCTTCCTTTTGCCGCCTACGCCTACTGAACTCTGAGCAAAGTCATTCTGACGCAAGGGCAAGCCGGGCCAATTGCTCTTTGCCTTTCGCTGCGCTTTTTGTGTCAGACCAGGCCTGTATTAGAAGACTATTGAAAAGGGCCACGAGCACAGCCGCGGGAAAGTTTTGCTGGTGTTAGCACACAGCCACTGTCGTTCCGGGCTGGCTTGTTTGATCGCCGCGGTGAGTGCTTCCGGAGGGCAGGCAGCTCACATCTTCAGAACGAACGTGTCTCAGAGACAGAATTTAAACTCCCAGTTACTGATGCCCAGGCTTGTGTTTAGACCAGCAGGTCACGCTGCTACTCAAGTTTTTGCTATTGTAGAATTGGGCTGAGCGACAAATGAAAACGAGCATAGCTTACGAAATAGCTTGGTTCACCAGCTGCAAATATGTGGATCAGGAGCTTGATGCTTCTGCCTCTGACGAATAAAAGGCGAATATCGGTGGACATTTTAATAGATTCACCAATGAAAGGATGGAAGTGTAGAAAAAATGCAGTGGAATATTTACTCGGTCAGGTTTTCTCCAGATGGTCAAGTGACAGGACGAGAGAGGCTTTTCAGAAGCCATAGCTGGGAACGTTGGATCTTGCCATGGCCAGGAACTAAGGCCATTTCTCAGGAGAGAATTCTTGTGGGTTGTCTTGTGGAAACAACTTCGGTCCATTCACTCTTTCCAGCCCGGATGGCTACTTGCAGAGAGAGCAGAGGTTTGGGGTTTAATCTCTATATCCACTGCCAAGCATAACCAGGGACATCATTTATTAAACGTGGGTCGCAATTCAGCCAATCCAAGTATAATGGAGGCTCTGTTCCTTCATGCCTAATCCTATGTCATTGCATTGTATCAGTGTTGACAACAATTTAGATGATTGTTGCTAATTCTACTCTCATAAAAACATGAAGTTAACAAAAAAAATTTCATCAGAGTATTTGAAAATGACAAATCCCCAAAGTATTGTATAATTAACCCTACCAGTTCAACGGATCCAAGTCTCCACCATGTATTGTTAGATGAGGTATAGTTTTTACAGGATAACTTCCCAGGATTTGGGGGACTTGTTGGAGGATGCTTATGCTTGTATACGGATTTGTTGTTGGGATGACGCTTCACTCCACTCCTGAGCCAATTCTCTTCTCCAAGCCTCCTTGTGTAATTTCTGGAGGAAAGGTTTCTTTTGCACTAGTACGTTTTCCACATGTAGAGGCATAGACAATTTACATTGATTTCTTTCACTGATAGTGGCAACAGGTTAAAATGTAAGTGAAAAGTTAATGAAATTTTAGAGGTGACTTTAGAAAAGTATGTACAGCTAACACATGTGTTTACACATGTATGAATATATATGGAGTTTGTTGATGTATACATCCATGCTTAATATCTCCTCCACTACTTCAGTTCAAGCTCCTACATGCCATTTTTTTTTCATTCGGCATGTATAGGTAAGCTGCCACTTGGAATCATGTGGGGCTGGAAACCAAGGTATAGTGCTTACAATACAAACCTCAAGGCAAAATGCCCTCTTTTGGAGAACTGAGCTACTTAGTAGCCCAGAGAGAAGTAGAAGCCAGATAACCCATAAGCTGTGGTGATTTATGCCTTACCTACCCTCTCTAAAATGTGTGGGCATATTAGGGAGAAGTTGGTTTATTGTAAAATGATCCCCAGAAGCAAATCTGTTGGGAAATTGCATAAAACCCAGGGAAATCCATAAAGAAAATTAGAAAGTAATATTCTTTCATTCCTCCTTCTTCACTCCTTTCCTAGTTCATCCCAATCCCATGTGCGGGAGCTCCTGCTCACTCTCAGACCCTGGTTCTGTAAATAAATCTGACTCTTGTCTCAGACTCAGGTGTACTGTTTTGGCTGTGTCCCAAGATTCATCACTTTTCTGTCACTCTTAATTCACAAATACTGCATTTGTTTGTTCGTACTTATTCCAGAATTCTGTGCTCTCCTTAGGATAGTGTGAAAATGTTCTAGGTATTAAAGACAATATTTCACTGTATTAATTTCTTGGAGAATATATGTATGTATGTATGTATGTGTATATATACACAGGTGTTTTATTGTTCATGTAAGTTTACCCGGAGACCTTATTAGATGCAGAATTTGATTTAGCAGGTCTGGATGAGGCCTGGTTTTCTGCATCTGTAAGTTGACTTTGACATGAAGCTGATGCTTCTGGTCCACTAGCCACACTCTTAACAAGTCAATTGTTATAATAGTTAAAATGTTTGCATTTTAATAGAAGACCTCAATATTTTCACCTAAATCATGATTCGCCCAGTTGGTGTGGCTCAGTGGTTGAGCATTGACCCATGCACCAGGGGGTCACAGGTTCAATTCCCAGTCAGGGCACATGTCTGGTTTGCTGGCTCAATCCCCAGTAGGGGTGTGTGGGAGGCAACCGATCAATGCTTATGTTTCTCTCTCTCTCTCTCCCCCTCACTCTCTCTGAAACCAATAAAAAGATATTTTTTAAAAAAGTGACTCAACATGGGAATTTCAGGGTATGAGTTTTACAATTCTTCTATCAGAACATAGTGTCTGGTGGTCACTGACTCTGTATCAGGTCCATTCTGGTAAGCCCTTTTGAGCTCATTGTATGCAAAGAAAGATTAGAAGATCAAGCAAAGTATTCTTTACTGCTCACAAATTTCAACCATAAGCAGAAGACTTCTTCCTCTTGCATTCCTTCCCCTCTTCCTCCCACCCTCACGCAGACAATTTAAGAGTTTCCCATGAACAAGATGCTGGTTTTGTTTTATCTGCCTTAAAAAACAAACAAACAGATATGTTTATTGAATGTTATTTCTTAGTTTATAGGAGTATTGGGTCTGAATGTTAACCTGGGAGATTACTTTTATTTCTCCTTCTCTCTCCCGTCCCCATGTCAATCTATTTCTCTAAGGCTATCTTATATTCTTCCCCTTTTTCCCTTAATTGCCTTTTCAAAACCAGAGTTTAAAATTTTCTTCCTTTCTCAATATTATAGAATGTGTCTATTAGTATGGCTTACTTGTGCCCCAACATCTATTATGGTGCTTTGTATATTAATATGTGCAATAAAGTCTGAAGGAATAAATACACACATCATAAATGTTCACTGTATTTAATTGCCTTAGTTCTTTGAGATAACTCTTCTCCATACTGCTTTTCAGTGACATAAGGACAATATTTGTCGACTTTTCCCCCTCTTCTGGACTCTGTTGATACAATTAATTTTTTTTCTTTGTGTATTTTTCAATTAGGACAGCCACACTGTTTTTGCAAATAATATATCTAATACTACCAGTCCTACCTGCATACTTGCAAATATCTCCTCTTTCATGTGCCTGATGTAGAATAATCTTATATTCATGCTTTTCTCCGTGTTTCGTTGAGTTCTGATGCAACTAGGAAAGGTAAGGAGAGATTTCTGATTGATAATTCTTTCTAATATTCGAGGCTCTCTTGTTTGGTGAAGCCATGGAGAGAATGCAGATAATAAAATTACCAGGCCAGAGGACAGGTCTTTTGCGTGATTGCAATCTAAGGGACAATCAGTACTCATTCTTTGGAAACATTCACTGAGCACTTAGGGAGCACTGCCGTGTAACAGGCAGTGTGCGCAGTCCAGGCTCTGCCTTCCTGCAGCCAACTTCAGTTTGTATGGACCTATGCACATGTATGTTTTATAAAGCTAACAAATAAATGTAGAACATAGTTTCTACGAGTGATGAGAATAGTGAAACTAGATCAAGCAAGTTAAGAGAATAAAGAGCAGTGGGATCGTATAGGCCTAAGTTTGCATTTTTAGAAAAGGTTTGTCTGAGAAGACATTTGAGTAGAGACCTAAGGTGAAGTGAGGGGTGAGACATGTGGGAAAGAGGGTTCTAGGCAGGGGGAGCCCCAAATGTAAAATGCTAAATTGAGAGTCAGTTTTGCAGGCTGGATGAAAGGTAAAGCTTACATGGCAGATGGAGTGAGTGAGGTGAGTGTGGAGGAGTGTGGACAGAGGGGATGGCCCGTAATGGTGAGTGTTAGCTGCTCAGTAAATGGAGATCATGTTACTCTTACGGTTAAAACTTTTGATGGGTTGTATTGCTCTTAGGAAGAAGATGCAAATGCTTGAATGAAAGCTTACTCCTCCAGGCTCATTAGGCATGCTGTACTCTCCCAAATTCTCTCTGTTCCAGACATTCCTCGCCTTCTTTTGCTCCTACTCTCTCATGATTCTTCTTGCCACAGGGCCTTTGTATATGCCAGTCCCCCTGCCTGGAGGTGTCTCCATCCTCAAACCTTTGCTCCCTTGAAATTCAGCTTCATTATCAATTCCTTACAGAAGACTTGCCAGTATCATTTCTGTTATATGCACTCAGAGTATCATGTACCCCTTCTTCAAAAACACTTATCAGAATTTCAACTTTGCATTTTTTTGTGTGGTTGTTTAATTAATGTCTTTTTCTGCTACTAAATTATACTCTATGAGGCCAGAAATCATGACTGTTTTCCCCACTATGTTATCTCTCTTGCCTGGTGCAGCATCCATTGCACAGTAGTTGCTCAGCAAGTATTTGAATAGTTATTCAACGCCCCCCGCCCCCCACCATTTTTTCTTTCATCTTTTATTTTTCTTCTCTTTTCTCAGTCCCCTTTCTTCCTTTTTACCTTTGCGCTTTTTCTTTATTCTCCATTTTTTCCTTCTGTCATTTTACTTTCTGAAGACTCTTTTACTTCTGAGTTCAAGATTCTGTATGCAAATGAACATTTCCTAATAACTAAAGGACATTGGTAGAAAAGGTGGGCGGCATTTAATAGCATGCTGCCATTCCAGCTGAAGTTAGAGATGCCCCTTCAAAGAGGACATGACTACTGCAGCAGTCCCCCTTATCCACAGTTTCTCTTTCTGCAGTTTTTGTTAATCCTCACCAGAGGCTATTTTTCCCATTGATTCTTTTTTTTTTTTTTTTTTTTTTTTTTTTTTTTTTTTTTTTTTTTTTTTTTTTTAGTGAGTGGAAGGGAGGGAGGGAAGGGAAGAGAGAGAAAGAAAGAGAAAGAAACAGAGAAACATTGACTGATGATGTGAGAGAGACATATTGATTGGTTTTCTCCTGCATGCGCCTGATGGGGCCTGGAGATCAAACCTGCAACCCAAGTAGGTGCCCTTGACCAGGAATCAAACCAGTGACCCTTCTGTGCATGAGCTAATGCTTTAACTACTGAGTAACACTGGCCAGGACTCTTTCCACAGTTTTGGTTACTTGCAGTCAACTGAAGACTGAAAATATTAAAATGAAAATTCCAGAAGTAAAAAATTCATGTTTTAATTTACACACCATTCTGAGTAGTGTAATGAAAGCTCATGCTGTTGTGCTCCGTACCTTTGTCCAGTGTCTCCACACTGTACATGCACCCCACCTGTCAATCACTTAGTCACCATCTTGGTTATCAGGCCCACTGGCCTGGTATCTCAGTGCTGATGTTCAAGTCACCTTTATTTTACTTACTAATGACCCCAAATCACAAGAGTAGTGATGCTGGTAATTCAGATATGCCAAAGAGAAACTGTAAAATGCTTTCTTTAAGTGAAAAGGTGAGTACAATAAGATATTTTGAGAGAGAGAGAGACCACATTTCACCTAACTTTTTTATAATATTCTACATATATAAAACCCTAATATGCAAATAGACCAAACAGCAGAACAACCGAACAACCAGTCGCTATGATGTATGCTGACCACCAAGGGGTCACACGTGGAACATGGTGGGTGTCGGCTGCAGCGGGATGGTGGAGCAGGTGAGCAGGGGCTCCAGACCAAGGCGCGGCACCAGTCACTGTCATCGGGTTGAGCCTCTGGTGGTTACTGAAAATTATTTGCTCCCGTACACCGCGGTCCCAGCCAGCGCTCACACCTGCTGCTGGTGCCAGCCCCGCTTGCACCTGCTGCCAGCGCCCGGCACTGGCCCTGATCACTCGGTGCTGTCAGCAGGTGCAAGCAGTGGCTGCTGGCTCCAATTACCCCTGAGGGCTTCTCCACCTCCCCCTGCTCCTGAGGGTCAATTGGGGCAGCAGCCGCCACTTGCGCCCCCTGACGGTGCCAGCCCCACTCGCACCTGCTGCTGGCACTGGCCCCAATTGCTCTGCACGCCGTCAGTTGGTGCAAGCAGGGCCAGCACGAGCAGGGCCAGCATGAGCAGGGCCGGTGCCATCAGCGCACGGGAGCAGCAGTGGAGGGAGTGGGGCTGCTGGCAGACAGGGGATGGGTGGGGGGGGGGTGGCAGGAGGAGCCAGGCGGAGGCGCGGAGCATAGGCCAAGACCTGCCTCTGTGCCCACCATAGCCTCGCGGCCCACAGTTCCTTTCAAGGTGCATGAGTTCGTGCCCTGGGCCCCTAGTATTGTTATAATTTTTCTATTATTAATTATTGTTATTAATTTCTTACTGTGCCTAGGATATAAATTAAATTTTATCATAGGTATGTATGTGTAGGCAAAAGCATACTACATAGGTTGTCCCAAAAATGTATACATACACTTTGAATAATTATAAAGGCAGTGTGTATTAAAATACATTTTATTTTCAAAATTGAGCTATCAGCTGTTAAAGTATGTATACACATTTATGGGACACCTTGTATATAGGGTTTGGTACTATCTGTGGTTTCAGACATCCACTTGGGGTATTGGAATAAATCCCCCTCAGATAAAGGGGGACCAGTGTGTATCTTCCTTAACATGAGGACCTACATCAGACACTGCAGAAAGGGTGTTTTCCGGTTTCTTTTGTTCTGCTGGTGGCTTTCCTGAGTCCATCTATCATTAACAATTATAATTTAGCACTGTCTTCTGGCACAGTGTGATGCTATCCGTATTGCTGACAGATTCGTCTCAGTCTTGGTCTTGGGCCTTTCAGCTGCCTGCTTTCCAGAATTTTGCTTATCCAAGCATTTCATTTGTCACACTACCTGCCATTGTCACCACGTTTGTCTTCATCCTCAGTCATTAGTTTCCTATGCTGTGTCTTAATTCCTTTTTAGGGCTTGTTCTTGCTATTTTTATTTGTCATGGTATCTATTTTAGTAACAGTTGTAGTTGTCAGAACATCTCCTTTGCTCCAATTAGTGGTGTCTCTTGTGTATTTGGAGTTTGTCTTATGTGCTATTCTGGGTCTTTCTATGTATACATGTTAGTTCACTTCATTGTTTTAATTATATCTTTTTTCTTCTAAGGATACATAACTGTGGTTCATTTAGTTCTTTTTGCTGATTCTGATTATGGGTAAGTTGCTTTGTAAGGCAAGCATTTGCAGAAGCCAGATCGATGGTGCAGTAGAAGTGAATGCAAATTTGAGTGTTTGCCCTGAACATGTGTGTGCATCAGCCAGAGATCTGAGCTACGGCCGGCATGTGCTTTTATCATGTGAGGATGGCATGTTCATTTATTAGAGCCTGATTTTTACTACATGCTCTTCACATCCATTTTAATATCATATTCTACAAGATGGGAGTTCTCTTTTTACAGTTCAAAGTTAGTGTATTTCTATGGTTAGCAAAATTTTGAAGGAAAATACACTTTATCTTTCCTACTCTTGGGTGATGGATTAACAAAGGAAAGCAAAACAAATTTATTATAAAATGAATTGCTTGCCTGAAAAAAAGCTTACTAAACAGTGTTTAACCTACTACTACTACTACTACTACTACTACTACTACTTCTAATAATAATAATAATAATAATAATAATAATAATAATAATAGAAACATGGAGAAGTACAGATAAAAAAATTAGAATTTTCTTGAGGATGGGTACAAAACAGTATTAGCTTCTCAGAAGTAGTTATGTTTATAATTGATTCTCAAATGATTTAAAATAACTCAGAGCATGTGGGGGAACGAAGAGATAGGAAGAAAACCCTTTGTTCAGAAGTTGTGGGTACTCCTTCAGTGAAGTTAGCTACAGCTTTTCTAAGGTTTGCATCTGAGCCATCGGTTTTGAAAGAAAAGAGAATGTATACATGATCTAACTCTTGAAATTCGATAAATGTATAAAATAAACTATGCCCAATTTACTGATTTGGAATGAATCCATGATGAAATTCACATTCTTCCTCAATTCCATGATTTTCAATTGCTTTTAAGTTGGTATTTGAACTGTTTTGTTAGCTCGATACTTCCAAAGTGAGAAAATTAGAATATTAGTCACTTAGAGGAAAAATTCCATTTCAATGTGGCGTCTCGGGAATCAAGGAGTTTGAAAGAGAGGAGTTACCTGAAGGTCATGAAACATAGATAGTGTATTCCCCACCTGTCAGGATCTGCCTCCTAATTCTAGATTACACGATTTAAGTGAGCAGGAAAAATCTTTCACCTTTAAACAGTAGGAAAATGGGTTTTTGTAAGGGAGAGAGAGACGTTCATGGGAGTCTCGGTATTCCATGACCAAAAGACACCCAGCACGTATGGATTTGATGGCCCTACAGAAGGCTCTTCAAGTGAAAAGGAGAACACTCACTTATGGATAATAAAGAACATTATAAACTGATGAACAAAAATAGATACAGAGGCAGAGCAGCATCGAACAGACTGTCAAACTACAGCGGGAAGGCTGGGGAGGATTGGGGTGGGGGAGGTAAGAGATCAATCGAAGGACTTGTATGCATGCATATAAGCATAACCAATGGATGCAAGATACTGGGGGGTTGGGGAGGCTGGGGGAAGGTCAATGGGGAAAAAAAGGAGACATATGTACTATTCTATGTAACACTTTAAGCAATAAAATAAAATTTTAAAAAATTAAAAAATAATAAAAAGAAGAAAAGGAGAAATATCTCCACACTTATTCTGTGAAGTAAGAAAACACCCAAGAGCAACATATGTGGGAGAATGTTTCATGTATACACAGATGTCCTTGCAAAATCTGCTTGCCCATGCTTGATGGCATTTTCTCCACCTTGTACCTGGGCATTTGCTGTATAGCTCTCATAAAACTTGTCATTGCGCCTCATTGCATACAGTCTGCCACCCTGGCTATAAACTCCTGAGGTTGGACCTTACTTATCTACTATTATTAAGTCAGTGCTTTGTGGGTGATTAGTTTTCAATGTATGATACTTAATTAATGGTCTGCATTTTATAATATATGCCAGATATTATTATGAATACATTCTGTAAGTCATTTGCCTGTCAGATATTTTAATCTTAAAATAAGTTATAGGTGACAAAATCTATGTTGAAATATCTGAGGGCAGGCTTATAATCTCTGTGTGTGAAACACTTGAAAAGGTGACTGAAAATAAAAGCAGGTCTCTGAAATGTCAAACATACACTCCGCACTGGGCACAACACCATGCTATGACACACACTTCAAACCGTGCAGAACACCATGCCATGACATACACTCCACACCATGCAGAACACCATGCCATGACATACACTCCACACCATGCAGAACACCATGCCATGACATACACTCCATAACATGCAGAACACCATGCCATGACATATACTCCACACTGTGCATAACACCATGCCATGATGTACACTCCACACTGTGCAGAACACCATGCCATGACGTACACTCCACACTGTGCAGAACACCATGCTATGACAGCTAATATACTCCTGTAACAATCTAGTGACCGGAGTGTGTAATAGATACTTCTTAGGTAAGCTGCTGGCTCAAAGTACTCTCTTTCCTGTGAAAAATATATGAGCCATCAGTGATCACATATCCATTCTTGACCCTGAATCTCTGACCACAGTTTGGTGATCCAGGGTTTGTATATAATTCAAGCAGCAGTCGTCAGACTTTATCTTCCAGGAGCTGGAAATGTGCGGCAGAGAGAGACTGGGAATTGTTGCAATTGAGTCATATTAATGACAACAGAAGTTTCCTTCATTCATTCACTCAGCATATACACTGAGTGGCCAGATTATTATGATCTCTGAATATATATATATATATATATATATATATATATATATATATATATTAGAGGCCCAGTGTATGAATTCGTGCATGGGTGGGTCAGGCCAACCTGGCCAGGGGGAGGGGACATGGGCAGTTGGCCGGCCTGCCTGCTGGTCGAACTCCTGGTTGAGGGGACAATTTGCCTCCTAATTCTAGATTACACAATTAGTCTTTTATTATATAGGATATACACTGAGTGGCCAGATTATTATGTGTTCAGAGGCCATAATAATCTGACCACTCAGTGTATATTAAATGCCTCAAATGCTTAGACATCAAGCAGAGGCTAGGGATATAATGACAGCAAACTCAGCTATAATGTCTGTTCTTAAGGAATTTATAGATTGCTGAAAGAGAAAGACTGTGATTAAACACTGGCAAAATTGATTAAAACTATAAACTATAAACTATTATACTATATAAATGAAGAAATGGGATATAGTTTTATGATAAGCAAATGGCAATACAATCTAAAGCCAACCAAGATTGGGGAGGTTTCTTTCAAGAAGCAAAATTTGCTTTTCTATTTGACCATTTATTGTTTACAAAGGATGTTAACAGGTGAAAAGAGTGGATGTGTTTGAATGTGAGACATTTTAGGGAGAGAAAACAGTCTGTCAGAGAATTAGGGTACAAGAAGGGAGCAGGGCACAGCATGCCAGCGGCCTGGACACTGAGAGCTGGGGAAGGACTTGATTGCCCGTTAGAGATTTTTGTCTTTATTGTAAGGACAATGACATTTAGCTGAAGGCTTTTCATCAGTTTTATGGTCAGATTTAGTCTAGGGAAGAGTTGATGTTAATTTGTTATGGTGAGAACAACACAGTGGGGAGAGAAATGGATGGGGTTGAGAACTATTTAGGAAACTGGAATTTGGTGACAAAAATCTCTCTAGTGACTAAGAGAGGTACAGGTGTCAAGTATGATTTCTAGATATTTGGCTTGCAGAATTAGAAAAGTTCACTGAGTTAAATTTTAAATAACATTTAAAATATTGAACAGTACTTTATTATTGAACAGTGTAGGATTTTTGTGTACCCATTTGATATGGTTATGATGGCCATGGATTTCTGTTTAAGTACACATAAACAATTAGTTATGTCCATTTTGATGTCTAGTGTTTGATAGTAAAGAGCTTGGTTAGCAAAAGATGATAGCCAGAATTTCTTAACTTTCTAGAACCAGAACTCAGGATCGGTGTTCACCCCAAGTGAACCAGAGGGTCACTTGGTGACTATTTTCACAAATAGCAGGCACATGTTCCTGGAGGACAAACTTGTCAGAGCTAACATTTACTGAGAAATTACTATGTGCCTGGCACTGTGCTAAGCATTTATATATAATATCACATTTATTAACACACTGGAATTTAAACGGCAATATAATCACAAGATGATAATATGTGATATAAAAAATACAATCAAATGGCACATGGATGATTTAAATTTAAAAAGTATTAAAATTTTTATAAAATAAGAAAGATCTTAGTAGTATGACGAACTGCCCCCTTTTCACCCAAAGATATATGTATACCCATATCACCAATTCATCCAGGAGAAAATTTGGAATCAATTCTGTTATAGGGTTTGTTGTCTTCCCTTTTAGAGAAAAGGAGTCATTTATATCTCTTTTTAACGTAAGCCAGATTTAGGAAAAAGTCAGATTTTCTTTTGCTTCATTTATCTATTTATTTACGCAGCAATTATGGTAATATAATGAGCAACCACTGTGATTAGGTGCTATTCTTATGAAGATGGAACAGTGGAAAAATATGTAAGAAATCACATTCTTACAGAGTTATCCATGAGAGGAGACAGAAAATGATTAATCAAATATATAATATGTCAGATAGAGCTAAGTGCTTAGGAAAAGAAATAAGCAGAGAAAGAGAGTAATTAGTGATGTAGAAGGTACAAGGGTGTTACTATTTTAAATAGAAGTCAGATCCCATGGAACACAAATTTGAAAGGGGTAAAAATATAGACCATATGGGCATTTTGAGGAAGAGTATCCAGGAAGAAGGGACAGGAAGTGTGAAGGTCCTGAGGTTTAAATGTACCCAGTTTATTTAAGTAAAACCATAGGCCAACGTGGCTCGAGTAAAGTAACTCATAGAAAGAGATAGAAAGCATTCCTTCTGCTTCTGTTTCCTGGAAGAGAATGTGGAGAATTGGCATCATTTCTTCAAATATTTGATAGAATTTACAAGAGAAACTATCTAGTCTTTACCCTTTCTTGGAAGACTATTAATTATTGGTTCAATTTTTAAAACTGATATACCTTCATTCATGTTATCTATTTTTCTTTGTATGAGTTTTGGTAGACTGTATCCTTCAAGGAATTGGTTCATGGCATCTATGTTATAAAATTTGTGGCTATAGTATTGTTTACTGTTTTTCTTTATTATTCTTTTAGTGTTAATGTGATGAGAGGTGATGAACCCTTTTTCGTTTCTGATATTGATAACTTCATGTCTTCTCTTTTTTTCTCTTGGTTAGCCTGAATAGAGATTGAGCATTTTTATTGATAATTTGAAATAACAATCTTTTGATTTTGTTGATATTCTTTATTATTTTCTGTTTTTATTTTATTTACTTGTGTTCTAAATTTTTAGTATTTCTTTTATTTTGCCAGCTTTGTGTTTAATTACTCTTCTTTCTCTAGTTTTACGAGATGGAAATTTAGATTATCAATTTTAGATCATTCTTCTCTAACATACGCACTTGATGCTATAAATTTCCCTCTAAGCACTACTTTTTGTATCCCATAAATTTTGATGTTGTATTTAGTTCAATTTTTAAAATTTTTCTCTTGACTCTTCTTCTTTGACTATGCATTTTTAGAAGTATTCTATTTAATCTACAAATGTTTTGAATTTTTCAGCAATCTTTCCTAATTTTAGTAAAATTCCATGGTGATCTATGAATATATTCTGTATAATTTCTATTATTTTAAATTTGTTAAGGTGTGCTTTATGCTCCAAAATGTTGGTGAATGTTCAATGTGAGATAAATATGTATTCTGCTATTGTTGGATTGACTATCTTATGAATGTCAATTAGATAAAATTAATTGATAGTGCTGTTCAAGTCAATTATGTCCTGACTGACTTTATGCCTGCTTAATATATCAATTTCTCGAAAATAAAAAAGGAGTTGAAGTCATAAACAGTAATAGTGGATTTATCTATTCTCATTGCAGTTCTATCAGTTTTTGCCTGAGATATTTTGATGTTGTACTGTTAGGTGCATACACATTAAGGATTGTTATCTTTTTGTAGATAATTGACCCCTTTATCACGTGCATTTCCACTCTATCCCTGATAACATTTTTTGAAGTATGCTTCATCTATAATTATCATTATTCCAGCTTTCTTTTTTATTTAATGTTACCATGTTATACTTTCTCTATCCCATTACTTTTAACCTATCTACATCTTTATATTTAAAGTAGGTTTCTTGTACATAGCATATAATTGGAAGCTTTTTAAAAATTTTTTTTTATTTTTAAGCACTTTGACAATCTCTGTCTTTTAATTGGTGTATTTAGATCATTCACATTTAAAGTGATTATTGATAATAGTTAGATAATATACCTTACATTTGAAACTGTATCAAATTATTGTATTTGTTTTTTTAATTTTCCTTTTTTATGCATTCACTCATTTTAATTGAGTACTATATTTTGTATTATTCTTATTTTATTTCCTCTGAATATATACATATATATATGTATGTATATTTTAAAATATATTTTTATTGATTTCAGAGAGAGGAAGGGAGAGGGAGAGAGATAGAGACATCAGTGATGAGAGAGAATCATTGATTGGCTGCCTCCTGCATGGCCCCTACTGGGGATCAAGCCTGAAACCTTGACTGGAATCAAACCTGGGACCCTTTAGTCCGCAGGCTGACACTCTCCACTAAGCCAAGCTGGCTAGGGCTGTTTTTCAATTACAGTTAACATACAATATTATATTAGTTTCAGGTGTACAACTTAGTGATTAGACATTTATATAGCTTATGAAATGATCACCCTAATGATTCTAATACCCACCTGACATCATACACAGTTATTACAATATTATTGAATATATTCCCTATGCAGTAATTTACATCCCCATGACTATTTCTATAACTGGCTATCTGTCCGTTTTAATCCCTTCCCTTTTTTCACCCAACCTCCCTCCCATCTGGCAACAATCAAAATGTTCTCTGTTTCTATGAATCTGTTTCTGTTTCATTTGTTCATTTATTTTGTTTTTTAGATTCCACATGTAAGTAAAATCATATGGCATTTGTCTTTCACTGTCTGACTTATTTCACTTAACATGATATGATAAATTATAAGTCCATCCATGCTTTTGCAAATGATAAGATTCCCTTATTTTTTATGGATGAGTAATATTCCATGACATATATGTACTGCCTTTTATTTATCAATTCATCTATCAGTGGACACTTAGGTTGCTTCCATATCTTGGCTATTATTAATAATGTTGCAGTGAACAATGGTATGCATACATCTTTTTGAATGAATGGTTTGGATATCTTCAGATGCTGGGTCAGATGGTAGTTATATTTTTAATTTATCAAGGAAGTTCCACACTGTTTTCCATGGCGACTGCACTAATTTACATCCCACCAACAGTGCATGAGGATTCTCTTTTCTCCACATCCTCACCAACACTTGTCATTTGTTGATTTATTGATGATGGCCATTTCTGACAGGTGTGAGGTGATATCTCATTGTGTTTTTAATTTGCATTCCCCTGATGATTAGTGATGTTCAGCATCTTTTAGTATATCCCTTGCCATTTGTATGTCCTCTTTGGCAAAAAGTCTATTCAGGTCCTCTGCCCATTTTTTAATCATATTTTTTTTAATGTTAGGTTGGATGAGTTCTTTATAAATTTTGGATATTAACTCCTTATTAAATATATTGTTGGTGGATATTTTCCCCATTCTATACGTTATCTGTTTGTTTTGTTGATGGTTTCCTTTTCTGTTAAAAAACTCTTTAGTTTGATGTAATCTCATTTGTTTAGTTTTTCTTTTGCGTCCCTTGTCCAATGAGACATCTTTTTAAAAATATCACTGAGAGGGATGTCAAGGGGTTTTCTCCCTATGTTTTCTTTTAGGAATATTACGGCTTTGGTATCCTCTCCCCTATTCATTATGATATTGCTATCATTCACTTATTTTCAGTTTGTTCAATTTTTACTTATTAAAAAGATGGAAGTCACAACTTCCAAATTCTTTACATGGAATTTAATACTGGTAATGGGTCATCTTTTTTTAAAAAAATCATCTGCTGAAATTGTTGTCTGTGATTTTTTTGGGGGGGCTATTGGTCAGATCCATTTCCGTATTTTAACATCCTTTTCCTAGGGCAAGTAGTATCTGGTAATTCAAAAGGGAAAATGTGTCCTGGTAATTCAAAAGACGAATATCAAGTTTTGAAATCTATCTATCATCTATCTACCTACATACCTACTTACTTATTTATCTCATTTACATGGGACTTTTGGATCACTATAAATGAAAAAGTTTAGCCATGAACAAAATAATGCTGTTTAAAAGACATAAAAGATATATATTCATTAGATATATTTGTCCTACTTTTCCAGTAATTTCAGCATCAATTATATTGTTCTATTTCTAAGTACTCTAAGTATATTAAAAGCATAGAATTCAGAATCCCAATAGATGTAAATAATTAGAAATATATGGGCAAAAATAACCCAAATAGAGCTGCACATAGAGTTGTTGATCAACCAATTATATGGGCAGATGTTCATATTTTATGTTTTAAAAATAGATTAACCAATTTTATTACAATATTCTGAAACTTTCGGTGTCTTTCTTTTCATGGTTGCATTTATTTTTTATGTTTTATATTGCTCCAAAACACTAGTAT
This sequence comes from Plecotus auritus, assembly GCF_963455305.1. Lineage (NCBI taxonomy): Eukaryota > Metazoa > Chordata > Mammalia > Chiroptera > Vespertilionidae > Plecotus > Plecotus auritus. The sequence goes on along the minus strand of NC_137776.1, from coordinate 118,859,185 downwards.
ATGTGCAACAATGGAAACGCTAAAAGTTTTGTTTGCTGCCTACAGAGTGTGCACAAATAGTTGATAAGTACTTTGAGTGAAGCTTAACTGTATCCTTCTGAAACACACATGGAATGGGCACATTTGCTAAGATTGGCCTCTAAGATTTTTGAAATCTTAAGAAGTTAGAGGTCTAAAAGACACCTTTTTAAACTGCAAGAAGTTTTGATCTTTCATACTGAAGCCTTAAATTTATTCTGAATGAAAAGTCTCACTGCTAATACCTCCATTTCAGACTAAGCGTTTCATGTGCTCTTTGTGACTCAAATATATCAGAATTTCTTTTGCTTTTTGTGGAGAGAAAAATAGTTTGTTGGCCTTCTATGTATTTAGAATTTACTATGCTATATGCAAACCAAACAAAGTTTTGGATGTTTTTCATTTGCCCCAATTTAATGTAAAATGATGAGTATACATTGAACTCACTCATGCTGAATTAAAAATTATTTCAAAAAAGGAACTGGGATATTAATATCCTACACATTATATTACTAAAGAATGGATGATCCAGAACAGAGGGATGATGGACTCTTGGTTTGGATATTATTGTCCATGGAGTTAGGCTATAACTGAGTGGGTAGAAGGTGAAAAAAATAGTGTATAGTATATTTTTCTTAAATCATGTGCTTATAGGAAGTCAGACAACTCATATCCTAATTTCCAAACTCAGGACTCAATTCATAGTTAGTGAGCTTGGGGTTTGCCAGCCAGGACTCCTGCCTTCAGCAGCCATTCCTGTTACTCCCTCATGGCAGTTGGTTGTCCCGAAGAGAAAGGGCAGCTCTGGATGCTATGGGAGGGGAGGGTGGGTCTTTGAGCATTTGAAAGACTGGTTTGTAAGGGCAAATGCATTTAGTACATTGTCAGTGGTGGGAATTAGGTAATTGCTATGTGAGAAACACAGGATTTTGGCAGGATGACGCTCAGTAAAGGAATCAGAGGACCGTGAACTGCAACACATAACAGTCCTAAGGTATTCTTGAGAAACATTTAAAAAATACCTTTAAACTTTCTTTTTTTTAATGTAAACTTTCAATGATGTTTCTTTATATATTATATCTTAGTTTTAGTTATTTTTGTGAAGAATTAAGGAAAATGCTTGTCCTGTACCTAGTAAAAGAATGGAAGGAACCAATTTTTAATGATTTAGACCAGTGATTCTTGACTGGGAGTGATTTTGTCTTCCAGAGGCCATCTGGCAATAACTGGAGACATTTTTGGGTGTCACAACTTACAATGAGAGAAAGGAGGGTCACTGGTGTCTAGTGGGTAGAGACTAGGGATGTTGCTAAACAGTCTACAATGCACAGTGTAGTCCTTCACAGCTAAAGCTAATTTGATCCAAAATGTCAGTAGCGCTGAGGTTGAAAAATCCTGAATTTTAGATATTTTGAGATTACTATGTGGGCATGGGAAAGCCTGAAGTCAATTTTGGATTAATATGTTTAAAGAAATATATTTTACTCTGCATGTTCCAATCACAAAGTAAAGCACCTGAATATGCCGGCATGCGCGGGGCACACACGTCCCAGAAATAAGCTCTCCTGCATTATCAGCATGGCAATGACCTGCACAGATTGTGCCGTATCTAATAGTCCCTCATCACTACATGAAAAGAAATCAGCAACGCTTAAGTTAAACTTGTGGTCACAAAGAGCAGGACTATCTTTCCTTACGCTCTTGTCGGAAGTTAATGCTTTATTTTGCTTTGAAGTTTTTTGTTTGTTTGTTTGTTTTTAGTATTTTACAGTTTACCAGGCACTTTTATAGCATATGTATGCATATATACATTTTATATGTAATTTTTTTTTCTTTTTACATTTTTTTATTGATTAAGGTATTACAAATGTGTCCATATCCCCTCCTTGCCCACCCACCCCAGTCCCATACATGCCCTCACCCCCCTGCTGTCTCTGTCCATTGGTTATGCTTATATGCATGCATATAAGTCCTTTGGTTGATCTCTCCCCCTTACCCCCACCCTCCCCTACCTTCCCTCTGAGGTTTGAGCATCTGATCAATGCTTCTCTGTCTCTGGATCTGTTTTTGTTCATCAGTTTATGTTGTTCATTATAATCCACAAATGAGTGAGATCATGTGATATTTATCTTTCTCTGACTGATATCTTACTTCACTTAGCATAATGCTCTCCAGGTCCATCCATGCTGTTGTAAATGGTAAGAGTTCCTTCCTTTTTACAGCAGTGTAGTATTGCATTGTGTAGATGTACTACAGTTTTCTAATTCACTCATCTGTTGATGGGCACTTAGGCTGTTTCCAAATCTTAGCTATTGTAAATTGTGCTGCTATGAACAGAGGGGTGCATATATCCTTTCTGATTCTTGTTTCTAGTTTCTTGGGATATATTCCTAGGAGTGGGATCACTGGGTCAAATGGGAGTTCCATTATTAGTTTTTTGAGGAAACTCCATATTGTTCTCCACTGTGGCTGCACCAGTCTGCATTCCCACCAGCAGTGCACGAGGGTTCCTTTTTCTCCGCATCCTTGCCAGCACTTGTCATTTGTTGATTTGTTGATGATAACCATTCTGACAGGTGTGAGATGGTACCTCATTGTCATTTTGATTTGCATCTCTCGGATGATTAGTGACTTCGAGCATGTTTTCATATGTCTTCTGGCCTTCCTTATATCCTCTTTCGAAAAGTATCTGTTTAGGTCCGTTGCCCATTTTTTTGATTGGGTGGTTTATCTTCCTTTTATTAAGTTGTATAAGTTCCCTGTAGATGTTGGAGATTAAACCCTTATCAGAGATAACATTGGCAAATATGTTCTCCCATGTAGTGGGCTTTCTTTTTGTTTTGTTGACGGTTTCTTTTGCTGTGCAGAAGCTTTTTATTTTGATGTAGTCCCATTTGTTTATTTTCTCTTTAGCCTCCATTGCCCTAGGAGCGGTATTGGTAAAGAAATTGCTTTGGCATATTTCTGAGATTTTGCTGCCTGTGGATTCCACTAATATTTTTATGGTTTCCTGTCTTACATTTAAGTGCTTTATCCATTTTGAGTTTATTTTTGTGTTTGGTGTAAGTTGGTATTCTAGTTTCATTTTTTTGCATGTATCTGTCCAATTTTCCCAACACAATTTATTGAAGAGACTGTCTTGACTCTATTGTATGCTCTTGCCTCCTTTGTCAAATATTAATTGAGCATAATGGTTTGGGTTGATTTCTGGATTCTCTTCTATTCCATTGGTCTATATGTCTGTTCTTGTGCCAATACCAGGCAGTTTTGAGAACAGTGGCTTTGTAATACAGTTTGAAATCTGGTATTGAGATCCCACCTACGTTGCTCTTCTTTCTCAGGATTGCTGTGGCTATTAGGGGTCTTTTTTTATTCCAGATGAATTTTTGGAGAGTTCTTTCTAGATCTGTGAAATATGCCTTTGGTATTTTAATGGGGAGTGCATTGAATCTATAGATTGCTTGAGGTAGTATGGACATTTTAATGATGTTGATTCTACCAATCCATGAACACGGTGTGATCTTCCATCTATTTACATCTTCCTCTATCTCTTTTTTCAATGTCCTGTAGTTTTCTGAGTAGAGGTCTTTTACCTCCTTAGTTAAGTTTATTCCTAGGTATCTTAATTTTTTTGGTGTGATGGTAAATAGGATTGTTTTCTTAGTCTCTCTTTCTGTAAGTTCACTGTTGGTGTATAGAAATGCCATAGATTTCTTGGCGTTAATTTTGTATCCTGCTACATTGCCAAATTCATTTATTAAGTCTAATAATTTTTTGATGGAGTCTTTAGGGTTTTCTATGTACAGTATCATGTCATCTGCGAATAAGGACAGTTTTACTTCTTCTTTTCCAATTTGGATGCCTTTTATTTCTTCTTCTTGTCTCATCACAATGGCTAGTACTTCCAGCACTATGTTGAACAGGAGTGGTGAGAGTGGGCATCCCTGTCTTGTTCCTGTTCTTAGGGGAAATGGTTTTAGTTTTTGCCCATTGAGTATGATGTTGGCTGTGGGTTTGTCATATAAGGCTTTTATTATGTTGAGGTATGATCCCTCTATTCCAATTTTGCTGAGCACTTTTATCAGAAAAGGATGTTGGATTTTGTCAAATGCCTTTTCTGCATCAATTGATATGATTATGTGATTTTTGTCTCTCATTTTGTTTATGTGATGTATCACATTTATTGATTTGCTAAATAGCATGCTATTAAACAATGATTGCATTACCAAAGAGAACAAAGAAGAAATTAAAAGCATCCTGGAAACAAATGACAATGAAAACACAACAATCCAAAATCTATGGGACACAATGAAAGCAGTCCTGAGAGGGAAGTTCATAGCTCTACAGGCCTTCCTCAAAAAACAAGAAAAAATGGTAATAAATTATCTAACCTTGCAACTTAAAGAATTGGAAAGAGAGCAACAAGAAAAGCCCACAGTAACCAGAAGGAAGGAGATAATAAAGATCAGAGCAGAAATAAATGACATAGAGACCAAACAAACAAACAAACAACAACAACAACAAAAAAAAACAATACATAAGATCAACAAAACCAAGAGGTGGTTCTTTGAAAGGATAAACAAGATTGATGAACCTCTAGCCAGGCTCACCAAGAAACAAAGAGAGAGGGCCCAAATAAACAAAAATCAGAAATGAAAGAGGTGAAGTAACCACTGACTCCACAGATATACAAAGGATTGTAAAAAAATACTATGAGCAATTCTATTCCAACAAACTGGACAACCTGGAAGAAATGGACACATTCCTAGAAAAATACAAACTTCCAAAACTCAATCAGGAAGATTCAAAAAACCTGAATAGGCCAATAACTACTGATGAAATTAAAACAGTAATCAAAAAGCTTCCAGCAAACAAAAGCCCTGGACCAGTTGGCTTCACAGGGGAGTTTTACCAAACATTCAAAGAAGAACTAAAACCAATTCTTCTCAGACTATTCCAAAATATTCAAGAAGAAGGCACACTTCCAAATTCTTTCTATGAAGCCAGCATTACCCTAATCCCAAAACCAGATAAGGACACCACAAAGAAAGAGAATTACAGGCCAATATCCTTGATGAACATAGATGCTAAAATCCTCAACAAAATTCTAGCAAACCAGATCTAGCATTACATTAGAAAGATCATACACCATGACTAAGTGGGATTTATTCCAGGAATGCAACGCTGGTACAATATCCGCAAATCAATAAATGTGATACATCACATAAACAAAGTGAAGTGTTTTGTTTTTTTAAGTATTAATCAAGTTTTGGCTTTGTATATGCATTGTACCTCCAGACTTTTTGTTATTATTACACATGTTGATTTTTAGTGATTGACTAGAGAATATAATGACACCATCTCTGGACCTTCTATAAACTGATGATAAATATTTCTGGAACAGTTCCCAAGTTGGAAATAAAACATTGCCTGGAATAGGCCTTCTAATGAAACCCATTCTTCCATGCTGATCCAGCAGCAGAAATACAAGTTTATTTTCCAGGGGTGGTGACTGGAATGGTGGATGTCAGTCTTAGGCTACTAATTCTTTGATGAATTTGGCCCATCAATAAATCAGCTCACTTTATGGTGTCATTTTAAGGATGTTAGAATAGAAATGAAACATTATATGCTACTTTATTTTTTGTGATTATAGTGATGTTAATATTAGGTAAGGTATTTTATGATTATTTAGAAATATCAAACAAATTCTAGGACTAATATAAAAATTTTCTTTTTACCTCTCTGGTCTGAAATAGCCTTTTCAGAAAGAATAGACCCAAATGCTGTGTCTGTTAAGGTAGTTTAGGAGGCATATTGTAACTCTCTTGGTGGTAAAGAAGCTGTTGTCATATGACAGGTCTCCCATGGATAACCGTTACCTCCTGTCAGTGAGAAACATGAAGATTAAAAACAGTTTCACCAAACACTGACACCATCCTGTATTTTTTATTTAAGAGCTGCTGAAAGATTTCCTGCTGGCTGATCAAATATGTGAACAGCTGGCTCCTGACCATAATCTGTCACTTGCAGCACAGTTCAGACTGCCCATTTAAGAGTAACATAACATCCGTGAGACCTTCAAGCTAGTCAAAGGGGCAGGAGAACTTATAAGGAAATACAAAGCTAGCCAAACCCATGGGGAACCCAAAGACCATAACATGGTTTGTGAGTATCATCTGTGATGGGGAAAAGTAGGGAGTATCAGATACTCAAACTTTTTTCTAGCATGGATTATAAATCATAGTATTGGGTTGAATTGTAAGTATCTAATTTTTTTTTTTAGTTTATTAAAATAGAATTATATGATAGCTTGTTACCACCTGAATAGCACAAACATTGGTCTGGAATATTTGCAAAGAGTGTCCTAGACATGTTTCTTGTTTATCTTACTGTCTAAGAACCTATCTGTCTTTAAGAGATTTATAAATAAAAATGGGAATGGTTTTATTCTTTTCTCATGATCCCAAATTAATCCTACTCTCCACTATCAACCAGCAATTGGAGTGCCAGTTAGGCTGACACCCCTCTAATAGAAAGTCTCATTTGAATTGATTGACCATCAGCTGGATAACTTAGATAAAATGCAGTATGCTTTTAATCATCTTTCTGTTTAATAATAACCTGTCTGGGATTTCGACTCCTTTGATATATGTTGTATTCTAATGAAAAGCAATCAGCTGCAGAATTTGCTCAATTCTGTGCTCTTGATTTCCTGATAACACCTAAGCTTCCTTGCTTATTATTGTGCTGTTAAAATGCTCTCTTTTGTATCAAGTACTAATAAAAGCTTTTTAAAAATGAAAATGTTAGGATTCTGTTTTCTGTCAAAATAGGAGTGACCATCTTTGGCTGCTTTCTCAAAGTCAACCTAGAAAATTGTCACCTACCTCCACCCAAAATGGGACTGGAAATTTAGATAAGAGCTCATTTATAAAAGCCTTATTTTGCCAAGAAAGATTGCTTGGATCCTGTCCTATGTAACAATGAAGCAGGTGAAGTTTTTAAGGAGGGACTGATATGATACATTTCAGGTTGGATTAAAACATTATAATGATACCACCAGAAAGAAGCTGTTTCAAGTAGCCTTCTAAGGCTTCCTCAGTGATTAGAAGTCCAATATCCCAAATCCCATCCCCAAATTTGTTAGTGAAATATATTAACATCTTAATCATATGATACCCTTTCTTCTACCAAGGATTTTTAAATACAGAATAGGATAAGTATTTGAGAAAACAACATTTTGAAGACATATTAATTAAACAAATAGTACATTTTCTGTCTTCCACTTTATTCCACATCTATTTAAAGTCAATCTCACTGATGAAGAAAACATCTGCTTTTCAGAAGACATGAAGGGATATAGAAAGGATGAATGAGAAATAAAAGTTTGATATGATAAGCTCTAAGGAAGAAGTAAAGACTCTTAAAAACCTATATTCCATTTATAGTTATAGTTTAGAATTAAATCTTATGATACAATTAAAATACCTGAGCATTGATATTGTTACCTTTCCAAGAAGGTTGTAAGATTCTTAAAGGCAAGGCTCTTATAGTTTTGTTAATCCTTCATAGTGCATAAGAATCATGCATATTACACAGAAGCTATCCAGTAATTACTTGGTGATTGATAATACTTCCTTTGCAATTTTTAAAAATTTACTGATTTTAGAGAGAGAGGAATGGAGGGAGGAAGAGAGAGAGAGAGAGAGAGAGAGAGAGAGAGAGAGAGAGAGAGAGAGACATCGATTTATTGTTCCACTTATTTACGCATTCATTGGTTGCCTCTTGTATGTGCCCTGACCAGGCATCAAATCTGCAACCTTATTGTATTGGATGATGCCTCTAATCAACTGTCCTACCTGGACAGGGGTTGCAATTTTTTGAGCACTAACTCTGAAGAAGGTGCTATGGGGAACTGAAAAGGGCATAAGACATAGCCACTGTTCCATAAGTATTACAGTGATTCAAACCAAATAGAACTGAGAGACAATATGCACTTGAAGTTTACATAGCATAATATGCCATCTGTCTCTCTTTTTCTGTCTTTAAGGAAAATATGAGGGAAATTGTATTAGTGTCTTATGCAGTGTATTATTAAATTTCATTAAAATATATCATCACATTCACTTAATATTTGAGAAAAACATGCCCAATAATATATGCACAAAAATATTCATAATAATATATGCATAAAATTAGAATTTGTGTAAGAATTGGACTACTTTGAAAATAAATAAAACTCAACTACCCAAAGCAATCAATAGATTAAATGCAATTCCTAGTAAAATACCAATGGCTTATCTCAAAGATCTAAAAAAATTTTCCAAAAAATTATATGGAACCACAAAAGGCCCCAAATAACCTCAGCAATCTTGAGAAAGAAAAACAAAGTAGGAGGTATCACACTATCTGATATCAAACTATACTACAAGGCCATAGTAATCAAAGCCGCATGGTACTGACATAAGAACAGGCATACAGATAAATGGAACAGAATAGAGAGCCCAGAAATAAACCCACACCTATATGGTCAACTAACATATTTTTTTTGTCTATAGTTTTATACAGTATATCTCTCCTTTTTCCCCAATTGACCGACCCCCAGCCATTCCCACCCTGGGTGGTCAATTAATGTTTGACAAAGGAGGCAAGAACATATAATGGGTAAAGACAGTCTCTTCAATAAATGGTGTTGGAAAAATTGGACAGATACATGCAAAAATAAAAAAGAAGAGAAAGAAACTAGACTAACAACTTACACCATACACAAGAATAAATTCAAAATGGATTAGAGACGTAAATGTTAAGTCACAGAACAATAAAAATACTAGTGAAAAGATAAGCAGTAAAATCTAAGACTTTTCCCATATATCTTTTGCCAATGCATCTCCTTGGGCAAGGAAAACAAAGGAAAAAATAAACAAATGTGACTACATCAAATAAAAAAGCTTTTAAACAGCAAAAGGAACCATCAACAAAATGAAAAATCAACCCACTGAATGGGAGAACATATTTGCAAATGATACTTCTGATAAGGGGTTAATATCCAAAATATATAAAGAACTTATACAACCGAACACCAATAAAACAAACAATCCAATTAAAAAATGGAAAAAGGATCTGAACAAACACTTTTCCAAAAAGGACATACAGATGGCCAAAAGACATATGAAAGGGTGCTCATTGTCACTAACCATCAGATAGATGCAAATTAAAGCTATAATGAGCTATCACCTCACACCTGTCAGAATAGTTACCATCAACAAATCAACAAACAACACGTGTTGGTGAGGATGCAAAGAAAAGGGAATTCTTGTGCACTGTTGGTAGAAATGCAGACATTGCAGCCACTGTGAAAAACATTATGAAGTTTCCTCAGAAAATTAAAAATAGAACTGCATTATGACCCAGCAATTCCACTTTTGAGAATATATCCGAAGAAACCTGAAGCACTAATTTGAAAGAACATATGCACCCCTATTTCATTGCAGCATTATGTACAATAGCCAAGGTGTGGAAATAGCCCAAGTGCCCATCAGTAGATGAGTGGATAAAAAAGCTGTGGTACATTTACACAATGAAATACTACTCAGCTGTAAAAAAGAAGGACATCTTACCTTTTGTAAGAGCATGGATGAACCTAGAAAATATGCTAAGTGAAGTCAGTCAGAGAAAGACAAATACAATATAATTTCACTTATATGTGGAATTTAAATAATAAAACAAACTAACCAAATAGAAGCATACATATAGATACAGACTGATAGCAGTCATAGGGGATGAGATTTGGGGGGATGGGTGAAAAGAAAAGGTGAAGGCAGTAAGCAAAAAAATTATACACACACACACACACACACACACACACAGACACAAACAACAGTATGGTGATAGCCAGAGGGAAAAGGGGTGGGGTGGAGGTGGGGAGAAGGTGGAAGAGGGAAAAGGGAGGATAAATGGGGATGGAAGGAGACTTAACTTTGGGTGATGGGCACAGATGATGTTTTGTGGATTTGTACACTTGAAACCTATATGGCTTTGTAAATGATTCCATAAACTATAAAAGTAAGCAAAAACAAACAAATGGATTTCCATGTTGGTAGGTTGCTATTACATCTTCCTTCTATGCCATGCCACGTCAATACACTGAACTATCTCAAAAGAGCTGTTGAGAAGAAGCTTCTAGGGGATTGGGTGCAATTTTCCTGTTGGTAAGTGGTAAAAGGTTTCCATTTACTATTCTTCAAAAGCAAGAACTCTTTGGGCAATTGTTCTCTTTGCTATTGATGCAGATCTAGGATGCACTTTATTAAGTAAACCTTGGGTGATTTTCAGATCCATTTTCAAAGTATGCTGGGTTTTTTACTTTCTTTTTTTTTAATTTCTTTATTGATTAAGGTATCACATATTTGTCCTCATCCCCCCATTCCCAGCCCAAACCCCTCCCCACGCATGCCTCCACCCTCCTGTTGTCCGTGACCACTGGTTAGGTTTATATGCATGCACACAAGTCCTTTGGTTGATCTCTCCCCCTTACCTCCACCCTCCCCTACCTTCCCTCTGATGTTTGACAGTCTCATCCATGCTTCCCTGTCTCTGGGTCTGTTTTTGTTCATCAGTTTATGTTGCTCATCATTTCCCCTAGATGAGCGAGATCATGTGATACTAGAAATACACTTATAAGAACCGAAAATGAGACAAGAAATAATGGTTATGCTGAGAGGCAAATGAATCAGTCTGTAGTGAGTTTCTTTCTGGGCCAACAGTTCTTTGAGTCCCAATTTCAATGTCAAACAGTTCCTTATGTGTATATTTCTGCAATGATATTTCAGTTCTGGATGGTGGACAAATGGTGGTAATGCAGGTCTGACCTTCTCTGGTTTGGTCCTGGGCAACCTGCAGCGATGCACAGCTGCTGACTGCTAGTATGCAAGGCATCGTCAGCATCTTCCATCTCTGGACTGTTTCTCTTCTGTCTTCATGGCTGGAGCAGTCCTGTCAATTCCTCTCTGTTGCAGGAATCCACATGGTCTTGGAGTTGTTTTCTGAAATGTACAAACATATTCTCGACCAAAAGTTAATAAAGGAATCTTTTCTATAAATTTGACTTGGGAACCTTTTTCATTTTTTGCCCAAACGATTTTCCTTTGGCTTGTTTTGACACCATGTGTGTTTTTCATGGGTTTCTTGCTGTTAGCATTACAAATGAAAGTTAATTTTCTAAAGTAAAAATTTTCTAGATGTAATTTACTTACAGGATATTTTTCCTCTCATGATATTCTTCTACTATCCCCCCCTTTTTTTATTTAAATATTAGGAGGCTTTTGGAAATTTTATAATGTAATCTTGATAGCTCTTAAATTTTAATTTTTTGCACTAAAATATGACTGCTTTAGGTTCATTACATGTTACGCAATTTTACCATGAGATGAACTACCAATAAAATTTTTAGTTAACACTTTAGGAACAGCTTTTTGTCCAGTACCATTAATTTTTCTAGAATATTTGCTTATTTCACTTAGCCAATTTAAATTAGTCTGAGAACTTGACTACTATTTTACTGTCAAATTTAATACTCTAACAACAATCTTATTTTACCCTGTAAATATTAGTGGAAAGGATTATTTGCCTTCTTGAGTAGGCCCTGAGCATTCCTGGTGCTAGGCTGGATTTAGATATCAAAAACCCACTTCCCCACACCATGGGTACAAGACAACTCAAACAAGTCTTGTTGCAGTGAGAGGGCAGCTGCTGTCGGCCAAGTCTCTGTCTGTTACCTGGGTTCTGATTTGAGCTGGGCATGGGAAGCAAAGAAGCCATGGGAGCAGGAGACCTCCCTCAGAAGGGGTGAGGGTTCAGGCCCCTGCAAAGTTGGGGGGGTGAGGGTCTGTGCCCCACCTCTGTTGACTCCCAAGTTCTCTCCTGATGGCCCCTCTGCGACTGTGCCTGTCTTAGGTTGTTCCTTCCCTGAGGAACCTTACCTGTCTCTGGCTAACCAGCCATCTTCTGGGGCCAAGCAGGGTGATGTGAGGTTCAGTTCTGTCTCCTTGGTAGCCTATGCTCTCGTGACCTCCACACCCAGCACCTGCCTTGAGATCCCCTCACCTGCTGGCGGGACCCCGGCACTGATCACATATCTTGGGGAACCCAGGTTTCTTCTCCAGGGAGGGCCCAGCTCACCCCACTGGGTGAGAGACACACCATGGTACCAGCCACCATGAGGCTTCAACCTCAGCATGAATAGAAAGCTCAGGCAACAGCTGTGGGCAATTGGATTGTGAGAGCAGGGTCCCTCTTGGCCAAAAGGGCAAAAGGGGCCAATATAGAATGCTCAGGTGCCTTCCCAGGGGGCCCTCTACACAGTGGAAGGGATTAGATCCTTTCATGTCCTTTTTAAATTGCTGCCAGACATTCAAAGAATTAGTTTGTAAGTTTGTTTGGGATAATTATACATTATGCTGTTGTGATTCTAAAATATCAAGAGATGTGTTACCTTTGTCTCCAAGCACCAAAAAGATGATTTTTTATTGTCCCAAGGGTGTGAAATACTATTATAGGTAATGGGGGTAATACAAATCTGGGGAAAATTATAATGACATTGTAGAATAATATCATGTAAGGATATTCTTTGCTCTAGGCTATGGCAATTCCATTTCAAACTGGCTGTCAATTTCTTTCTGTATAGACAATGTCTTAGTTACATTTTCTGCAACTCTCCCAGGAGCAAGTAGTGATAGCCCCTTCCTTTGGTGTCCACGAAAGCCAGAAACCTCTCTTTAATTTTACACACAAAGGAGCAGTGGTTTAATTTTGTGTCATACAAAAGGGAAGCTGGGTGGCGACCCCTGTGTAATTATACTTCCTTGCCCCACCCATGGTCCTCCTGGATGACCAAGGTGTTTGGAATTATTGGTGACTACATTAGGTGGGGGATCAGCCAACATAAGGGCTCTTACCCATGAAGGGTCAGGAACGTAAGTCCAAAATACTTCCCCATTTGCCCCAGGTAATATTACTGTACAGCTGATGACTGCTAGCATGGCAAGAAAGATGTTCTCAGGCATTCTTGGGGTTCTGGTTACCTCACAATTTCTTTTCTATATTTTTATTTTTATTTTTTTATTTTTATGATTATTTTTTTACATATGTGTCCTTATACCCCCATTACCCCCCACCCCCCACTTATGCCCCACCCCCCTGTTGTCTGTGTCCATTGATTAGGCTCATATGCATGCACACAAGTCCCTTGGTTGATCTCTCCCCCTTACTCCCACCGAGCCCCTCCTTCCCTGAGGTTTGAGGTTCTGATCAATGTTTCTCAGTCTCTGGATCTGTTCTTGTTCATCAGTCTATGCCATTCATTATATTCCACAAATGAGTGAGATCATGTGATATTTATCTTTCTCTGCCTGGCTTATTTCACTTAGCATAATGCTTTCCATCTCCATCCATGTTGTTGCAAATGGTAAGAACTCCTTCTTTTTTACTGCAGCGTAGTATTCCATTGTGTAGATGTACCACAGTTTTTTAATCCATTCATCTGCTGATGGGCACTTAGGCTGTTTCCTAATTTTAGCTGTGGTGAATTGTGCTGCTATGAACATAGGGGGGCATATATCCTTTCTGATTCTTGTTTCTAGTTTCTTGGGATATATTCCTAGAAGTGGGATCACTGGGTCAAATGGGAGTTCCATTTTTAGTTTTTTGAGGAAACTCCATATTGTTCTCCACAGTGGCTGCACCAGTCTGCATTCCCACCAGCAGTGCACCAGGGTTCCTTTTTCTCCGCATCCTCTCCAGCACTTGTCATTTGTTGACTTGTTGATGATAGCCATTCTGACAGGTGTAAGATGGTACCACATTGTTGTTTTAATTTGCATCTCTCTGATGATTAGTGACTTTGAGCAGGTTTTCATATGTCTCTTGGCCTTCCTTCTGTCTTCTTTCGAAAAGTGTCTATTTAGATCAGTTGCCCATTTTTTGATTGTTGTTTATCTTCTTTTTGTTAAGTTGTATGAGTTCTCTGTAAATGTTGGAGATTAAACCCTTATCGTTGATATCATTGGCAAATATGTTCTCCTATGCAGTGGGCTTTCTTATTGTTTTATTGATGGTTTCCTTTGCTGTGCAAAAGCTTTTAATTATGATGTAGTCCCATTTGTTTATTTTCTCTTTAGTTTCCATTGCCCTAGGAGCAGTATCAGTGAAGAAGTTCCTTCGGCATATGTCTGAGATTTTTCTGCCTGTGGATTCCTCTAGTATTTTTATGGTTTCCCGTCTTATGTTTAAGTCCTTTATCCGTTTTGAGTTTATTTTTGTGTATGGTGAAAGTTGGTGATCTAGTTTCATTTTTTTGCATGTATCTGTCCAATTTTTCCAACACCATTTGTTGAAAAGACTGTCTTGACTCCATTGTATGTTCATGCCTCCTTTGTCAAATATTAATTGGGAATAGTGGTTTGGGTCGATTTCTGGGTTCTCTCTTCTATTCTATTGGTCTATATCTCTGTTCTTGTGCCAGTACCAGGCTGTTTTAAGAACAGTGGCTTTATAATACAGCTTGATATCTGGTATTGAGATCCCCCCTACTTTGTTCTTCCTTCTCAGGATTGCTGTGGCTATTAGGGGTCTTTTTTTTATTCCAGATGAATTTTTGGAGAGTTCTTTCTAGGTCTTTGAAATGTACCGTTGGTATTTTAATGGGAAGTGCATTGAATTTATAGATTGCTTTCGGTAGTACGGACATTTTGATGATGTTAATTCCACCAATCCATGAACATGGTATGTTCTTCCATCTGTTTATGTCTTCTTCTATCTCTTTTTTCAGTGTCGTTTAGTTTTCTGAGTAGAGGTCTTTTACCTCCTTAGTTAAGTTTATTCCTAGGTATCTTAGTTTTTTTGGTGCGATGGTAAATGGGATTGCTTTTTTAGTCTCTCTTTCTGTAAGTTCATTATTGATGTATAGAAATACCATAGATTTCTTGGGAATAATTTTGTATCCTGCTACAATGCCAAATTCATTTATTAAGTCTAATAATTTTTTGATGGAGTCTTTAGGGTTTTCTATGTACAGTATCATGTCATCTGTGAATAAAGACAGTTTTACTTCTTCTTTTCCAATTTGGATGCCTTTTATTTCTTCTTCTTGTCTCATCACAATGGCTAGTACTTCCAGCACTATGTTGAACAGGAGTGGTGAGAGTGGGCATCCCTGTCTCGTTCCTGTTCTTAGGGGAAATGGTTTTAGTTTTTGCCCATTGAGTATGATGTTGGCTGTAGGTTTGTCATATATGGCTTTTATTATGTTGAGGTATGATCCTTCTGTTCCCAGCTTGCTGAGAGTTTTTATCAAGAAAGGGTGCTGGATTTTGTCAAATGCTTTTTCTGCATCAATCGATATGACTATATGATTTTTATCTCTCAATTTGTTTATGTAATGTATCACATTTATTGATTTGTGAATATTGTACCATCCTTGCATCTCCAGGATAAATCCTACTTGGTCATGGTGTATGATCTTTCTGATGTACTGCTGGATTCGATTTGTTAGAATTTTGTTGAGAATTTTGGCATCTATGTTCCTGAGGGATATTGGCCTGTAATTCTCTTTCATTGTGTTATCTTTATCTAGTTTTGGTATTAGGGTGATGCTGGATTCATAGAAGGAGCTTGGAAGTGTTCCTTATTCTTGAATTTTCTGGAATAGTATGAGGAGGATATGTTTTATTTCTTCCTTGAATGTTTGGTAAAACTCCCGTGTGAAGCCGTCTGGCCCCGGGCTTTTGTTTGCCGGAAGCTTTTTGATGACTGCTTCAATTTCTTCCATAGTTATTGGCCTATTGAGATTTTTAGAATCTTCCTAAGTAAGTTTTGGAAGGTTGTATTTTTCTAGGAATGTGTCCATTTTCTCCAGGTTGTCTAGTTTGTTAGAATAGAGTTGTTCATAGTATTTTTTAATAATCCCTTGTATTTCGGTAGGGTCTGTTGTTATTTCACCTCTTTCATTTCTGATTTTGTTTATTTGGGCCCTCTCTCTTTGTTTCTTGGTGAGCCTGGCTAGAGGTTCATCAATCTTGTTTATCCTTTCAAAGAACCAGCTCTTGGTTTTGTTGATTTTTTGTATTGTTGTTGTTTTTTTTTTTTTTTTTTTTTTTGGTCTCTATGTCATTAATTTCTGCTCTGATCTTTATTATTTCCTTCCTTCTGCTCACCTTGGGCTTTTCTTGTTGCTCTCTTTCTAATTCTTTGAGTTGTTGAGTTAGATGATTTATTACCATTTTTTCTTGTTTTTTTGAGGTAGGCCTGTAGAGCTATAAACTTCCCTCTCAGGACTGCTTTCATTGTGTCCCATAGGATTTGCAATGTTGTGTTTTTATTGTCATTAGTCTCCAGGATGTTTTTAATCTCTTCTTTGATCTCATTGATAATCCAATCATTGTTTTGTAGCATGATATTCAGCTTCCAAGTGTTTGAATATTTTGGAATGTTTTTATTGTAGTTTATTTCTAATATTATGCCATTGTGGTCTGAGAAAATTCTTGATATGATTTCAATCTTTTTTAATTTGGGGAAACTTTGCTTGTGACACAATATGTGGTCTATTTTTGAAAATGTCCCATGTGCACTTGAGAAGAACGTATATTCCGTGGCTTTGGGGTGAAATGCTCTGAAGATGTCAATTAGATCCATCTGATCTAGTGTGTCATTTAGAATTGCTGTTTCTTAGCTGATTTTTTGTCTAGAGGATAATCCAGTGATGTCAGAGGTGTATTAAAGTCTCCTACTATGATGGTATTGTTGTCGATCTCTCCCTTGATACCTTCAGGAGATTTTTTATGTATTTGGGTGCTCCTGCATTGGGTGCATATATGTTTACCAGAGTTATATCTTCTTGTTGAATTGCTCCCTTTAGTATTACGTGGTGGCCTTCCTTATCTCTTATTATGGCCTTTATTTTGATGTCTATTTTATCAGATATAAGTATCGCAACCCCAGCTTTTTTCTCATTTCCATTTGCCTGAAAAATGTTTTTCCATCCGTTTGCTCTCAGTCTGTGTGAATCCTTTGCTCTGAGGTGGGTCTCTTGTAGACAGCAAATATATGGGTCATGTTTTCTTATCCATTCAGCTACCCTATGTCTTTTGATTGGTGCATTTAATCCATTTATGTTTAATGTTATTATTGACAAGTACATGTTCTTTGTCATATTTTTCCTTAATGTTTATGTTTCTTCTTGCCTTTCTCTTTCTTCTTTTTACAGCAGTCCCTTTAGCATTTCTCCCATTGCTGGCTTGGTAGTGATAAACTCTCTTAGCCCTTTTTTGTCTGTGAAGCTCCTGATTCCACCTTCAATTTTGAATGATAGCCTTGCCGGGTATAGTATTCTTGGATTCAGTCCCTTGCTTTGCATCACTTTGTATATTTCATTCCATTCCCTTCTGGCCTGGTATGTTTCTGTTGAGAAATCAGTTGATATTCTAATAGGAGATCCCTTGTAAGTAGCTTTCTGTCTCTCTCTGGCAGCCGTTAAGATTCTTACTTTGTCGTTGGTGTTTGCCAATCTAATTATGATGAGTCTTGGTGTCGGTCTTTTGGGGTTCAACTTGTTTGGGACTCTATGTATTTCTTGGACTTGCATAGTTTTTTTCTTGCCAATATCAGGGAAGTTTTCTGTCATTATTTCTTCAAACAGGTTTTCTATTCCTTGCTTCTCTTCCTCTCCTTCTGGTATCCCTATTATTCTAATATTGTTTCGTTTTGTGTTGTCCCAAAGCTCCCTTAGGTTCTCCTCTTGCTTTTTAAGTCTTCTTTCCAGTTGCTGCTGTGTTTGTGTGTTTTTTCCTACCTTGTCTTCTAATTCGCTGATGCGGTCCTCAGTCTCTTCTAGTCTACTGTTTAAGCCTTCCATTGTGTTCGTTATTGCAGCTATGTCATTCTTCATCTCCTCTTGGTTTCTTTTCATGTTGGTGACATTCTCATTCAGCTCCTTATAGTTCTCATTGAGTTGTGTGTATTTGTCATTGAGTTGTGTGTATTTGTCATCTATCCGTTTAAACATCCTTATAACCATTATTCTGAATTCTATCTCTCATAAGCTGCTAGCCTTGAATTCATTTAACTCCCTTTCTGGTGGTTCCTCTTTTTCTTTCCTTTGGGGATTGCTTTTTTGTCTTCCCATGTTTTCCTGTAAAGTTTTAATTGTAGATCCAATTGCTTTGCTACCCATGTTCTTTTGGGGATGGTGCTACTGGCATAATCTCTCAGTTCTCCTGGGCTTGTTAATCTAGTGTAGCTCCCTACTTGAGCTATTTGGGTTCTCTTGATGTAGGACTGCGAGCTTGAGAGGCACAACTGCAGTGTCTAGAAGTCAGCTGCTGTGGAGGTGAGTGTCCCAGTTTTTGCTGTCTTGCACCCTTAATTGAAATCACGCATGCCCAGCAGGGACTCACAGTGGCACCCAGGAACCATCTGTTGGGGTGATGGGGCTCAGGGGGCCTGCTCTCTGGAAAGGTGTGATTGTGGTGCCCAGAGTTCTGCAGTCGTGGGGTGGGCACACCCAGCTTTTGCTGTTGCACCTGTGGTGGATAGGTGCTTATTCCCAGTGGCGGCTCACAGAAGCACCCGTGGTACATTTGCCAGCGAGGCACACTGAAGGACTCTGAAGGGGGGTGGCAGTGTAGCTGTGCTATTGAGGCACCTGTGGGCCTGTATCCAGGATAAGTGAATTCAAAACTTCTACTGCTTGGGGGGAGTGTGCCCCACTTGTTCAAGATCGCACCCAGGGAGAGCTCACAGTGGCTCCCACTAGCACCCTGTGGGTAGATGGGCTCAGGGTGCCTGCCTGTTGGAACTTTGCCTCTTTGGAGGTGCACTTGCGAGGCGCAGAGTTCTGATGCACTCTGAGGGGTCCTGGTACCGCAGTTGAGCTGCTGGGGTGAATGTGGGCAGTTATCCAGAAAGAGGGAATTCAGAATTTCTACTGCGGGGTTGCGTGCCCTTGTCTGTGCATAGTCACACTCTCAGGGGCTCTCAGTGGCTCCCAAGCACTGCCTAAGGAGTGGAGTTCCCTGGCTGCCGTGGAAACGCGGATCCGGAGTGGAGTGCCCTGGCTGCCTGAGGGCCTGGATACTTGGGAATCCAGAATTCTGCCGCTGGGGAGGGAGAGGTTGCACTTACTGTTGCCAAGCGGTGCACCTTTGGAGGTGGCGGTTCCAGGGTCTGTGGGTCTGCAGCTGGGGTAGCAGGATTTTGGCTGGAGTGGCTGCTGGGTCACGGGGCAGTTCCAAGGCCTGTCTGGTTGGTGGTGTTGATGAGTTCCTAAAAAAGGCCGTTCTTCCCTTCAAGGTGGCGTGGGCTCTGTGCTGGAGTCCCGCCATCCAGGGAGTGCCCGCAGCGGTGGTAGTCTTTCCTTGTCAAGGAGAGCCTGTCTGCCAGCCCCTGCTGCTCCTGTGAGATTTAACTTTCCCCCACTCACTCACACACACACACCACGCACATCCACCCACTCTCCTTTCATACCCTCACTCACTCACTTCCTCTCCCTCACCCCCGTCCTGCCAGCTGCCATCTTTTCTTCTCCTTACTTTCTTTTCTAACCTTGTTGGGCTGTGTAATGATAACTTTTAAATGAATCGTTGTAATACAGAGACATGCCCTACAAATTTAATAATGGTCACCATGAGCAGCAGTATACGATAAGGTTTCCTCAGCAAGGACATATTCCTTCTGGAAAGGACATTTAATTACCTGGCTTGACTACTGTGTAATTCAAATGCTAGCTATTATAGCTCTTTTATACTACACAATGGTGTTAGTGGTAGACAGAAGAGCGATGGTTACCACTCCATAGGCAAACTCAGAGGACTGAACTACCCAGTGTTTTTCTTTTACTCAATTTTTGAATTAGTATCCAGCTCGTAAGGCCTTCCTACCTCATATACCCTTTATGATAGAAGAAAAGAGTGGGGATTTGTATTATGTGCTGATTGCATGCCATCTTTTTTTTTTTTCTTGAATTTCATTGTCTACCTTTGGTAGAGACAGGGAATCAGAAAGGGGACATACTATGGAGTCAAACAAAGAGGGGAAGATGAGCTCACTACAAAAACTCACTACCATCCTCCTTAAGCAATTACAAAATTATTTTGAGTTTCTGAAAAGAAAATACTATGTAAATCCAAGGTTGTTGTTATTACCATGCTGGTATTCTGAAGTATATGATTAGCCTGTTGAAAGGGTGGTGACTTCATGGGAGGAGATGATGGGCTGGAAAGGGGCAGGTTGGGGAAAAAAGTGCTACTGAGATCATAGGAAGGGTCGCAGATGTCTTTGAGATTTCCTAATTTCCCTGACCTTCCTCAGTTGTTGAGGGCAAGAACAGATTGGAAAACTTAAGATGAGTTTTCTCAAGCCATTGAAAATTAGTTTGCTTGGCTTCCTGGAACTCTTAGTCGTTATAGCAAAGGATGTGCACAAGTGTATTTTCAACATATGTAATATTGAGCAGTAGAAAACAAGCAATAAACATGATGTTGGAGTACTTGGATTCTAGAGCTACTACTTGGATTCTGCTCTTTCCTGGTTGCATGACCCAGACTTTGATATATATATATATAACTAGAGACCTGATGCATGATATTCATGCAAGAATAGGCCCTCACAGCCCTGGCTGCCTTGGCCCTCACAGCCCTGGCTGCCTTGGGCTGAGGCAGCAGCCCCAGTAGCTGTCTCGGCCCTCACAGCTCCAGCTTCATCTGGAGGTTTGTCCAGATGGTCATCCTGACGGTCGTTCTGCTGTTCGGCCGTTCGGTCGATTTGCATATTATGCTTTTATTATTATAGACTAGAGGCCCAGTGCATGAAATTTGTGCACTGGGGGGTTATCCCTCAGCCCAGCCTGCACCCTCTCCAATCTGGGACCCCTCAGGGTATGTCTGACTGCCGGTTTAGGCCCGATCTGAGGAATTGGGCCTAAACTGGCAGTCAGACATTCCTCTCACAATCCGGGACTGCTGGCTCCTAACCACTTGCCTGCCTGCTTGCCTGATTGCCCCTAACCGCTTCTGCCTGCCAACCTGATCAGCCCCTAATCACTCTCCTGCCAGCCTGATTAACACCTAACTGCTCCCCTGCTGGCCCGATCGCCCCCAACTTCCCTCCCCTGCCCGCCTGATCTTGACCCCGACTGCCCTCCCCTGCTGGTCTGGTCTCCCCAAACTGCTGTCCCTTGCAAGCCTGGTCCTCCCCAACTGCCCTCCCCTGCCAGCCTGATGGCCCCCAACTGCCCTCCCCTGAAGACCTGATCTCACCCCCAACTACCATCCTCTGCCAGCCATTTTGGTTCTGATTGGTCAGTTTCTATGCCAGTCAGTGTCAAAAGTTCTGCCTCCTAGGCAGCCATTGGCTCCTCACAGTTGACCCAGATTTGGTTCTGATTGGTCAGTTTCTATGCTAGTCAGTGTCAAAAGCTCTGCCTCCTAGGCAGCCATTGGCTCCTTGCAATTCACCCAGACTTGGTTCTGATTGGTTGGTTTTTATGCCAGTCAGCGTCTCTGGGCCTATCAATGGGGCCTGATCAGAAAGGCAGGGCCCCGGTGGAGGCCTGGAGAGAAATGGAAGTACAGCTGCTGGCCAGGCCCAGAGATAAAGAGAGAGGCAAGTGCTGATCAACAGCTGCCACAGAGGCTATGAATCAGACCCTGCTTCTCTCTTCAGGCCTCTCTCCGTGCCTGATTCGCAGCCCCCTCAGCAGTCAGTGCTGGGTCACCATGCCTGCTTCCATAGCAGTCAGTGCTGGGTCGCCACAGCAACCCAGCGCTGACTGCAGGACTGACTTCCTGTTGGTCAAGCCTCTGGTCGTGACAGACCCAGGGTTTTTATATATTAGGATGATACAAAAGTGGGCTGTGCCTAGCCTAGGTCCTCATACTAGTAGAGATGTTGTATTGATTATGTGAGATATTAAATTTGAAAGTAATTTATAAAGATCTAAGAAACCTGTAATATTATTAGTTATTAACTAAGAAGAGAATGATGTCTGGTGTTAAATTAAAACCTCTCGACTCTCAGTCCCTTTAGAGAGAATATATATTCTGTGATTTTCTGCTGAGAGGGTGCTAATTTATTTACCCTGGCATTTTCTCGTGCACAAATGTCATTCCTCTCCATCCAAGAAAATATGCTTGCTGGCATTTCATGTAAATTGCTCCTTTCTCCAGCAGCTGAAGTTAGAGCAAAGAGCATGTATATGTAAGTCTAGACTATTTTTGATATTATAAGTGATACACAATCATTGTACTTTTATGTGTACAAGGCAAGACAAAGAGTTGTCTAACACACTTAGCCCAGGTTCTGAGAAGCTGTTCCCTGAGCCTTCTGATTGAGACAATCTTCATGGTCAGTCTATTTTGCTAATCTGATCATGCCTTTTCCTGCTTAAGACCTTTCATTGAAAGTCATCAACTTTGGAGAATAAAATCCAGTATTATTTGCACTGCACACAGCTCACAATAGGAGTTCTTATCTACTAGGCACATCCTGATTTTTATACATTATTCTTCATGAATATTTTTTGTAGTTACCCAAGAAAATCTTGCCATTTCACTTATGTCTATACACATGCTGTTTCCTTTGCCAAATGTCCTGTAGCTACTTTGCCCTTGTAGGAACATCTAGTTATTCTTTGATAACAAATCTAAGAGTCACCTACTCCATGAAGTGTTCTCCGCTTCTCAGATGCAGACAGGTACCTGCCTTGTACTTGCTTCTGTTATGGAACCACCCTTGTGGCATGGTCGAAGAAAAATTTATTAAGTCTGAAGATAAAACTAAGAACAAGTGTTTTTCTCCAATCAAAGAGAGAAAGAACAGAGATTCACACTATAAGAGCAAAACAGAAAACAGGCAGCTCCCACCTCCCCATCTTCCTCCACTCCGAGGGGAGGAAGGGTAGGTAGAGTTTCCTACCCCTCCAGGCAGGTACATACTGATGTTGGATGGAATGTTGTTCAGGCGGGGCAGGGACAGATTTTCTTTCAGCATGTAGAATACCTGATGGTCATCTGGTCATCAGGATTGTCCAGTAATAGCCATGACAGAAACACATCATGCTCCAAGGAGAGGACCACAGGATCCTCCTCTCTGACACTGACTATACTAGTAATTGTTGCTCTTACGGAAGCAGAGAGGGATTTCAGAGATGGGCTAACATACATATAAGTAATCCAGGGATCCTCTTATACTATCTCATTAAAAATATCATCCTCTTAAGAATCAGACATAGAATTTGCACCTAAATTCAAACTATTTTATTCTAATTAAATTTTATTTTAATAATGTAGATCCTCCATAGCTTTCAATTATTGTGGATTAGGAGATTGTCTTGTGACCAAAGAAAAAGCTGCTTTGCAGTAGCATTTTCTAGGGGTCCTGGATATTGTAGGGAAGTTTTTCGTTGTAGAGAAACTGCAGATAGCTTCATCTCCAGTTGGACTGTGTGTGTAATTTAGCTTAGTGCTGAACTGCATTCCTATAATGCCACCCCTGATGAAAATGCTAATTTTCTGGCAAAGGATGTTTCATTTTATTCAAGAGTTGGGCTTTTTTCAAATCTCAGAGGACTGTGGAAGACTTCTGGGAAATCATTCCAATGTATCGCAAGCATTGCACTGCACTGTTGTGCAGGAGGGCAGGTGCTATTGGGGTTAAGTATTCTGAAATCCAATGAAGTCACCTCAAAACCAAAACTCTTTTCCTGACCTCTCAGCTTTTGTACTTCATCTTGGCAGCCAAGAGTTTTCCTGAGAATAAATATATAATTACATACCTCCTGAGTTTCTGTGGTAGAAGTGAAGTACTAACTGTATCCAATTGTTTAAAATAATGATGGCTTTCTACATTAAACAATGACAAGCCACAAATGTTTTTATTTTCATGTCAATTGTTTAAGTTAAATCTCTCAATTTCACCTCCTTGAGAAGGTACAATGGAGAAAGCCCTCCCATAATTTTACCTTGAGGGCTGAGAGCAACTTGAGAAATCTCCATTCGGCAACCAGTTGCCTCTCTGCTTGCAAGCACTGCAGCTACTTGCCACTGCTTCACAAGGGGTATCTGGATGTGCACAGTAGTGCTCCCCTATGCCACCTGAAACCCTGGTTAAATGAGCCCTAGCCCAGTAGCACACACTTAAGGCCACCCATGGTGGCAAGAGAGGGAGATTATTTCTATAACCCTATTTTTGAAGATCAAAAAAATAATTCTGTTTCCACATGTGAAACAAGCCAGGGGGAAATGATGGAGTGCTGAGAATAGGGCTATAGTTTGAAATAGGTGGTCTTAGAACATTTCATGAGAAGAGTGATGCTTAAATAGAGATTTAAAGAATATGATTAAGAAAATCATGCAGCTATTTGGGTGCAGGGAAGTGTTTCCAGCAGAGGAAAGAGCAAGTACAGAGGCCCTGAGGTTTGAGAGTTTCTAAGACTGGCAAGGAGGCCAGGACAGCTGGATCCTGTTAGGGGAAGGGTAAATTGTAGAGCTGAAGATGAAGAGATAATGAAGTCAAATTATGTAGATTATTTTAAAGCTTTTGGCTTTTTTCCTGAGCCAGTCAAGATTTGGGGATATGGGAGTAATGCATTATCTGACATATTTAAGATGCATAATTCTGGCTCCTGAGTAAAGACTAGTAGGGCAATGAGTATAAGTGAGGAGCCTTTAGAGGATTTTTAAAACTAAGGTAAGAGTGGTGTGACTGGCACCAGTGGAGTAACTAGTAATGAACTAGCGAGAAAAGGTCAGATTCTGTGTATATTTTGATAACTGAGAAAACAGCATTTGCCAATGGGTTGGATGTAGGATAGTGAGAAGAGAGGAGAGGAAAGGAGGGAGAGGAGAAAAGAGGAGAAGAGAGAAGAGGAGAGAGGTCAGGAGAGGAGAGGAGAGGAGTGAAGAAGAGAGGAGAGGAGAGGAGAGATCAGGAGAGGAGAGGAGAGGAGTGAAGAAGAGAGGAGAGGAGAGGAGAGGAGAGGAGAGGAGAGGAGAGGAGAGGAGAGAGGAGAGGAGAGGAGAAGAGAGAAGAGGAGAGAAGAGAGGAGAGGAGAGGAGAAGAGAGAAGAGGAGAGGAGAGGAGAGGAGAGGAGAGGGGAGGGGAGGGGAGGGGAGGGGAGGGGAGGGGAGGGGAGGGGAGGGGAGGGGAGGGGAGGGGAGGGGAGGGGAGGGGAGGGGAGGGGAGAGGAGAGGAGAGGAGAGGAGAGGAGAGGAGAGGAGAGGAGAGGAGAGGAGAGGAGAGGAGAGGAGAGGAGAGGAGAGGAGAGGAGAGGAGAGGAGAGGAGAGGAGAGGAGAGGGATATATGCCTGAGCTGCCCTTAATGGAAGTGAGGAAGTCTGTGTCTGTGAGTGGAACAGGTTTGAGTGGGCATGAGCAGAAATGATGAATTTTGGACATGTTTCGTCTGAGATGTGTATTCTACATCCAAGCTGAGATGTAGAGTAGGTAGTCGAATATACCAATTTTGAGCTGAGGGGTGAGGTTTGGGCTGGATATAAAATTTCTCCATTCTAAATTATTGTTAAACTTAGAATCATTTTATACTCTGGCAGTGCAGAATAGTGCTCTAGTGAGATACCTTTGAGGACTTTACTCATTTATGTGCTGCTTTCCACATCATACTAGAGAACTGAGAGCTGCATGACATTGAAAAACTGGTGGACCGTTGTTGATGTTTACAATAGAAATCGGGAGCACAATCACATGGATATATTCTAAACAAAATTTGCACAGCAGAGGCAACGTAGCTCAGTACACAGAGGAACCTTGATTCAATCCCAGGTCTTCCATTTACTAGAATCATGAACCTCAATTTTGTCATTCAAAGGTCATAGGTCATATTACCTTCCTTATAAGATTAACACGAGTATTAAGTTCTACATGTGAATCTAAGCATACTGTTCAGAACAGATAGGCACACCATAAAAATAAGCAATTGCACAAATTTTGACCTGTCTCAAAATAATACAAAACTAACTAATACTAATGCCATTAACATTACTAAATAGAGTGTATTGGCAATGGTCATGAGGAATGGTATAAAAACATATCCAGATGCTTCCATTTTGTAATTGGTTACAGATGAGAATGTATTGACAGAGGTGGAATAAGGTTTGATGGCAAATTTATAAATTATTTTTAGTATAATGATGCTTTCCTTTTTTTTGTTTTATTGATCATTTATATTTTATTGAAACAAATACATACTTTTTGTTCTTTATCCTTCTTTATATTTTCATATAGTTTACATTTAATATTATTCTGTATCAGTCTCAGGTATACAGCATAGGGGTTACAGCCTTGGGCAAACTACGGCCCGCGGGCCGGATCTGGCTGTTCTATCTGGTTCTCTTGCTCTCCCCTCCGCTCCTTTACTTTGAATTTGTATTAGTTCACACAAACACTCCATCCATGCTTTTGTTCCGGCCCTCCCGTCCAGTTTAAGAACCCATTGTGGCCCTCGAGTCAAAAAGTTTGCCCACCCCTGCAAGTTCTTTACAGAGGGGTCCCTAGACATTTTGAGAACCTGCCTAACCCTGTTCATAGCTATCATGATACTATTGACTATATTCTCTATGATATTACTTACATCGCTGTGACTATTCTATAACTACCAATTTGTATATCTTAATTCTTTGCCTTTGTCACCCAGCCCCCAACTTGCCTCTCTTCTGTCAACCATCAGTCTCTTCTCTGTATCTATGAATGTTTCTATTTATACTAATATATTTTTAAATAGGAAATATATGTACATGAAATAAATTCAGTAAGTACCGAAAGATACCATGAAAGTTACTTCAGTAATATTCACCCAGCCCTCCCACTATTCAGTTTTCTTTCTTAAGGTAGTCATTATTAACAATACGATCTGTGATTATTTATCATTGCATAAATTTGTGAGTATAGGCATATGATAAGCTCCTAGAAATGTATTTGCTATCTCTAAGAGCATATGGGTATTTAAATATTGTTGATAGAGCCGTGGCTGGTGTGGCTCAGTTTGTTGAGTGTCATCCCGTACACTGAAAGGTTGCCCCTTCAATTCTTGGTCAGGACACATGCCCTGGTTGCAGGTTCAATCCCTGGTGGGGTGTGTGCAGGATCCCATCTATATTTCTCTATTGCTCGCTCTCCCTCTACCTTCTTCTCTCTCTAAGACTCAATTAAAAAAAATTATTGGTAGATACTGCCAACTTATTCTCCCTTGATATTGCACCAATTCACAATTCCACCAACAGTTATTATACTGCCTCTTTTTCTACAACCTCATCAAGAATAAATTTTAAACCTGATTTTATACTAATTGTCAGATTAAGCTAATACTTTGCTTTCATTACTATTTTACAGTAAAGCAACTTTAAGAACTATTTCAAACAAATGGCAACATATTTTATGTGTCAAAATTGCTCACTTAA
Source organism: Plecotus auritus (assembly GCF_963455305.1). Classification (NCBI taxonomy): domain Eukaryota; kingdom Metazoa; phylum Chordata; class Mammalia; order Chiroptera; family Vespertilionidae; genus Plecotus; species Plecotus auritus. The sequence goes on along the minus strand of NC_137776.1, from coordinate 118,831,703 downwards.
AATGAAGGCTGATTATTTGCAGTTATAAAAAGGTCATTGCAACAGTTGTTAGTAGCAACAAAGAAATAAATTTATACACGTTTTTTTCTCCTATTATTTGCTGGGCATATTTGCAAATGCCAAATTATTCTTATTTCACTAAAACATTTTAAGATGTCTTATTTCATACACAAGATAAATTTTGGAGAAATGCAAGATACACTTCTGTATCAATAGTAATAAATATAAGTTGAAATTCAGGTTGGTTTAAACAAATATCTGACAGAGTTAGATGACAAATGTGTATCTAAAAATATTTTGAACATTTTTTAAAGATTGAAGTTCATATGAAAGAAATTAGGGGCCAGATTTAATAAACTACACTCAGAATGAATGCTTTATTGCTTGGTGGCATTCAAGTCTTCTCAATGTCAAGGTCAGGAGGATTTGTTTCATGAGTCAGAGATTCCCAGAATCTCTCAAAGATTTATTCCTGCGGTATGGTTTTACTGGTGAGCAGTTTGACTTGGGAACAAAATTCCAGCGAGGGAGAATGCGATTTCTTTGAAAATTTAAAAATTCCTATCCTTCCATCACTATAAATGGGAGTAGAGGCAGGTGGTCTGCAGAAGAACAAATTCTCTAGCTCACACAGAATCTTCCTTAAAAAAATCTGTTAGAGCCCGGCTGGTGTGGCTCAGTGGTTGAGCGTGGGCCTATGAATCAGGAGGTCATGGTTCGATTCCTGGTCAGGGCACATTTTCTGGTTGTGGGCTCGATCCCTGCTGGGGGATGTGCAGGAGGCAGCCCATCAATGATTCTCTCTCATCATTGATGTTTCTATCTATCTCTCCCTCTCCCTTCCTCTTTGAAATCAATAAAATATATTTAAAAACAAACACACAAACAAACAAAACTGTGAGGGATACCCACAGCACTGCAAGGCCTTCTACAAGGTAGGGCAAAGGTAGGTTTACAGTTGTTCCAATGGAGAAAGAAATGCAGGTTCTCAGGTTCTGATTATTACAATGGCTTTAGTAAGTCTGTGTTTGATGTACTCACAACTGAAACCTTACTTTTGCCACATCCTGTATGTACTGGATAGTCAATAAATATTTGTTGAATAAATGAAAGAACTAAATATGGGGGTGAAAGCATGAATATAGAGTGATTTAGCCAAGCTACTTCACTGCTCTGATCTTCAGTTTTCTTGTGTACAAAACGGAAGTAATAATAATATTTACCTTCAAAGAATTGCTGTGGGCATTATATTATATAATGCAGGAAAATGTGTTGTACCTTGCCAAACACAGTGAAAACTCAATTTAAATATTAACTGTTATGATGATGATTTTCTTTATAGTAAAGAATTTTATTATCTTTCACTCATAGTGTAAAAGGGAAATAACATTTTATTAAATAATCAGGGCTTTGGAGCAAAGATTTTCTTCAAAGAGAACCAGAAAATTTTCATTTGCTTTGCCAGATTTTTTTAGTGTCTTACTTAATACTGGTTGCCAAACCGGCACCTTGAATATTAACTCATTTAGCTAGTAGCTACCACTTTATCTAGACCCATATAATTAGTGCCTGAAGAAGCTATATTACTGGGTGGATTTCACCCAAAATTGACTTGAAACATATATGGATATATATATATATATATATATATATATATATATATATATACACACACACACACACACACACACACACACACACACACACACTAGAGGCCTGATACACAAAATTTGTGCAAGGGGCTTGGCCCTCGCAACCCTGGCTGCCTTGGCCCTCACAGCCCCAGCTGCCTCGTGGCCCTGGCTGCCTTGCAGCCCCATGGCCCCGCCCACTCGTCGTTCCAGAAGGTCATCTGGAAGGTCATTCTGGAAGGCCATTCCGCTGTCCAGTCTAATTAGTGTATTAGCTCTTTATTATCCTATCTAATAAAAGAGTAATATTCAAATTAACCATCACTTCACCACACCCACAAGCCTTGCCCACCAGTCAATCAGGAGTGAGTATGCAAATTAACCCAACCAAGATGGCTCCAGCCACGGAGCGAGCAGGAGGCTTGGGTTTCCCTGGCAATGGAGGAAGCCAAGCTTTCTGCACACCCTGACAGGCCCAGGCCTCCACTCAAGGCTACAAAGTTTCAATTATAGAAGATAAATAAATCCCAACAAAAATGGCTGTGGCCATGGAGCAAGCAGGAGGCTTGGCTCTGCTCAAGGCTACAAAGTTTCAATTATAGAAGATAAATAAATCCCAGATACCAGGGCCTCCACTTGGGTCACTGGGGGGCGTGGCTGGCCTGCAAACCACCACAGGCCCCTCACCCAGGCTGCCCCAGGCCCCAAGGGATCCCCCACCTGGATCCGGGACACCCTTCAGGGCAAACCAGCTGGTCCCCACCCATGCACCAGGCCTCTATCCTATCTAATCCTATCTAATAAAAGAATAATATGTAAATTGACCATCACTCCAACACACAAGATGGCTGCCCCCATGTGGTCAAAGATGACTGCCCCCATGTGGACACAAGATGGCTGCCACAAGATGGCCAGCAGGGGAGGGCAGTTGGGAGGGACTAGGCCTGCAAGGGACGGCAGTTGTGGGCAATCAAGCCTGCAGGGGAGGGCACTTAGGGGTGACCAGGCCGGCAGAGGAGGGAAGTTGGGGGCAACCGAGCCTGCAGGGAAGGGCAGTTGTGGGGGGGACCCAGGCCTGCAGGGGAGAGCAATTGGGGGGGACCAGGCCTGCAGGGAAGGGCAGTTGCGGGGGGGACCAGGCCTGCAGAGGAGTGCAGTTAGGGGTGACCAGACCTGCAGGGGAGGGCAGTTAGGGGCAAACAGACTGGCAGGGGAGCAGTTAGGCATCAATCAGGCTGGCAGGGAAGTGATTAGGGAGTGATCAGGCTGGCAGGCAAAAGCGGTTAGGGGCAATCAGGAAGGCAGGCAGGCGAGCAGTTGGGAGCCAGCAGTCCTGGATTGTGAGGGGGATGTCCGACTGCCTGTTTAGGCCCGATCCCACTGGGATCAGGCCTAAAGGGGCATTCGGACATCCCTCGAGGGGTCCCAGATTGGAGAGGGTGCAGGCTGGGCTGAGGGACACCCTCCCACGCCCCGTACACAAATTTCGTGCACCGGGCCTCTAGTATATAAAATAAAATTTGAGCATATTAAGCCAGATAACTAATTGATTATAAATTTATTAATAATTAAAAATGGCATATGACAAATACTCAATAAGTCTTTTAATAGAAAGTCCAAATTCTCTATGATTCCAAAATTCTAACCATGTATTTGAAAGGACAGGTCTATTTCATGGGTCAGCTCAAGAATCTCAGCTTGTATGATTTGATTATCTCTTATCTTTCAAGATCATATATGTCATATAGTCTGTGTTAGTGGTACCAAAACCAAAATGATAACCCAAATATGAGAGTCTGACAAACTTCTCTGTTTGACAGGAAATTAGAAAAATAACAACAATGTGGAATGTTCTCCAGTAAAGTTAGATTTCATCAAATTTTATTTAAAAATTGAGATGTTTTATCTCAGTTTTTAATGTTTGAATATCCATTATAAAAGGAAATAGTGATGATAATAGTAATCATTGTTTATCAGTCCCCCAAAAGTTGATTAATCCATGTGTGTCCCATAGCATTTTTTTCTTAGCTGGTTAGAGTAAGTCCTAATTTGTTTTAGCATTATGTTTTCCATTCAGCTATCTATGGTATGATATTCTATTAGAAACATGGTACATTTATATTCCTTATTATTTGAATTCAATTAAGTCCACCCCTTCAATGAATCTCTTTTTTTTATTCTTTCTCTCTGTCACTACACACACACACACACACACACACACACACTATGCATACGTATAAATATCGTATCACTACTGCAATATGTAATGACTGGGTATTTGATTCCTACTGCCCAGCACTACATCTAATTTGACCTATTTTCTTTTTTTTAATATTTTTTTATTGTTTAAAATATTACATGTATTAGTACATATATCTCCTTTTCTTTTTCCCCATTGACCTTCCCCCAGCACCCCCTACCCCCTGTCGAGTGCCCTCATCCCACCACCCCCCCGCCTCAGTGTCTTGTGTCCATTGGTGTGCTTATATGCATGCATACAAGTCATTTGGTTGATCTATTTCCCTCCCTCCCCAACACTCCCCAGCCTTCCTGCTGTAATTTGACAGTCTGTTTAGTAATCAGAAGCAAGGATTTAAAGAGGAAAAAGAAAAAAAAAAGAGCCAGCATAAGTGTGCGAACTCCAGGGTTGCATGCAAGTCTGTGCAGTCTTTTTCCCCCCTTGGGTCTAAGCAGCTGGCACACTTTTAAAATTTTTAGGCTGTCCTTTTGCATCAGATCAAAATGGGTTGCTTTTTATAGTTCCTTTCTGTTAGCAGCTCTGAGGACCCCCTTCCACATTCACGGATCACGCCAGCCCCAACAGCCACGGATTTTTCTAGGTGCAGACTTCCCCCGGTCCTCCAGCTCCCGCAGTGTGCGTGTTTCTCTGTTCTGTTGGGACCACAGACCTCACCTTATCCAAGGCAAAATCTGACCTTTCTGTGGTGGAGTGTAGAGCCCCTCTGAATCCACATGTTTGCGCCAATTGGGGGCCGGTGTTTTTTGGTTTGCAGCTGTTCGGTGGGTGCCGTAGTTGTAGATTTTCAGGCTTCCAATAACATCCACTTTCCCCTTCAAGATGGCGCGGTCTCCGCGTCTGAGCTTGTCACTCCAGGAGGGAACCCAGCAGTAGTGGGGGCTGCCCGTTCAGGGGATCCCCATCCAGTGGTCCCCCACTGTCTCCTGGAGTATAGCTGTCCCTCAACTCACCAACAAACACTCCCCATGCGACCCTCAGCTGTTCTTTCTATCTGCTTCGGTACAAGGCTCGGGACACGTCTGTCTATTCCGCCGCCATTTTTTTCATCTGACCTATTTTCTTAAGTTGCACACTCTCCATTGTCCCCTTTTAAATGATCTCCTAGTTACTGCTACCTTATTGAAATAAAACAAAGAAATTCTTTACAGATAAATAGTTGAAAGATAGTTAGAAAGCTAAGAAACGTTGTCACCATCAAAAACCCAACAGTATGCTTTACATTCACCTAGAAATAAAAGAAAACAAAAGCAAAGAATAAAAATACCCAAATTAGAAATGTATCTTCACTGAACCCTGTAAAAGCACTATAGAGTTTGAGTTATTTTTCTTAAGAAGAATGAAACCTACACATCATTGAGTTCCAAATTCGGAGGAAAGTTCTAGCCCACTGATTTCCAACACTTGAATTGGCTTAAAGGGAATTGTCTGCTGTGCTTGATGGTTTGACAGATTCTGGAAGCTGCTGGATGTTCTGGGCTCAATGGAGTAGAACACCATAGGCTAAAACTGATTCATGATCCACTTAGTGGAGAAGGAAAAAGTTTTACCTGGGGGAGTTATCTTTTCCTCTAACATCTTGTCCTGGGGTGGCTTGGAATAATTTCACAAAACATTGCCGAGTAGAAACCTCTTCCCCATACTTCCAGTATTGTGGTTGATGCCTTTGGGTGAAAAGCTGGTGTTACAGACAGACTGCGAATTTTTTGGCTTGTCTTCAAAGCTTAATTTTGTTGTTGTTGTTTAGTACTCTTATTTAAAATGTTCTAAAATAAGATTTACAAGGGTAGAAAAATATCTGCAACTCTTTTCCAAATTATTAAGCTACAAGGGGATTCAGAAAGTCTACAAAATGCCCTTAACTTTTGTAGAATAGAATAGTTTGCAAAATGCTTTCATGTACACAATCTTCCTTGCTGGATAGGGTGCCATGAAAGAGACCCAATAAGGGACTTGGCTACGTTGGCTCACATTCCAAGATGTGCTCTCTGACTCCAAGTTTTGGATCTTTTTCTGAGAACTCACTGCCTCTGATATTATTTCTTTTTTTTTTTTTCTAAAATATTTTTCTGCCCATATGTATCTTACCTCCCATTCTGAGTTGATGATACAGTTGAAAAACTTATAAGGAACTCAAAGCTCCTTAATTATTTGCTGCATATGTTGAAACTTTTTTTCAGATATTCAATTAGGTATTAATTTCCTTAGATATCCATTATCTTTCACCTTTTTAATTCCCTTCCTGTTGTTTAGAGAAAAATCGTGGTTTATAAACGTCACTGGGAGATAATTATCTGCCTGCAACTGATGGTAACTGGAATTTTGTAGGGAATATGTGGATAACTGCTGGTCATCACCATTAGAATCTGTCTCCTGAGGTTCTATCATGCTGTTTGAAAACCAGTATGAAAAATCATAGGAAACTGCTAGGAATTTCAACCTAAAATGACCCAAGTGGCTTACTCTGGATTCAGCCTGATATTTTTCATTTTTAATATGAAGACAGGGATTTGTGATTTAAATTTGATTTGGTAAAAAATTTCCTGCTGAAAACTTGAGCTTTATTTTGTCTATTCCTGTGGCCTCTACTTTGTTTCCCTAATAGTTATTGTGACAGAATTTTCTAAATCCTTGGTTTGGCAAGATTCAGAGAATATGAATGGGGATTGTAAAATTTAAAAATGTATTTATTACATGTACTCTAGTACAGTGCAATGTAAGCGAACATAGTATCAGAGATTAATAAAATCCTCAGATACTCCCCAAATTTTTCTAACCTATAGATTCCATTTCTGTTCAGGCATAATATTAAAAATTCTATTTTGTGAATTCAATGGATATATGGGAAAGTGCATAAAATAAATAATATTTGTGCAAAGAGTACATCTGTGTCACTGGCACCCAGGTTAAGAAATAGAACATTGCCAGAATCCCAGAAAGCCTCTGCATTAGCCGTTCCAACTTTGTGGAGTTTTATCTTATCTACTTCCTGGTTTTTCTCTAAATTTTACCTCAGTGGATGCTGTTAGTCCTCTACCCGGCCTCTCACATCTCTTTTAACAGATGCTTTGAGTTTTCCAAGGCAAAAACTAACAGCAGCCTACTCATCTGAGACTTGCCCTTGGCCAAATGGAATTGCTACCTGGGGGCAAGCCTCTTCTCTCTGCAGCCTCAGTAATGAGTGCCTGGCACGGTGGCATGAAAGGCCAATGCCCTGGGTCAAGGTGGAGTTCTGTGTGATGCTCCAGTGCTTCACTTTGGGATCAGACCCAAGCCGGTTTCAAGCTGAGACCTTGTTCTTGCAGACTTGTTACCTTGCTTTCCTTACCTCCCTTCTCTTAACAGCACTCCTCTAATAAATAAATAATTTGAACAGGAATCCCTATCTCCTGATTCCAGGGAGTGAGAGCTAAGACACTTCTTGTATTACCTTCCTACAGCTGTATGATAAACTACAACAGACTTCATGTCTAAAACAACATTCATTTATTATTTCATACTAGAAGCCTGGTGCACGAAATTCTTGCATGGGGGAGGGGGGTTCCCTCAGACCAACTGCACCCTTTCCAATCCGGGACCCCCTCATAACCCGGGACTGCTGGCTCATAACTGCTCACCTGCCTGCCTGTCTGATTTCCCCTAACTGCCCCCTCCTGGCCTGGTTGCCCTCAACTGCCCTCCTGCCAGCCTGGTTGCCCCCAACTGCCCCCCACACCTACAGGTGGCCTGGTCACCCCTTACGGCCCCCCCACCAGCCTAGTTGCCCCAACTGCCCCCCTCTGCCAGCCTGGTCACCTCTAACTGCCCCTCCCACCATTCTGGTCACCCCCAACTGCCCCCCTCTGCCAGCCTGGTCTCCCCTCACTGCCCTCCCCACCAGCCTGGTCGCACCCAACAGCCCCCCCTGCTGGCCTGGTCGCAACACACAGCCTGCTGTTCAATCGTTTGGTCATCCCTCACTAACCCATGGCTGGCCTGGTCGCCCCACAGAGCCTGTTGTTCAGTCGTTTGGTCATCCCTCACTAACCCCCCTGCCAGCCTTATCGCCCCACGCAGCCTGCTGTTCAGTTGTTACTGTTACTGTGACGGTGTCCTGGACAATTTGCATATTCCTCTATTATTAGTATAAATTTCTGTGGGTCATGAGTGTCCAGGCATGGCTCAGCTAGGTCCTCTGAAAGGCTACAATCAAGATGTCAGCTGGGGTGGGGGTCTAATCTGAATATTCGAGCTTCCAAGCTTACTCAGGTTGTGGGCAGAATTCATTTTCTTTCCATAGGAATGAGGGCTTCATTTTCTTGCTAAAATACTTGCTAAAGATACTTGTAGGAACTAAACTGGAAATCCTTGCCTTGTGGGTCCCCCATCATAGTCATCTGCTTCATCAAAACCAGAAAGAAAGGGAAAGCCACTGTCTATGTAACACAATCATGTGTACACATAATCATGTACATCCCATCACTTTTGCTGTATCCTATTGGTTAAAAGGGAGTCACAAGTCCTACCCACATGCCAGAAGAGGGTTTCTTATAGGAGCATGACTGTCAGGAGGTGAGGAATATAGGGTCTGCCTGCCATACACTCCTAGTCAATTAAGATTAATTTAACATGTTTTTGAATTTTACGTGTTTGAGGTCACAAAACCATGTATTTGCTGTGTCGATTTTATTTTTCCCCTCTTATTTTAGTTCATATACATACTGAATTTTTTTGAATAACTTATTTTTAAGATTCATTCTGTATGTGGTTGTAATTTACTCATGTTTATTTCTGTGTCGTATTCTATTTGATGAAAACCAGTATGTTATATTTTATTCTACTACTAGAGGCCCGGTGCATGAAATTCGTGCATGGGGGTGTGTGTCCCTCAGCCCAGCCTGCACCCTCTCCAATCTGGGACCCCTCGAGGACTGCTGGCTCCCAACTGCTCGCCTGCCTGCCTTCCTGATTGCCCCTAACCGCTTCTGCCTGCCAGCCTGATCACCCCCTAACCCAGGGGTGGGCAAACTTTTTGACTCGAGGGCCACAATGGGTTCTTAAACTGGACTGGAGGGCCGGAACAAAAGCATGGATGGAGTGTTTGTGTGAACTAATATAAATTCAAAGTAAAGGAGCGGAGGGGAGAGCAAGAGAACCCTCCGCTCTTTCAGCTCCGCAGGCCAGATAGAACAGCCGAACGGGCCGGATCCGGCCTGCGGGCCGTAGTTTGCCCACGGCTGCCCTAACCACTCCCCTGCCAGCCTGATTGATGCCTAACTGCTCCCCTGCCAGCCTGTTTGCCCCTAACTGCCCTCCCCTGCAGGCCTGGTCACCCCTAACTGTCCTCCCCTGTAGGCCTGGTCCCCCCCCAACTGCCCTTCCCTGCAGGCCTGGTCCCCCCCATGTGTCCTCCCCTGCTGGCCTGGTCCCCCCCAACTGTCCTCCCCTGCAGGCCTGGTATCCCCCAACTGCCCTCCTCTGCTGGTTTGGTCACCTCTAACTGCCCTCCCCTGCAGGCTTGATCACCCCAACTGCCCTCCCTTGCAGGCCTGGTCCCTCCCAACTGCCCTTCCCTGCTGGCCTGATCACCCACAACTGCCCTCCCTTGCAGGCCTGGTCCCTCCCAACTGCCCTCCCCTGCTGGCCATCTTGTGGTGGCCATATTGTGTCCACATTGGGGCAGGATCTTTGACCACATAGGTGCAGCCATTGTGTGTTGGAGTGCTGGTCAATTTGCATATTACTCTTTTATTAGATAGGATAGAGGCCTGGTGCATGGGTGGGGGCTGGCTGGTTTGCCCTGAAGGGTGTCCTGGATCAGGGTGTGGGTTCCCTTGGGGCATGGGGTGGCCTGGGTGAGGGGCCTATGGTGGTTTGCATGCTGGTCATGCCCCTGGCGACCCAAGTGGAGGCCCTGGTATCTGGGATTTATTTATCTTCTATAATTGAAACTTTGTAGCCTTGAGCAGAGCCAAGCCTCCTGCTAGCTCTGTGGCCACAGCCATTTTTGTTGGGATTTATTTATCTTCTATAATTGAAACTTTGTCACCTTGAGCAGAGGCCAGGGCCGGCCAGAGCGGGTAGAAAGCTTTGCTTTCTCCATTGCCAGGGAAACCCAAGCCTCCTGCTCCCTCCATGGCTGGCCGCCATCTTGGTTGGGTTAATGTGCATACTTGCTCCTGATTGGCTGGTGGGCGTGGCTTGTGGGTGTAGCAGAGTGATGGTTAATTTGCATGTTTCTCTTTTATTAGTGTAGATTGTTGGACATATTGTAGGTGTTGATTGTTTCCATTTTGGTTTTTTGCTATTGAACACTATGCAGTTATGAATATAATGATGCAGTGTCCAGATGCACATAACCTCTCTTCTGTGGGACTGTGCTTTGTGAACTTTATCATGCTTAAGAATTATTGGGTGGACTTGTTAAAACACACATTCTGGGACCCAACCCTAGAGTGTCTGTATAGGAAGGTCTTGATGGTGAATTGCATCCTAACATGTTCTCAGATGCTGCTGCTGCTGTTGGTCTATGGTACATTCAATTGAGGAACCACTGGTCTGGAATGCCTTTGTAGTTGTGGAATTGCTAGGTATCAGTGTTTGTTAATACATATTTCTGGTAAATTTAACATTTTTTCCTCATGCAGATCAGTTCTCCAATAATCCCCTCTGCCTTAAAATTTGTTCTTTTTAATATTACTGCAGTTATAATAGCTTTGGGAGGCTTTGATTTATCTTTTTTAAAAATCATTTTACTTTTCAGCTTTCTGTAAACTTTAATTTCAAAGGTCTTATAGCTAGTTATTATTTTTTAAATTAATCATTGATTTTTAACTTAACCATGTAGTTAATTTAATGCAATTACTGAAATATTTGGGTTTAAGTTTATATTTTTATATGATTAATAATTATTTTACCACCCTAGCTGGTTTGGCTCAGTGGATAGAGTGTCGGCCTGCAGACCAGAGTCTTGAGTTCGATTCTAGCCAAGGGCATGTACCTTGGTTGCAGGCTCTTCCCTGGCCTGGTCCCTGGTCAGGGCTCGTGCAGCAGGCAACCAATTGATGTATTTCTCTCACATCGATGTTTCTCTGCATCTTTCCCTCTCTCTCCCACTCTCCCTAAAAATTCAGTGGAGAAATATCCTTGGGTGAGGATTAATAAACAAACAAAAAATAATTGTTTTACCTATTCTTTATTCCCCTTTTTCTTTGTTGTTATACACATGGGCACACATATATATACACATCTATATATATATAAATGCTTAAGCGACTGGCCGACTGGCCGACTGGCCGACTGGCTGGTAGCTATGACACGCGATGACCATGAAGGGGCAGATGCTCAATGCACAGGCATGGAAATATAGAACAGACTGATGAATCTCAGAGGGAAGAGGGGAGAAAGGAGGGAGGGAAGAGATTAACCAAAGATCTGATATGCATACTAGAGGCCCGGTGCACGGATTCATGCACCAGTGGGGTCCCTTGGTCTGGCCTGCAGGGATCGGACCAAAACCAGCTCTTCGACATCCCCAGAGGGGTCCCAGATTGCGAGAGGGCACAGGTCAGGCCGATGGACCCCACCGGTGCACGAATCAATGCCTGAGCCTCTAGTATAAACATAAATGCATATATATCCATAATAAATATAGGCACACACACAAATTTAAGAGTTTGGGAGTTATACATTTTTAACATATGTATTCATAGGTGTACCCTAGAGATGCTAGTAGTATGTACCTACAATTTAACTATCTTTATCTTGAATTTTTTTTTAAATACAAGGATTTTAGAACACTTTTTATTCAGTTTTCCCCTCCCAATTTATATGCTATTAGAGGCCAAGCGCACGGATTCCCTTATCCTGGTCTGTGGGGATCAGGCCGAAAACTGCTCTCCAACAACCCCCAAGGGGTCTTGGATTGCGAGAGGGCAATTCCTGGGTGATGCACCCCAGAATCAGGCTCCCTCTTCTCTAGTTCTGGGTGCATCACTCAAGAACCACAGCTGCCTGCCAAGTCACCGCAGCTTGGCAGCTCCTGCGTTGAGCGTCTGCCCCTCTGGTGGTCAGTGCACGTCATAGCTACCAGTTGGATGGTGAAATGGTCGGAGGTCGCTTAGGCTTTTATATATATAGATTATATTGTTTTAATTCTCTTTCTATATATTAAATCCTACAAGACTGTTAATTTTATTTTCTGTAATTGATGTTTATTTAAATCCACCATATATGTACCATTTCTTTGCTCATCATGCCTTATTGTATTTCTGAAACTAAATTGCCATGAATATAGTGAGAATGGTTGTTTCAGTGTCTGAACTTGATAATTCTAAAACCTGGATTCCTAGTGTGTTTCTGTTTTCTGTTTTTCCTCCTGGTTTGGCTCATTTGTCTTATATGTCTCATCATTGTTCTTTGTTGAACACTGTATTCAAAAATTAATTTTAGAATAATTTGAGGCTTGGAATGTTGTTTCTTTTCCAGAGAGGATAGAATAGTTAGGGCCATGGCAGCAACAGAATCCACTTGAAAATTTTAAGGGACTATTTGCAGAGTACTGTGGATAGGAAACCAACCAGGGCTGTGGAGTCATGCAGTGGCATTTGAAGGGATAGGGGAGGTAGGAGTGGAGGGCCACCTGGGAAGTTTTACTTGTAGATGGATGCAGCCACTGACAGAACTGCAGCACCCAACAGGACAGGGGTGGGAAAGCAATGCCCTAATTACGTCCTCCTGCCCTCTCATCTCCTGCGCATGCTTCCCTCTGTTCACAACCAACCAGAAGCCAGAGGACGAGGCAGCCTGAGTGATGCGGTCAATTAGGGGTCAGTGACAGTGCAGCAAAGAGCAGGGAAGAGAAGGGTATAAAGGAGCTCTGGGGAGCAAATGTGAAATAGCAAGTATAATGGATGTATTTTTTTGCTCTCTCAGGCTCCTTACTAGGACCAAGGCTTGCATTTTTCTGGGACACCTAAGTAACCACTGGAGTATAGTCCCATCTGTCACTTCAGGTTGTAGAGCCTGCAGGCGGGAACACAGCGGGGCGGTGACACACCCATCTCCTGTTCTGGTGGGCCACCCTCTTCTCAGTTAGCCCGCTAAAAGCAAAGCTTCACGTTTCCGTTGCCTACAGTCCAGCTTTCAAAGCTCCAGCTCAGAAGTAGACCCTAATGCTTTCTGTGCTCCGTTTGGTGATCACCCACGCCCTTTTGATGATTCTCTCCAAAATGCCTGGTAAATGAGGAAAACCTAGCTATTTTCTTTGTCATCTGTAGGAGGGTTGGACAGGGGTTGGTAAACCATGGTCTATGAGACAAATCCAGTCCAATGCTTATTTTTTGTGGATCAAGTTTTACAGTGGTGAAACACACCTATTTAGTAACATATTGCCCCTGGCTATATTCTTGCTACAATGGCAGAGATGAATAGTTGTGACAGAGACAGTCGGGCCCACAAAGCAGTAATATTTTCTATTAGTCCTTCACATACGTTTGCGAAATCCTGCTGTACATTCCCACCATGCTCTGAAAGAAAATTTAAAACATGCATAATTCACCAGTTTGAAGCATCTTCAATATCCCCTCTAATTAAGTTTTAGTGGCAAGCTTAGCTGGATGGAGTTTCTTTTCCTTATTATTACAGATCTATCTAATGATGGTGATATTAATAAGATGTTCAGTGTTCAAATTGAAGTTAATTGGAAGGAAAATATGTAGAAAGAAGTGGTCTAGATTGGAAAAGCTAATCGAACTGCCACTGATCGAGATAAATGCAAAACTATAACTTTAAACTGATTAAAAATCTGATTAAGAGGTTTAATTAAATGTATACACAAATACATATGGGCTTATCATCAAATCATATTTTGACAATATCCAGTCCCTACTGTGTGGTTGATAATGTGCTAGAATTTTTATGGGCATTATCCCAATCAAGTTCCAATCTCTGTTGAGTTCATTGTAATTCCTCTCGTTTTACAGATGGGTAGACTGAGTTCCATAGAAGCAATTTGATTGTGATCTCAAGCTTGCAGGTAACAACAGTCTTGAGATTTGGATCCACTTTAGAGTAAAAGCATCAAAAGGAACATTTCCTGTGCTTCCTTTGGACAACAGGTCCCTGCAGCCCCAATAGGTTTTGTTCATGTTGAACACAGTAACAACCCCACCTCTGACTTTTTGTTTTCATTGTAAACTGGGACAAAAAAAATCAAATGGCTAAGGCAGGAATGTATCCTTTTAAGAAACAATAGAACAAATCTGATTGATTTGGGCTAAAGGATACTGACAATTCAACAGTCCCCAGCTGAAGTTGCCTTTCCAACCGAAGTGGTTGAGCCTGGCCTAGAGCGCTGCGGTCAGCTGGGCCCGCTGCGAGTCCTCTGCAGTGCTGCTGAGGCAGTGCAGGTCTGAGGCATCTTGTGACTCTGTTGTGTCTTATGTTCTGAATATAAAAGAAGCAGACAAGTTTGGGAGCTTCGGCTAAACCACAGATAGGCTCTGGGAACTTCAAATTGCATTTTTTTAAAAAGTTGGGCTTTAAGTGTACTCTTTCTAAAACATTTTCACCCTGTAAATTCCTAAGTCTATTCCTTAGCCTAAACTGAACTGGAAAGTTTTAGTCTCTTAAAGTCCAATTGATTTTTAGGTTTCCGTGCCTTTCTAATGTCTTCAATTGCTTTCCAAGCAAGATATTTGTACTTATAATATATTCCACCTATATTTGTTTTACTCTAATTTTGCAAAGATTTGCTCTGAGTCTAAGGCCAAGAAGGAACAAATTTAGCCCTGCGGGCAACTTTGTCCTGATGGGTAAGTAATAGAAAATTAGGTTGTTGTTGTAGAAGCCTTACATGCTTAACTTTAGCAGCTGCGAACACTGCGACATGTGTTTTTGTTTCTAAAGTTATTAAGTAAAAATAAACAAATGCTTAAAGTATCCATAATGTTATACCAGTAGCCATGCTTATATATTGTAATAGGTCTGACGTAAAAAATGAGCTCAGGAAGTAACTGGACCATTAGGGTGTTTCCTTCTTTCCTTCCCCACTTTCTGTTCCACCCTCCCAATTTCTTTACTTTGCAATATATTTGTCATGAAGAGAGAAATATAGAGGAGGACAGTGTAGAAAGGCAGAATGCTTAGTACTTTTTAACAAGGGAAACTATCAAATCATAGGACATACTGGAGAATCAATTCATTTAGAGCAAGCATGTCAAACTCAAAGGCTAACATGGGCCAAATAAATGAGGCATGCGGCCCCCGGGCCATGAGTTTGACATGCTTGATTTAAAGATTCAAATATGTAATCTCAACATAATGTAGCAGGAGAGATTACTGAAAGTTGACCTCTACATTTTTTGCAATGTGTCTTTTAACAAACTATCTCTAAAAGGACTGACTGGTGTCTGTCCCACATTGAAAACTATTTTTGCTTGAAAATATTGAAAAATATTTTTGCGAGTTACTTTTACATGAATTCTCTAGGACAAAAGTAAAATAAGGTGATGGCCTATAATATTTTTACATGACAATGACATGGCTTTATATATTCTTAAGGATGGAGAAAAGGATTGGAACAAAGAATATAAGTACAGTCAACTTTGAGTTTGCTTGCAAGAATTTGTTCAGTTTCAAACCCTCCTCTGGTTATAACTACTCTACCACACACATCCCTACCTGGAATAACTGCCATCCTAACACATCTACCATCATAGATTAGCTTTGCCCACTTTGCAAACATCCACATTTCACACAGTCTGTATTCCTTTATGTATTTCCTCTTAGATCCATGAGATTCATCCATGTCATTGCATGTAATTATAGTGCATTCATTCTCACCAGTGTTTAGTATTCATTGTGTAAATGTACTCCACATTATTTTTTAATTTTGCTATTGAAGGACTTTTGATTTGCAGGGCCACCCCTGAGGTATGAAAAGTCCTAGACAAAGGTGTTTTTTTGTTTGTTTTGCAAGGTTCCTGCCTGCATAAATGATTTGATTAAAAATGAATTACAAAATTTATGGGTCCATATGAATATGGTGCTTTATCAATAAAAATTTAGACTAAATAGAGAAGAGGTACTTACATGTTTGTTTATTGTCCAATCAGTAGACATGAAGATCTTCATAATGTCCAGGTACCTTTCTGTTCAGGTCTAGGAACCACGTCTTCACGTTCTTTATTGTCAAATGTCCCATTTCTGGCTATTTCTTTTGTTCTCACTACAAGGAAAAGATAGTAACACTGTTATTATCCACAATGCCATGGCTCTTCAGAGCCTGTTGGTATTGAAGCAATATAAATCTTCTTGCCTTTGCATTTCCCTAATATCTTTCATTAAATGCTGGTAACTTCACATTACCTATCATTACCGCATTGGCCATTCTGCCACCTATGAACATTGGTGTCCAATTACTCTCTCAAAATTGTTTATTTCTTTCATTGATTATGATGACAACTGCATGTTGTATACATAGTATATAGGGAATTGTTAACAATACTTCATTTTCTAGCCATGTTAAATTTATCATTCAAAATTTTATAAGATAAACATAGAACAACACATCTTATAACTATGTCTTCTCTTGAAATCTTTTAACCATAGTTACTACAGTCCTAGAATGTGATATTTTTCAATGTTGGTTATAACCCCTTCCTTCTACATCCTCTCACTATTGGGGATGATAGGTTAGGGGCCCATCAGCAGGGCAAAGAGTGTGGTCCTGCTCACACAAGGGATGTCCTTGCTTTCTTCAGCGCAATTTAAGACAAATTCAGGGAAGCATTGTGTGGACCCATCTGTTGGAAGCAAGAAAGACAGATCGATAGGACCCATTAGCTCTACAGAGCATCAATCTGGATAGTCTGTGGAGGACATAGGCATGGCCTACCCTGGAGGGCTGGCTGATATGTGATGTGCAGTCTGTAGAGAGGTTGGGAGATCGCACTGGATGCCTATGGCGAGCTGGTGCTGCCAGCCACACCATTACCCGGTACAACAGAGGTGAAGTGCACTAAGGTAAGAGCTAATGCATGGCCTGCAGAGGTAGCTCAAGTTCAAGGGTTGTTTGGCAGTGGACTATTGGTGTCTATCATGTGTCACTCAAAATCAGTGTATTGGCACCATTCTGGCGACTCAATCTCATGTGATACTATAGACTAACAAAGAAAAGAAATGCCAGTCATGGAGTCCTGGACCTCCTTGATGAATATGGTCAACCTCATGAGTGGGGTAGAGGATTAGGAAACATCCATAAAGTGGGGAGTGGTGACCAAAACAGGTGCTTGTGCTCAGGCACCCCACATGGATGGCAATGCCAGCTTTGGCTGGTCCTACCCACTGGAAAGAGACATAAAATATTAAGTAAAGCACTCCAAAGCATAGGGGTCATTGAGGCACTCTAGGTGGGGCTCACTTGCCCAGGTACTATTGGGTTTTTCTAGTTTCTATTACAAATAAAGCTACTATGCGCATTCTTGGTGCACATATATGAACTGATTCCTACTGCTCCTATACTGTGGGTGTAATTACTTGATTATAATTACTTAGTTATAATTGAACATAACATGCATGTTCACTTTAATAGATGCTGACAGTTTTCCATAAGGTTTGTGTCAAGTCACACTTCCAGTAGCATGATAACACCTATTCTCCACATTATTGTCAACATTTGGTGAGACATTATCTTCTTTTTTTTTAAATTTAGTTATTTTTTTTAATTTAGTGGATTTAGTGGTACTTCATAGTGGTTTTCATTTAGATTTTCCTGATGAATAATGATGCAGAGTGTCTTTTTATATGCTTATTGGCCATGTTTATATCTGTGTTGATGAAGTACCTGTTCATCTTTTTCCTTTATTTCTACAAGGTTTTTTTTCTTATTGATTTGCAGGCATTCTCTCTCTCTCTCTCTCTCTCTCTCTCTCTCTCTCTCTCTCTCTCCATATATATATTTTCTTAGCACTAGTCTTTTATTGGTATTTGTATTGCATGTATTTTTATCCTACGGTGTGTTCAAATGATAGAATGCTTTCCATTTTTTTTTAATCCTCACCCAAGGATATATTTATTGACTTTAGAGAGAGGGAAGGAGAGAGGGAGAGAGAAAAAACATCAATGTAAGAAAAAAACATTGGTTTTTTGTGCCCCTACTGGAGATCAAACCTATAACCTAGGTATGTGTCCTGACAGGGAATCAAACCTACATCCTCTTGGTGTATGGGAGGACACTCAACCAACTGAGCCACCTGGCCAAAGCTAGAGTGCTTTACTTCTATCTATCTATCTATCTATCTATCATCTATCTATCTTTAGTGTTGAAGTATTACATATGTCAATATTCGAATGCTTTACTTTTAATGAAATCCAATTTATTAATATTTTTCTCTATTATTAGTACTTTTTTCTCCTTGGCAAATCTTTGTTTAACCCAAGGCTATGAATATATTCCTTTTTCTTTTCTTTTAGATGATTTATTGTTTTATTATTCTCCTTATTCTAGTTGTTCCAGCATCTGTTATTGCAAATAACAGTCTTTCCCCCATAGCATTGCACTGGCATCTTTGTGGAAAAGCAAGTGACATTTTAAGTGTGATTCTGGAATCTCCTTTCTGTTAAAGTGGATCTTTTCCTTTTAACCTTGTGCTAATTCCACAATGTTTTATTTATTGTCAGTACATAAGCTATCTTAATATCCAGGGGTGCATTGCTTCCAAAATTATTCTTTTCCTTAAACATTTCTTTACCACTCTTAATCTTTTTGACATCACTATACTTATGTGCATTATCAGGATTCATCTAAGATAATTTTCCTTCTGCCTAAAAACTTTTTCTTCAGTATTTTTGTTTCCAGTATATGTATCCTGGCAATACATAATCTCAGATTTATTTGTCTAAAAAGTCTTTATTTTGCCTTCATTTATGAAGGATATGATTACTAGGTACTGAATTCTAGACTGCCAGTTTTTTAAAAAACTAGTTTCAAGTTGTTTTCAAAATATTTTTTTGTTTGTTTTTTCTCTCATTGTTTCTGATAAAAAGTTAGCTATGGATCTTATTATTTTTTTTCTTTGAGGAGAATTTTATGTTTTGTTTCATTTTATTTCCCTCTATAGCTGCTTTTTAAATTTTTTTAAACTTTAGAACACTTTTAGATTGACATAAAAATTGCAAAATTAATGCAGATAATGTTCATATTACCTGCACTCAGTTCCCTCTTTTATTAACATCTTGAATTAGTATGGTATGCTGGTTAAGACTCCTGAACCAATATTAATACAGTATTAACTAAAGTTCATACTTTATTTAGATTTCCTAATTAAATCCATCTATTAAATTTTTAAATTAAATTTATTGGGTTGACATTGGTTAATAAGATTATATAGGTTTCAAGTGGACATTTCTATTATACATCATCTGTATATTGCATTGTATGCCCCCCACCCAAAGTCAAATCATTACCTATTGAATTCTTAATCTCAGTTTTAGAACTTTTATTTGATTTTTTAAAAATTGATTTTCATTCTCTGGTGAAATTTTGCATCTTTACTTCCATTTTCTTGACATTTTAAGTGCCTCAAAGAATTTTCTTTTCTTTTTTATTAAATTTATTTGGGTGACATTGGTTAATAAAATTATATATGTTTCAGGTATAATTATAGTTGTTTTATTTTATTTTTTATTTTTATTTACAAATATTTTTTTCTTGATTTCAGAGAAGAAGGGAGAGGGAGAGAGAGAGAAACATCAATGATGAGAAATAATCATTGATTTACTGCCTCCTATAAGCCTCCTAACTGGGGATTTGAGCCCGAAATCCCAGCCTGTGCCCTTGAGTAGGACCAAACCTGAGATCCTTCAATCCACAGGCCGAGGCTCTATACACTGAAAGTCAAACTGGCTAGGGCAATCATAGTTGTTTTAAGTTCCTGTCTAATATTTAATATTTGTTTTACCAGTTGTGTTGTTTCCATTTTATGACTTTCTTTTGTTTTTTGATCATGTGGTCTTCAATCATGGCATATCTTCTGATTGTGTGCTGTACATTGTGTATGAGTATTTAGATGACGTTATCTTTCTCCAGAAAGGATTCAGTTTTGTTTTTTTCTCACAGGCAAATAAAGGAAGGACTGATGACCTTACTAGAGTCAAGTATTGGTTTCTGTCTTCCTTGGGGTAGTTTGTTTTTTTTTTTGATGGGGTAGTCTTTGGGGGGCTTATCTGAAAATCTGGGTTGTTTAGCAGAACCTTCACCTTGGGGGCCCTGACCCCAGCCTTGTTTCTCTATCAGCACAAAACTTCAGATATCTTTGCTCAGTGTTTTAGCCTCCCAGCCTTACTTTTCACTTTACTTCTTGTTGTCTTGCATATGGAGCTTAGGTGTCAGCCAATGGTGGTGGGGAAATTGTACCTAGAATTTCTAACTCACTTCTGTGCAGTTCCTTCCTCTCTGTGATCTTGGCCCTGAAAATCTGTGTGTCTCCAAAGTTGACTGCCTCCTCAACCTGATGGAACTGCCTCCTGCTCTAAGAACTGTTTTCTGCCTCTCTTCCCTGTGCTCAAATTGAGAAACGCTCCCCGCCCCCTGCAAAAAAATAAAAAGCAGAGGCAAATTTGAGTCTCAGCTCAGGGAGCTTACTTTCTGTGAGATATTGATCTTTCAAGCTCTGTCTTCTTTAGATGATTATGATGCCTTCAAATATTTATTTATTAACTTATTTATTTATTCAAAATAAATCAGTGTTTATTGTTGACCTCAGAGAGGGGTTAATTTGATGCATGACACTCCATCATGTCAGAGATCATAGTTATTCTTTTTAATTTTTATTTAAATTTTTTTGAGAGAGAGGAAGGGAGAAAGAAAGAGAGAGAAACATTGATGTGAGAACAAAACATCAATAAGCTGCCTCCTAAATGCCCCCTACTGGGGAATGAGCCCACAACCTGAGCATGTGCCCTGACCAGGAATCAAACCAACAATGTTTTTGGTACACAGGACACGAACAAAGCACAACCAATTAAGACACACTTTCCAGGGCAAAAAGTCATAGTTATTCTTCAAATAATCCTTTGACCATGAGACATGGGGAGTGTTTCATTGAGCCTTCTTGGTATTTAGTCCCAACTTTTCTCCAACCTTTGACCCCTCTTTGCTTATCCCTGCTGTTTCTTATTCTCTCATCTTCTCTTCTTCCTCTTTGACAGTAACAAAGACCTCTGCTTATCTTATGCAGAGTACATTTGCTCTTTTTTTTTTTGTAAGACCTGAATTTTGTTGTCACCCTAACTGGCAGGACCCATTTTCCACCCCAAGCCTTTAATTTTTAAAATGAAGACAATTTCCGATTTAAGAGTACTTCTAATTTGGTTGTTAGAAAATATTCTCTCTGTCCCCACCAAATTTCTACAAATCTATGTATCAGTTTTAATATGAATGATGCCTAATTCCAAAGAGGAATTGAAGTGGCTTGACAGAAGAAAATAGAAATTTTTAAACCTAAAGTGTATTTGTGTATTTATCTTGTTCTCAATTTGAAGAGTAATGTTTCATGCACTCCACTATGATTTAAGATCTTGCAGGTGTCCTCAAACTATGGCCCGCGGGCCACATGTGGCCCGCCGGGTGCCGCTGCCTGTCCTGCTTAGCAGCCTACTCGTCCCGGGCCTGCAGTGCGCATAGGAATTTGTTCATAGTTTTTTTTTTTTTTAAACTATAGTCCAGCCCTCCAACGGTCTGAGGGACAGTGAACTGGACCCCTGTTTAAAAAGTTTGAGGACCCCTGTCTTAGGGAATAGTTAAAACTCCAAACTTCATTTCAAGCTTTTTAAAATTGAAGAAGATACAGATAGAGATTCAAACATATGCATTTTTTATTTAAAAATTGACCTGTAGAAGAAACCAAGATGGCAGCATAGGTAAGCACCTAAACTGCTGCCTCGCACAATT
This sequence comes from Plecotus auritus, assembly GCF_963455305.1. Taxonomy (NCBI): domain Eukaryota; kingdom Metazoa; phylum Chordata; class Mammalia; order Chiroptera; family Vespertilionidae; genus Plecotus; species Plecotus auritus. Next base: position 118,809,883 of record NC_137776.1, on the reverse strand, counting down.
TCAAAACTACAACTAAAAGACAGAACGAACACCATCCAGAACCACAGGAAAGCTGGTTGAGTGAAAATTCTACAACTAGAAGGAAAGAGAAAAGCTCACAGAGAATTGGAGGTACGGCAAAGGGTCTTTGTGCGCGCAGAGAGGAAGGGTGGCTGAGAGCCTGGCTGACTTTCTCTGGCGGAAGGGGGAAGGAAGCCCCCGACCACACTGAACCCCAATTCTGACTGCACTGAACCCCAGTCCCAGGCGAAACCCCGTGGACCCAGGCTCATACAGGGGGAGTCTGGACTGTCAGGTAGAGAGAAAGGCACCCGGAGACTCGGAGACCCGGGGGAGACCCGGGGGAGCCCCGGCAGGCAGGGTTCTGGAGGTGCGCGCGCCAGTGTGCACAAAGGCTGCGGAGGTTGCCACAGGATTTCCCTAGTGGAAGGGAGTCCAAAGCTCCTGACTGCACTGAACCCCAGTTCCAGGCGAGCCCCTGGGGACCCGTGCTCTTGTGGGGGGAATCTGGACTCTCAGGCAGAGACTCGGGAGCCGGGGAAGGCAGAGGTCTGCAGGCGCGCACGCACGCAAGGGCAAGGCTGACTGGAAGCCAATACTGTCTGTTCTGCCCTGAGACTCCACCCCATCCAAGCTGAGCACAGAGGCTATTGCAATTTGGCAAGTCTAATCCTATAAGGCTGTCTCCAGCACCAAACTTCTCCCAGCGTAGACACAGCTGATCCTTACAGCCAACTGGCCTGGAGGTCAATTCTTCCCAGTGATACCAACAACAATCAAGACTTAACTACAACAAGGCTGTACACACAGTCCACAAAGGGGTGCACCAAGAGTGTCCACCTCAGGTTAACTGTGGAGGCCGACCCACTGGGCCATATAGGAAACCTAGCACACAAATCTACCCTACCAACTTAGGGAAGCAGTGAAAATGCGGCGTCAAAGATACAGATCACAAATGAAAGAAATGGAGGAAAACAAACAACTGGATATAGAATTCAAAGCCACGGTTATAAGGCTTTTCAAGAATATCCTAGAAAAGGCTGATAAATATAACAAGACCCTCGAAGATATGAAAAAGGACCAACTAGAAATTAAACATACACTGACTGAAATAAAAAATATTATACAGATACCCAACAACAGACTAGAGGAACACAAGAATCAAGTCAAAGAATTGAAATACAAAGAAGCAAAAAACAACCGAAAAAGCAAAAAGAAAAAAAATCCAAAAAGTTGAAGATAGTGTAAGAAGACTCTGGGACAACTTCAAGCGTACCAACATCAGAGTTATGGGGGTGCCAGAAGAAGAGAGAGAGCAAGATACTGAAAACCTATTTGAAGAAATAATGACCGAAAACTTCCCCCACCTGGTGAAAGAAATAGACTTACAAGTCCAGGAAGCACAGATAACCCCAAACAAAAGGAATCCAAAGAGGACCACACCAAGACACATCATAATTAAAATGCCAAGAGCAAAAGACAAAGAGAGAATATTAAAAGCAGCAAGAGAAAAACAGTTAATTACCTACAAGGGAGCACCCATACCACTGTCAGCTGATTTCTCAACAGAAACTATGCAGGCCAGACGGGAGTGGCAAGAAATATTCAAAGTGATGAATAGCAAGAACCTACAACCAAGATTACTCTACCCAGCAAAGCTATCATTCAGAATTGAAGGGCTGATAAAGAGCTTCCCAGATAAGAAAAAGCTAAAGTTCATCACCTCCAAACCAGTATTATATGAAATGCTGAAAGGTATCCTTAAAGAAGAGGAAGAAGAAAAGAGTAAAGATAAAAATTATGAACAACAAATACATATCTATCAACAAGTGAACCTAGAAATCAAGTGAAATAAAAACCTGAGGAACAGAATAATCTGGTGAATATAATAGAATCAGGGGCATAGAAAGGGAGTGGACTGATAATTCTCAGGGGGAAAGGGGTATGGGGGGGTTCAGGAAGAGACTGGACAAAAATCATACACCCATGGATGAGGACAGTGGGGGGAGGTAAGGGCAGAAGGTGGGGTGGGAACCGGGTGGAGGGGAGCTATGGGGGGAAAAAGGAGAAACAATTATAATAATCTGAATAAAGATTTATTTAAAAAAAATTGACCTGTAAATAAAAAGTTGATATTATAAATATTGCCCCTTTAAGCCTGAGATCCCCTTCTGTTGTATTTTTTTTAGGCTAGTGCTCTGGATTCACTTAGATAACTTATCATTTAAGCATATTCTCAATGTATATATACTGTTCACTTATTCAACCAATACTTACAGAATGAACGCTAACTCGGTGCCAGGCATGTGCTAAGTGCTAGGAATACAGTGCTGAGCAAAGCACACATGATTGCTGTCCCCATGGAGGCTACAGTTCTACTAGGGGAAAGAGATATTAATAAAATAACAAAATACAAAGTATAGACTGCATATTTTTGCAAAGTAAGTGTGTAGCCCCTGTGAGAGCATGTGAGAGGATCAGACATTGGATGGGGTTTGCTAAACACAAAATTTCTGATCATTACATTAATAAAATTCCAGTGTGTAGGAGGTATCCCACAAGCCTACATGTTGTGGGGATAGGCTGTCCTTTACTTCAAGTATCACTCTATTTAGTGGCGTAGGTGAATGGTGAAGGGATAGAGAAAAGAAAAGTTCTTTGTTATATAGTACTAAGTAAATTTAGATATCCAGTGCATTATTTTAAAGAGTTCATTTATGCAAGTTGGTACTAATAATTGGAAAGAAGGGAATATTAGCACTAATATTTTTCAGGGCAGATCACATTTACTTGTGCATAAACTTTATATGCAAAAATTATGGAAGTTGAATACCTCAGAAGAGAATACCTGCCAAACATAATTGTCACTTGAAATGCCACTAATTTTGTTCTTGCTGCTTAGCCAAAGGAACAGAGGCATGAATGTGTACAGTATTCCTGGGGAATGGCATGCACAACAGTTGAGTACAGACAGAGGTAGAATGGAGTCTAAAAAATAGATTGGACCCAGATCATGACTTCAGGGGCATCTTGCTAAGAACTGGTAGATACTGAGGGAGCCACTGAAATGGGGGTATGTCAGGGAAAATAATTGTTATTTGGTAAGGCTGCTCGGAGAAACCTGAGAAAGGGGATTAGAAACAGGAGAGCTCTGGAGTGTGAGACTCAAGTGTTTCCGAAATATCATGTCTAATTAAAGCTCATCTTTTTATTGTTTTAGTTTTGGAAAATGCTCAACAACGGGGGAGTTTTAATGAATCTGATAGGATTGAGAGATACTGGTTAAAAACACCACATCTTTTGAACAATTGACCTGTTTTTAATAATTTGGAATTCTTTAGGTGATTTTCCTATTACTTTAGTGATTACATATGGTGAGTTTTTGGTTTTTGACTCCCTCAAACCATGCTGCTTCCACATTTAAGGATATAGTAATGTAAATTTGTAAGAAATCTGTATCTTTCCTGGAAAGTTCTAATGGAAATCATTGCAGAAGCCTCCTCAATTAAAATGGAAACCCATTGTGTCAGTTTGTCTGAAGGAGCGAGAGTAATGCATATTGGAACGTTTGTTTGAAAATAGCTTGTAGGCTATTGACAGAAATTTGAGACAGAGGCCAAGCTCAGCAGCATGGACCCAGAGAAAGACCAAAACCAGGCATGACTATTGACTGGCAGGCGGTTAAGCAGAGCAGCCACTCTGCTGTTTACCTTTTCACTGCTCTGAGTATTTGCTTCTTATTAATCTTTTAGGATGTATTCTTCCTTTGCCGAATCCATTATTAAACAGGGAACAGAAATTGTGTCAGCATTGTTTGTTCTTGCTCAGGTTGATGGAGAAAAACATACCTGTTAGATATAGTTAAAAGAAGTTGTATTACTTTTCTGATCATGCATATTTATAAATAGAACAAGGTTGATAAGATACCCTCTATTTCCAGTTGTCTTAGGTGAGAAAAAAAATGTATATCTTAATAATAGATTGTAAAGAATAATCTCATGTTTTCTAAAATCTGGCCCCTGCTCCCTGGTGAGTTTTAGTAGAATTATAAAAGTAGTTATGTTAGTGTTTTTTTGTCATGTAAAAACAAAACAAAACACTGTTTCATAGGCCAACTGAGAATTACTATTCTAGGATAATTTTGCCATATTATGTAAAGTTTTAATTATTGCCTTATTAGAATTAAAAATAACATTATTTTGTTTTATTGATATTAAGTATCTATGTATCTACAATTCTTTCTTTTAACAAGCTTTTAGAGATCAAGTGAATGAGGCCCAGAACTTTTAAGTAACTTGCACAATAACAGCTAACTATAAATAAAGACATTGATATTCAAATTTGTCTGTCTTCAAATATCCTATTTTTTAAAAAACATACCCTGTTACTTCTTTATAGAGATAAATGTCATGCCAAATTATTATTTTTCTTCTACTAAGAGGAGGAGGAGGAATTGTCTTGACAACATGAAGCAATAAATTTCATTATAATAAAAAATGGCAGCCAATCTTCTGGTTACCTGCTCATTAGTGTCTCCAAATAAAGACTTAAGTTCTGGTGATGGCAAATTCTTGGCTACTAACAACACACACTCTAAAATGGGCTTCAACTGTTACTTCTTTAGGAGAGATTTATTCTTTTGTAATTTCCCCCCCCAAAGTTAGTTTCAGAGAAACCAAATGTCCACTTCCATTTGACCTGACTGGGTTGGGTGAAGTCTTATAACTTACTGCCTGCTAAAGGATGTCATGGTGAGTGGCATGTACAAGGATGGAGTCGGTGACCCTAGACTTTCCAATGCTTGATTTGTATTTTAAGAATGTATTTGTCAGGCCAAAGAAAAAATACATTCAGTGGCAAGGAAGCAAATTTTGGCACTTTAAAAGTCCATGTCTTTAAATTGTGCAGTTGGAATTATATCAAGGATTAACAAACTATTAGGAACTTGCACCAAATCTCCATCATCTTAGGCTTTTTTTTATGACCTCCAAATTAAGAGTGGTCTTTATATTTTTAAAGAATTGCAAATAAAACAAACAAAAATAAGCAATGATGAATATGTGAGAGACCATATGTGGTTCTCAAAGCCCAAAATATCTACTATCTGCCCATTTACAGAAAAAGATTGCCTGTTCCTGAACTAAACAATGGATGTTAAGATATCTAAACATATACCAATTCTATTCCATGCAGCTTGCCTTAAAGAAACAGTAGATTTGGTCATGGATTCTATTTACTGCTGATGTGCACTTGGGCAGAACACAGAATGCCCTTGAGGTCCCTTTATTCATTCTTGACATATAATATTATCTATGGCAAGTTTAGTTGCAATAATTCTGTATGTAAAGTTTTAAGTTCAAAAGCAGATTGCAAATTAGCATGCAGTCTATAATCTCACCTTTGTAATACTATGTTTATTTTATTTAAAAAAATTTACCCTTACCTGAGAATATTTCTTGATTTTAGAGAAAGAGGGGAGAGAGAAACATCCATGTTAGAGAGAAACACCCATCAATTGCCTCCATACACACCCTGACTGGATATTGAACCCACAACCTAGGTATGCCCCCTGACCTGGAATTGAACCTGCAGCCTTTTGGTGTGCAGGATGATGGTCCAACCAAGTGAGTCACCCGACCAGGGCAAACTATGTTAATTTTTATGGTAGTATGCACATGAAAAATGCCTGGAAACATAACCACTGAATTGTTAACAGTGACACATCCTGGTGAGTGAGGGTAAAATAAAGATGTTTACTCTTTATTTTATATATTTCTCTATTCTAATTTAATTAGGCACAACTTGTTAATCACAGACTAGAAATAATTTAAAGGCTTTTGGTGAACAGTAGTCCTTCAGGCCAGTGAAAGATCCTCCCATGGCTGATTCTACTTTGTGGTCTGGAACAGCATTGTGGAAAAGTCTTAAATATAAACCTGGGATAGCAGAGCTGATTGTTTTAAGGAGAATAAATATGCAACCTTTTAAAATGTAGTTTATAGTTTAACAACTTGTAATGTCTTGCCTGTGACAGGGGAAATCAGATTCAATCCCTTTGACCCTTGAACAACATAGGTTTGGACTTCTTGGGTCCACTTACACACGGATATTTTTCAATACATGCCTGTACTGTTTTTGATCCGTGGTTGGGAGTGTACAGATGTAGAGGCTTGACTGTCTGTATTGATCTACACTACTTTATATGGGGGCTTGAGCATCTTTGAATTTTGGTCTCTGTGGGGAGTCCTGGAACTAATCTTGCACAGATGCGAAGGCACAATTTAATTTGGGGGGAGTCAAAAGTTATATAAGGATTTTCCACTGCATGGGAGTCAGCATCCTTAATCCCCACCTTGTTCAAGGGTCAACTGTACTTAATTTCAGTTTCTAGCCTCTAACTATGTGGCAGATGGAGCATGCTCACAATAAGATGCCATTTCTCCAGGTCTCACTTGGAGGGACATTCCACCATCTATGGGTCTTTCTACACTGTCTTTGTCCCTGAAGTCAAATTCATGGATACCTCAGCCTAGCCTCAGTAGCTCCAACACTTGTTATTGTAGAATGTTACTGTGACTGAAATATAAACACAAATTAAGTATCACCTTCATGAACTAATACTAAGTTTTTGCTCTCTGTAGCACATTAGTCAGCCATTAGTCAAATAAGAAGAATATAAGCTATTCCTACCCCTTTTTTAGCTTGTTACCCAGGGCATTGTCTTAATAAAGAAAAACAATGATACAATGTAGCCTCAGTTCTTTCCAAAAAATGCTGGGGACCTAAATTCTCAGGAGATTAGAAAAGGAGGCAATCCTAGCTGAAGCTGGCAGGTGAGGTTTCATGGAGGAAAACTTCAAATTATACCATAAATAAAACTCTACATGCATACAGGGTTTTCAAGGGTTGAACTAGATCAGCTAGATTTACTAAATGCCTTTCCACCCATCCTTTCTTTGGTGTTGCTCACTTTCTCTTTCTTTCTCTTTTTTGGCCTTCTATGTGCCAAGATGACTGACTCCATTATGGTGAGCCATTGTTCATCAGTCATTAGCTGAATTAGGAGAAATGGTTAAGATGGATTGAGATGGGCTGCAGCAGGCTATGCCACCCTGAGAGTAACTAAATGTAACAAACAAGTATGGAAGTTATTCTGGTTGTTTCTTCACTTCTCAGAATTCAAATTCAGGCTTTGAAATCCCCCTATACCAGTGATAAACTGGTTATCTGGATATTGTGCCACAATATACATCCTGGCCTGGAGTCTAGTTCAGGTAGAAATTAACACTCATTCTGTATACTTCCTTTGTATCCTTAAATGCTGTGTTACTCATAGAATATAAATGGAGAATTTCTGTCATAATATTCCAAGTTTAGTTTTCTAATAGCTGTTGTCACATGCATTTTTATTTTAAAAATATAAATGGCACGTGATTTATTATATTATAGACCTATCATTTATCTATCTATCTATCAATCTATCATTTATCTATCTAAATTTTCACCCCCTAAAGAGGTGAACACTTTAAGAAAATGAAACAAAAATTTTATAGGGTGTAGGGCAGAGAAAATGCTCATCACAGACTCATCTGACAAGTCTCTTTCAAGAGCCTGTCCACAGATTGAAGATTCACTCTTTGCTCAATTTTCATCCTTGGCCCAATAAATGTTTTATGACCTCCTTCTATGAGCACTCAAAGCCAGAAGGAGGTAATACAAAATTGATCTGTATATTAAAACTGCTGAGCCAAGCGGGCTTGCTCCTGGAATTACACTGATTATGTATATGTGTGATTCAACAGGCCCTATTGAAACTCTGTATACTTGAAAAGACACCCATCAGCTGCATTTTTTTATACACACAGTTTCTTATTTTCCTCCCCCTCTAACCCTGTGGACCAACTTCTATATTCACATTTTAACTCCTCTTTGATTTCCTGAATAGCAATAAATGTTTTCAGAAAAGAAGATGCATCACCATGTGCTCTGTGATCTATTATTTCTAGAATACAAGGAAGAATATGGATGGACCAGTTCTTTTGTGTTTTATGGAGGCTTCATTTCATTGGCATGATTAAATCATTGGCCATTGGCAATTGTTTCAAGCTCCAGCCCCTCTCCCCTCCCCCAGAGGCCAGAGTTGCAGGAAGACAGTTCCAACCCTCTGGTCACAAGGTTGGCTCCTTTGTGACCCGCCCCCATCCTTAGGTGACTGTAAGGGATTTCCAGAGCTCACCTCATTAACATAACAAAAGACCCTTTGTCATTATTATCACATGAGATTCCAAATTATAGAGCTTTGTGCCAGAAACAGGGACTAAGATCAAATGTATAATTCTTATTATAAATCTCAGTATCACAGGGAATGCAGCTGAAACAATGAGAAAGGGATAAAGTGGTGCAAGGTGGGTTTGAGAGTTGTACAGGGACCTGATCATGTATGACTTTGCAGGTGATTGGAGGACAATTAGAATGATCGGTAGATATTGACAAGTTTTAAGCAGGTAAGCCACATAATTTAATTTATTTTCCAAAAAAAGATAATTATGGCTAGTAGGTGAGTAAGAATATGGGCACAATGATGAAAACAGGGAAAATATTTTGGCCATTATTATAGTCCATGTGAGAGAAGATGTTGGCTGGCTTTGGAGGTAGAAGTGGAGAGAGAGAGAAATGTGAAGGATTTGAGTTCTGCTTTGATGTAGCACCAGCATGACTTGTTGATGGATTAGGTGAAATGACAAAGAGGATTCAGATTTGATTCAGGTTTAGTTATTTCTTGACATGGAGAAGGTATAAAATAATTGTTTTGGTGGTGGCTGGGTAGTGCAGTACAAAGCACAAATTCTATTTTTTTTTTATAAGCTATTCTTATGTGTACTATTGGAGATGTTAGTCTGAAATTCAGGGTTGAGAGAACAGTGGAGATTTAAATTTGTGAGTTTTTAAAATACATATGTCATTTAAAGCAATGGGTCTAGAGGAATTATTGGGGAATATGAATAGGAGGTGAAAGAAGTGGTTATGGGATTAATCTTTAGGATACTCTAAACTTTAGATGTTGGCTAGAAAGAGGAGAAAGAAGATTGAAAGAGTCAATGAAGTTGGGGAAAATGAGATATGCATAATGTTCTGAATTTTTTTAAAGTGTTTCAAAAAGTCAAGAGTATTTGACATAGTGCTGAGAAGGAAGGCAAAACAAGACGAAGAAGGGATTATAAAATTTGGCAACATGAAAGTCATTGACAAGATCTTGACAACAGCTATTTCACATGAGTATAGAGTAAAAACCCAGTGAGTTGTTTTCCAAATGGCAGACCTAGAGCCTATATATTTGCCAATGTTAACAACCCTTACAGAAGAGTACATTCATGGTTCATCCCCAAAGAGAAATCTTTGACAGGGCTAGACATGATGTCCATAGATCACAGGAGCTTTGCATGGCATTTGATAGGTAGTGACTGGTCTTCAGTTGAAGAAAAAGAGAAAGCAGAGGGTATAGATTCCTTTAGGTGCATGGTGGGGAACATCTGACCTATGGGCCATTTAAGACCCACAAAATCATCTGGTCTGACCCTGCCAGGGCATTAGGGGTGAGTTGGTTAAATGTTGGACCAAAGATAGCAGGCTAAGTTGATAATTTTGTAAGGCCTGCGAATGATGTTATAAATATCCAAATGGCCCTTGGCAGAAAAAAAGTTCCTTATCCCTGATAGGGGAACATTGAAGACAATTCCATCTGATTACTTTCATCAGATCAGTGGAGTACAAGGTAAAGTTATAATTTAAGAGTGAGCAGGGAGGAAGTGGGTTTTGAAGGATTTAAGGAGAGAAGAGAAGATGTGAAATAGTCATTGAGGAGAGAGGGAATGTCCACTTATAAGGAAATGTGCTAGTCTTGCCAGGTAGGTTTGAGTACCCTATGAGAAGGAAATGCATTTAAAGTGAGACCTCTTAGTAAGGTGGGCTGCTTTTGCCTCTGCTGAGGCAAAGCCTGAAAATGCGCTCTCTACCCAGGGCTCCCCTGGTCACAGCTGCTGCTGCCCCATCCTGAGAGACACAATGACAGGACCGTTCCCTTTGCTGCTTCATTCTAAGCATAAGATGAGCACCCACAGAACAAGATCAGGGTATATTTTATACCTGGTAGAAGAAAGCAATGATGATATCAATCTAAAAGTGTTATTTGATATGCTACTCTTGAAGTTCTCTGAAGCATTCCCAAGAAAGGCCTGATGAGTACAGAGTTTTGATGTCTATAAATCAATTGGCTGTCATGTAGGTAGCAAGGATCAGTTTACCTTCCCCAAAGAGAATGCCCTTGAGAGTTATTGCTCTGTGACCGAGAACCAAGTGCTTCAAGGCTCAGTGAGGTGAAGATACTCCATTCTCATCCCAGCCTAAGATCTATCTTCCAATGCCCCATTTCCTGTGCCCAGAATCTTCCTTCTCCCAGGTTGGCTGACAGTAGTAATACCAATTCACTTTAGAGCAGTGGTTCTCAGCCTTTCTAATGCCGTGACCCTTTAATATAGTTTCCAATGGCCTTAGGCTCTACAGCAGCGGTTCTCAACCTGTGGGCCGACCCACAGGTTGAGAACTGCTAGCAGGGTCACCTAAGACCATCGGAAAACACAGATATTTACATTATGATTCATAACAGTAGCAAAATTACACTTATGAGGTAGCAACGAAAATAATTTTATGGTTGGGGGTCACCACAACATAAGGAACTGTATTAAAGGGTCGTGGCATTAGAGAGTTGAGAACCACTGCTTTAGAGGAAAGTTTATCTTAAACAAAATAGATGTAGACTTGCTCAATGGCCTGAATGAGATAATATGAATGCATTTGGATTATTCTCTCCAAGTGACATCATCTATAGAACATCAATGGTGTAGTTGGATCACATACTTTTAAAGTCAACTAAAAGTATCTCAAGGGGAAAACCATATTTGTATGTTCTTTCTATAGTTTTCTCCATCTCAGCTCCTTACATTTTATTCAGTTGCTCAAAAACACACAATTCCAATGAGCAGTCATATTTTCTTAACTCACACACAGTCCAGAAATCAAGTTTGCAGAAACACAATTTTTATGCAGGGCAATTTACATTGCCAAATAGAATTCATGGCAATGAATATTTTACATTTTTCCCTAAAGAAATTATATGTGCCCTGGCTTTACATTTGCAGAATCATAGCTCATTTAAGAGTCCCCCCAGCCCTGTCCACCAAATGGTTTTCATTCTCTTCCAAAAGGTGAATTGAGATCTCTTCCTATAATGATGGCTAACCACTGTAAGTTTTAAATAGCAGTTTTCATAGGCCTCAAAGAAAACTTAGGGCTGAGTTGCAGTCTAAGGTCTTTGCTAAATAAAATTTAAAAATCACATATTTATTGTCCCTGGAATATACCTGCAATATAATAGGACCTCCATCTTATAGATTTTATGTTATTTTATTTTAAAATATATATTTATTGACTTCAGAGAGAAAGGGAAAGGGAGAGAGATAGAAACATCAATGATGACAGAGAATCATTGATTGACTACCTCCTGCATGCCACCTACTGGGGATCGAGCCCACAACCAGGCATGTGCCTTTTACCGGAATCGAACCCGGGACCCTTCAGTTCACAGGCCGATGCTCTATCCACTGAGCCAAGTCAGCTAGGGCCCTCTTATAGATTTTAAATGATATTCCAAGGAGACATTATGTTAGTCATATAGTGTTATGATACCTAGATCATAGATACATGCTAGAGAACATGTAGGTTCATCTACCTATAATAATAATTACTATTTTCAAAATATAAAAGTGAATTATTATGATGCATATTACAGAGGTCTAAATCTGCATTATATGCTGCATTTCTGCTATTTGATTGGCTCATTTTCAGAAGTTTATTACTCCACTTTATTAAAAATTGGCATTTGGTATAAGATGGATTCATCTTGAAATTTTCCCAAAGGATTTCTTTACCAATTTGGCATCTAGTGTGTATTAAAATAATTAATTATAACAGTAACATTTTATTATACCACTTTATTAAAAATATATTGTTTGCCACAATGAGAATCCAATTTATTTAAATGTTTCCACTGGTGGGGTGATTATAGTAGGGCCAGGGAAAGAGAGAGTGAGGAAAAAAGAAATTACAATAAATGGTAGCAAGAATATAAAACACCAGGGTGTGGCCATGTGTGTTAACAACTATAATCACAGAAAAAAGAAAAGAAAGATGTCTTAATGATTCAAAACAAGATGCAATTGTAAAAAATGCACCAAAAACTCAGGAATACTGCATAAAGAATGTTTATTGTGAAACAGAAAATGTTGGCATGTTGTGAAACATGAGTCTTTCTTCTGTTCCTTCCTTCCTTCATTCATTCATCCATCAATCCTTTCATCCTGTTTAGATGAGAACATGAAGAAAAAATTGATGTATAAATTCTGAAAAAAGGTGGTGAAATGAACTTAAAATATTTGGTTATCTTTTCTCTCAAGTTATCTTCATACTTGAATAGTAATCACAATTAATTCTGCCACCATAAAAAAAAGTCAGGGCTGCAAAAATATAAAACTCCTAGAAGAGAACATAGATGAAAACCTAGATGACCTTGGGTATGGTGATGCCTTTTAAGATATAACACCAAAGACATGATCCATGAAAGAAATATTTGATAAGTTAGACTTCATTAAAATTACAAATGTCTGCTCTGTGAAAGAGAATTTGAACACAAGCCACAGACTGGGATCAGATATTTGCAAAAGACACACCTGATAAAGGACTATTATATAAAATATACCAAAAACTCTTACAACTCAACAATTAGAAAACAAATACCCAAGTTTAAAAGTGGGCCAAAGACTTTAACACAACCTTGCCAAAGAAGATATGCAGATGATGGCAAATAAATATATGAAAAGTGGATCAACATCATTATGTCATTAAGGAAATGCAAATTAAACAACATTGAGATCCCTCTACAAGCCTATTAAAATGGCCAAAATCCAGAACGCTGAAATACCAAATGCTGATGAGGATGTGGAGCAATAGGAACTCTCATCCATTGCTGGTAGGAATGCAAAATATTTGGAGGCAGTTTGTCAGCTTCTTACAAAACTTCTTATCATGTGATCCAACAATTGCACCCTTTAGTATTTACCCAAAGGAGTTGAAAACAATATTTGTGCAAAAACCTGCACACAGCTGTTTAAGGCAACTTTATTCATAATTGACAAATTTTGGAAACAACCCAAATGTCCTTTAGTAGGTGAATGCATAAATAAACTGTGGTACATTCAGACAATGAAATATTACTCAGCATTAAAAATAAATGAGCTATCAAGCCATGAAAAGACATAAAGTAAACTTCATTGCATATTATTAAGTGAAATCAGCCAATCTGAAAAGGTTACATACTGTATGATTCCAACTATATGACATTTTGGAAAAGGCAAAACTGTGGAGACAATAAAGAGATTAGTGGTTGCCAGGAGTTTGGAGGTAGAGGGAGAAAAGTATGTAGAGCACAGAAGATTTTTAGGGCAGTGGAAATTATCTGTATGCTATTATAATAATGGGTATGTCATTATATTGGTGTCCAAACCAACCGAGTGTACAACACCAAGAGTGAACCCTAAGGTAAACTATGGGGGTTGGGTGGTTATGAATGTCTCAATGTACGTATATCCTTGGTAAAAGATATACAATTCTGTTGAGTGATGTTGATAATAGAGAAGACTATGCATATGTAGGTCAGGATAATAAGAAATCTCTATACCACCTTCTCAATTTTGCTGTAAACCTAAAATTTATGTAAACAAAAAAATCAGGATCTTGACAGCAAAATTTTATTATATTATCTTTGTTCTACTTGACATATGGCTAATATGGCTTCTGTGAAATTGATATGTGCTGACTGTAAGAGATAATCACACACTGGATTTTGAAATCTTAATAATAAAAAGGAATATAAAATATCTCATTAATAATATTTATGTTGATTATATATTGAAATAATATTTTGGATATATTGGGTTAAATAAAATGCATTGTTAAAATTAATTTCATTGGTTTCATTTGCTTTCTTTCATTGTGGCTGTCAGAAATTAAAATTATAAGTGCAGCTTAAATTATGTTCCCATTGGACAATGCTGCTCTAGACCATTCTGCCCCCAAATAATGATACTTGTTTGAAATTAAAACACACATACATAGATATTTAAGAGAGGTTATATGACTTTTAAAGTACAATCCATACTTCTCAGAATGGAAGTGTGGATTTATTCTGATTTTGACCTAGAATCTTATTCCTTACAGATTTTTTTCATCCTGATTTTGTTGATTTTTTTTCTAGTAAATTAATTGATCTTGTAGAATTTTTTTTCGATTTTCAGTGCATCTCTCCTTCTTTTCATTTTATTTTCTTTCAGGGGCTCAGTGCACAAATTTGTGCACCTTGAAAGGAACTGTGGCCATGGTGGGCACAAGGGTGGGTCTCAGCCCATCCTCTGTGCCCCCGCCAGGCCCCTCCCGCCACCAGCCCTGGTCCCCTGTCTGCCTGCAGCCCTGCTCCTGCTGCTGCGGCTCCCAGGTGCTAACAGCGCCAGTTGCGCTCACACCCATTGATGGTGTTGAGCGACTGGGGCTGGTGCCAGCAATGGGTGTGAGCAGCGGCGGCTGCCCTGATTGCTCCTCAGGAGCAGGGAGATATGGAGAAGCCTTCAAGGGCAATCAGGGCCAGCAGCTGCCACTCACACTTGCTAATGGCGCCAAGTGATGGGCGCTGGTAGCAGGTGTGAGCGGCGGCGGCGCCGCTGGCAGCAGGTGCAAGTGGGGCCGATGCCAGCAGTGGGTGCAAGCGCCAGGCAGGACCACGACATGTGGGAGCGAAGAATTTTCAGTAACCACCAGAGGCTTGCCCCAATGACAGCGGCTGGCATCCCTCCTTGGTCTGGTACCCCTGCTCACCTGCTCCACTATCCTGCCGCAGCCGATGCCCACCATGTTCCGCGATCTGCTGCTTGCTGCCAACGCCCACCATGTTCTGCGCATGCCCCCTGGTGATCAGCGCACATCATAGCGACTGGTTGTTCCACCTTTTGGTCTATTTGCATATTAGAGTTTTATATATATAGATTCTCTGACCTGTTTTAAGGGTTTGAAAATGACCCCATATGTGACACTACATATGGTAAATTCTGAGGATCCATTGAGAATCTATGATTCTAGAGTTGGAGCTTGGCTTCCCACTGCTGAGTTGTTTATAGCGTCCCACTCAGCAATGTCCTGGGTACTGAAGTTCTGTTTCTTTCACCACTCGACTCTTCTTTCTTTCTTTCTCCCTCTGTACTGCATGTGCGTTTGTACTTTGGGGCTTGTGGATTTCTAGATTGTATGATGTTTATGTATGGAAACTAATCTATTTTTTTGTGTGTGTGTCTTTAAAAATATATATATTTTATTGATTTTTTACAGAGAGGAAGGGAGAGGGATGGAGAGTTAGAAACATCGATGAGGGAGAAACATTGATTCAGCTGCCTCCTGCACACTCTCCATGGGGATGTGCCTGTGCAACCAAGGTACATGCTCTTGACCAGAATCAAACCGGAGACCTTTCAGTCCGCAGGCCGATGCTCTATCCACTGAGCCAAATCAGTTAGGGCTAATCTATGTGTTGTTGTTTTTTTTTTTAAATGCTTTAAAAAGGAACAAGTTATCAGACAAGTAATGTAGAGAATGTTGTTGAATATAGTCCTGAACCGTGTTATGTTTGCAATGAAGTAGTATCCAGCAGTATTGACATGAATGAAGCTGACACTTGGATACAGAAAATTCATTGAATATAAATTTAAATATTAAAAAATAATGAGGTTATAAGTACCTGAAAAATTGCTTTTGCTCAGGCCTAGTAGGAACTGTCATGAAAGTGGAATTATGCAACTGTTTCTGTATCTCTGAGACATTACAAAGTTTAATTGACAGTTGTATAATAGGCTGGAAATTTTTGATGGTTCATTTACTTTTTCTATAGATTGAATTCTTCACTTATTATTATAAAATGTTTTCATATATTTGTATAAAATACATACAAAATGAAAATATTACTAATCCCCCAAATGTAAGAGGGTAGTCAAACTATAGTAAATGTGGAAGGGTTTGTTAAATGTCTAGGAATGTTAAGGTTCTACCAATGTATTTTAGACACAAATATAGTCATAATTTATGGTCACTTGTATTTAGAATATTGTATACTATCTATACTAATAAAAGGGTAATATGCTAATTAGACCGGGAGATCTTCCGGGAGACCTTCTGGATGTCCTTCCAGACAAAGCCATGGTGGTAGGGCCGAGGCAGAAGCGGTTAGGTGTGATCAGGCCAGGAGGGGAGGGCAATTGGGGGTGAGCAGGTTGGCAGTGAGGGGGGGGGCAGTTGGGGGTGATCAGGCCGGCGGGGGGGGGGTTAGTTGGGGGTGATCAGCCTGGCAGGGGGGGCAGTTGGGGGCAAGCAGGCTGGCAGGGGGGGCAGTTGGGGGTGATCAGGTCGGCAAGGGGGGAAGTTGGGGGTGAGAAGGCCGACAGGAGGGGGGCAGTTCAGAGTGAGCAGGCCTGTCGGCAGAGTGGTTAGGGGCAATCAGGCAGGCAGGCAAGTGAGCGGTTAGGAGCCATCAGTCCCGGATTGCAAGAGGGATGTCCGACTGCTGGTTTCGGGCCTAAACTGGCAGTTGGACATCCCCCGAGGGGTCCCAGATTGGAGAGGGTGCAGGCCGGGCTGATGGACACCCCCCACCCCATGCATGAATTTTGTGCACCGGGCCACTAGTATGTATATAATGATCCATAAAATAAATGGTAACATGTTATATCACTATTGTCATACCTTCATTTCTACATCTTTATAGTTATGGAATTAGAAGTTAATTTGGAGGTTTAATGAATAAACATTTACATGCAAATTAGTTACATAGGATTCCATTTATATATGTTCCTGTGTCAGTGAACAAGTCTTTGTGAGATAATCTTTTCCCTTGTTCTTAGGATAATCACTCATTATACCTATGCTTAGCAATAGATATATTTACATTTTATCTCTATTTTGTTCAGTGGAATTTGGAAATATTAACTGAATGTCTGTTATATACAGGTATTTCTTTCCATTTGCCTAATGGAGCCACTGTTCTTGATGGTTATGTTTTAGTTATGCATGAAAATAAAAATGTCCTTGTTTTTAAAGAATTTATGTGTGATGGGACATCAGGTCACAACTTTCAATAGTTCAGGAAGAAAATATCTTTTTGTACTATACTAATATTTTTTCTTTAATTTTGAATGTTTTTTAAAAGTAGACAAAGAAAAAACACTGTCAGTTGGTAGCCATTTGAGTTTGGAAAAGTCACTTAAACATTTTGAATTCAAATCTCCCATGTGTAAAATGGGGACACTATTGTCTTTGAAAGTTGTTTTAAGGCTTAAGAGTATGAGTCAATTATAGACTTACGGTTTCCCATTTTATTCAGTGGTCTATAATTTTTTTCTGTCATTTTTACTTTGACATCATTTGACATAATTGTCCCATATTAGCTGGTGAGAGCCCTTCTAATAAAAAGCCTACTTACTTGGCATCCTTGCAACAACACCATTTTGTGAGTTAAAAAGCTTTGCAGTGTATCAGTATATCATGGCAAAGAGAAGCGTATATTGGATAAGGGTATTTTCAGACCTCTCAAGACAGAGATCTGACAGTGGTCTGCAATAACACAGAACTATTTTAAAATCCCTTAAGAACTCTCTCGTTGAAGAGGATACAGCCCTTGCATTAAGTGTCTGGGATAGCAAGCATGGCAGCAATAACCTAAAGTATTATTTGCTTTTTTCATAGGTGGTAGGCAGTGGGTAACCCTCTGATTTGAAAAGAAAAAGTTTCCTTACTTGTTTCAAAAAATATTACTCCCAGGAAGAAGGATGATCATAATTAGGAAAACAGAATTCTAATATTTTTGTTCAGATTCTTAGGAAGTGAAATTACCAGAAGGTAACATGGGCATAGGGTGGGTTTTAATTTGCTTCTCTTTTCTACCTCTAAGCAAAATCAGACTCAAACTAGTCTAGACCCATGATGCTATTTCTTAGTTTAAAGATATGTCAGAATAGGAGATTCCATAACCTTCTCAGTAATCCATTTCAACATCTACTGATACAGCTTATAATTCCTTGTCTCTAGACTAAATACCATGTGCTGCTTTCAGATTAAATCCACTATTCTTGTTCTGCACTCAAAGAAAATAACAATCCTGGCCATTATTCTCTTCAAACTGTCTGTAAAAGAGTGTTTTTCAAATTTATAGTCACCATGTTCTTTCTATACCTCCAATGGGAAGTGACCCAACATTTCCTGAATTTCTACTCAACGCCAGAGTAGAAATTCATTTAATGAGTACTTACTACCTGTCAAGCACTAGTTTAGATAGTTTTTATGTGTTTGAAATTGTTCAGTTCTCAGAACTACTCTGTCTTTAGTCTCCTGATAAGTATCACAGAGGTTGGGTAACTTCTCCCAGTTTGCACAGTTAGTGTGGTAGTTCATTTTATCTATCAACTTGACTGGGCCACGGGGTGCCCAGATCTTTGGTTAAATTTTATTTCTAGATGTGTCTGTGAAGGTGTTGCTAGATGAGATTAACATTTGAATCAGTAGTTTGAGTGCTGAAGACTGAATGTTTGTGTTCCACAACCCCAAATACTTACCTTAAATCTTAACACCCCATGTGATGGTATTTGGAGGTGGGGCTTTTGGGAGATGGTTAGGTCATAAGTGTGGAGTCTTCATGAATGGGACTCGTGCCCTTATAAAAGAGAACCCCAAAGAACTCCCTTGCCCTTTCCACTATGTGAGGACACAGCAAAAGGATGGGCATCTATGAACCAGGAAATGAACACTCGCCAGACACTGATCTGCCAGTGCCTTGATCTTGAACTTCCCAGCTTCCAGAAATGTAAGAAATAAATTTCTGTTGGTTATCAGCTACCCAGACTGTAGTGTTTTTATTATAGCAGCTTGAACAAACTGAGACATTGAGTAAAGAAAATTGCCCTTCCCAATGTGGATGGACCTTATCCAATTTGTTGATGACCTAAATAGAATGACAGCTGAGTAAGAAAGAATTCCCTCTTTGCCTGTCTTTAAACTGGGACATCAGTCTTTTCCTGCCTTCAGACTCAGACTATTGTGTGGGCTGCACTTTTTAGTTTTATAATTGTGTGAGTCAGTTCCTTATAATTATCTATCTATCTATCTATCTATCTATCTATCTATCTATCTATCATCTATCATCTATCATCTATCATCTCCTGTTGGCTTTGTTTTTTTCCTGGGGAGGACCTCACACAGCCAGAAGCAGAGCTTGGAGCCCAGGCAGTCTTCCTCCAGCATCCTTACTTTTAACTAATACACTGAGCTGTCCCTGATTTGATAAGCATTGTGTAATCTTCACAACTCACTGCAAAGGAGCTCCTACTTGGGTTATTGGTGCTTCTGGTGGGAACAGGTTCTGGGCAAAGAGAAGTCACCTAACTGCCATAGGGACCAGGTACCATGTGGATTTCTGACATATGAATATACAGCATACAACAGATGGGATCCTGAATTTTGGATTTCTCTCTGAAAGTCTCCTTTAATTTTCTCTGACAAATCAGATTTATACATCTGGAGACTTGAATTATATAAAACTTTGTGGTCTTGTTCAGACTGCAACTTGACAAACAGAGATAATAGCACTAAGTAAAGGTGTGAAGAACAACTTTACATTTTTATAGCCCTTTTCACAACCATTGTAAGCTGAGGCCCTTTGCAGGAAGTAGCAACAGCTTTTCCTATAGATCCTATTGGGGTGTGAATACGGAAACCTAATTCTGACCTGCTAAAGCTCATTTGATGGTATGGGAGACTAAAAATGGTCCTCTAGCTTTTCTCTCTCTCTTTTTTTTATATTCCTTTGAATTTTTTCTTTGATATTTTATACATCTCTCCTTTAAACAAACATTTATTCAACATTTAGCAATGTACTAAGCAATAGGAGATAAAGTGGCAAACAAAAGATAATTTTGAATTCCACTTTTGACACTTAATAGCTTTGAGTCTATTTTGAAACAGGAATTTTGGGGGGTGAAAAAGATAGGTCTTAGGAAATTTTAGAAATTTTAGAAATTAAGAGGACCATAGAAGAAGCACAGGGCTGCAGAGCAGCAGAAGGTATATTTCCAGAGAATAGGGGAGCTGAAAAGCTGCAACAGGTACATTTCCATAGAATGAGGGAGCTGGGAACAGCAAAAGGTCTATATTTTCAAAATAAAGAGAAGGAAGCCCTTCATCCAGAAGGAGAAGAAGAAAGTCCAAATGGAATAGGAAAACAATAAGGAAGGAGGCACGGGGGAGAAACTCACAGGTCCCATATGAGTTTCCACCTTTGAGCCCAGGAGTTACTATAGTAACCAGTCCAAGGGAATAGTGACCAATCAGAGGGGATATCAAGGCACTAGGATCTGCAGCCTTTATAAGCCATAGGGAAAAGGAACTCAGTGGGACCCTTTCTCCCTCCTCACATGGGAGTCTGTTCTGTGGGACTTTTCCCCCTCCCTACATGGGAGTCCATTCTGGGGGACTCTTTCCCCCTCCCCATGTGGGGGCCTGTACTTGTTCTTCAATAAATCTCCACCTTTGCTATACCAACTTCTGTGTGTGGATTCATTCTTCGACTCTGGCGGACAAAGAATCCAGGTTCCAGTCCAGGGGAACACCGCGTATTCCAGTCTAAAAATTCCATTCCAATAGTTTATAAAATGGAAATTAGATATCTCTGTGGGGAATGAAATGAAGTTCTGCATATAAAGGCCTTAGAATACTATTGGGCAGTCAGTCAGTTAATGATTAGGTATTGAGATTATAGGTGTGAGTGTCAGTCACTATTCTAGGGAATATGAAAATAGCACAATGCTACTGTCCTCAAAATACATACATTAGGAGATAGACATAATGTAGAAACATACAAATATTTCAAATATTGATAACTATAATGAATAAAATAAAGTGATTATCAATTGGGGATGGGCAATTTTAACTAGGATGGTCAAGAAAGGCATCTCTGGTGAGGTGCCCCTTTGAGATGGAACCTGAATGATGAGAAGAAGGCAGCCATGCAAAGATCTGGGGTTAAGTCATTCCAAACCCACAGAAGCTGGAGTCTGCAAATGCTCTGAGATAAGAATGAGTGCACATGTTTAAAACCCAGAAAGAAGGCATATGGTTGGAGCATAGCGACTGAGGGTGAGTGCAGGAAGAAGAGCTTGGAGAAGTAAGCAGGGGCCAGATCTCCTGTGGTGGCTCTCTGTTCCAGGGAGAGAGTTTGAATTTTATTGTGTTTGCTGTGAGGAGCCATATGACAATTTTAAGCAGGCAGGGGTGGGGAGGGGGTAGTGTTTGGATTGATATTGGACGGGATTGATTTACTCTTACTTCTGAATAGAGGGAAGACCATAGTAGTATCAAGAATGGACTAAGGGAGAAGAGCTGAGAATTCGTGATGTGGTCCAGCTGAGAGATGTTGCTCACTGGAGTGGAGTTAGGGAGCAATGGTCAGATCTGGTTAGCAGTGGAACTTGGGCTGGATGTAGAAGAAAAATATCAAAATAAAATAAGGGTGATGGGTTTTGGCTTGAGTAAAAAGACTTGAATTGTGCTGATGAGTTATGCTTGTCATACTAAGTTTAATATACCTGTTCCATCTTTAAAATGAAGTGGCCAAGTGAGCAGTTGCTTTTAACTCCTGAGTTCTGGGAGATTTCAGGACTTGAATGCATACATTTTGAAATCATCAGCATTTAGGTGACTTTTAAAGTCATAGGATTAATTAGAATCCTTTAGAAAATAATAGCTACTATTTATTCAGCACCTACCAAATACCAAGTCTTGTTCTAAGTAATATACATGCATTAAATCATTTGTTTAATACTCATAGCAACCCTACAAGATAAGGAATGTTATTATACCAATGATGCTAATGGGGAATGGAGAAACAGGGAAAAGTTAAATTACTTGCTTAGTTCCATATCTCATCAATGAAAGAGCAGGAATTTGAATCTAGGTAATTTGGCCCCAGTTTCCAGGCATTAGAGAGAAAAAAAAAAAAAGAGAGAACAGGATTCGGTTCTAATGCAATTTAACATTTTGAGGTCAAATCAGAGAAGATGGAGTCTGCAGGGGAAGAGAAAAGGGGAAGTCATTGAAGGAGGGAGGGAGTGTAATTGAGGATGAGTTGTGGATGCCTAGATAAGTAAGTTAAATAAGAGGTCAATGCATCACATGTTACAAGAGCACCTACTTTGGCACTACTATATATATTAAAATTGGACCAATAAAAAAAAATGAGCCCTTATCTCTGAGCAAAGATGTTATACAAGTTTGTGAAGTATATTTGGGGGACCCATAGCTTACACTCTGAAGAAATATAAAATTTATGTGGGTTAAAGATTTAACTCTGAAATCCAAACTTTAAATCTTTAAAAATATATAAGATAATATATTATGACCTGAGAGTAAAAAAGAATTTCTTAAATAAAATTAGCCAATTCTTATTAGGTACGTAAAATGTTACATACAGTTAAAATGAGTTAAATATATTAACACAATTAATAGTCATAACAATTTTATGAGATTATCCCTACTTTTCTGATTGGGCAACAGAAGCATATAAGGCTAAGTACCCAAACTTGTACAGCTGATAGGATGTGGAATCAGGACCCACCCTAAGCAGACCAGGCCTAGAAACTATGCTCTTCACCCTAATGCCATTACTTAGTCTATGACATGATGCAAATGCATTTCCATAAACCAAAATTTTAATAAAGGAGTACAATTAATTAAACTTTTTTTCATTAATAGTTATCATAGAGAAAAGAAAAAGACCAACCACAAACTGGGAGTATGCATCTATAGCACATGTAACCAACAAATGATTAGTATCCAGAATTTATAGAATTCTTTAAAAGATCAATAAGAAAAATAAAGAATTTCATAGAAAAAGGAGCCAAAGACCTGAATAGGCATAATTGACAGAAAGACAGCATGTCTTCTATAAACTTACTAAAACTTAATGTCGTTAACAATTATGAAAATACCAATTAAACTATAATAAGTAATCATTTGATATTCAGGAAATAGCCAAACATAAAAAATCTGGCAATAATAAGCTTTGGTGAGACTATAACAATTTAAATTGTTCATGGAATGTAAACCTATACAATTAATTAGGAAAACAATTTGGTGCTATCTAGTAAAATTAATGATGTGCACCATCTAGGCCTCGGTAATATCACTATTAAGTATTTGTTCCAGAAAAACTCTTATGCATGTTTACCAGAAGACATGTCTTAAATGTTTATAGTAGCAGATTTAACAAACAAACAAAATAATCAAACAAAGAAACAAAATCTGGGAATAACCAAAATAGTCATTGATATAGGAAAGATGAAATGCATTGTAAAATATATGCAATGCAAAGTGTCTCACTATCACTGCTGTCACTATTGTTGCATTGCTAATGTGTGCAAGTTGGATTTAAGTACAGACAGATGGGAAACAGGTGGGTGAACACCTCTGCAAGTTGTGAATCAGATGGTGTATGTGGGGATGAGGTTTGTAGATCTAAATTGGAATGCTCTAGTAGCGAAGGAATATTATGCCTCTGGAAAGGGATAGTAGCTGGTAATACTCTTGACTAACAGAGAGGGAGTGGTATCTAATGCTCAAATAAAGAGTTTATGTAGAAATAGTTTCTATGAAAACAGGAAGCGAGAAGGAACAGGTGCAGGTGCAGGTCTGTCTGGATATGTTTGTGATGTGGTGGTGAGTGCTGGTTGTTCTTTGTGATTGCCTCCATTCTTTCAATGAAATAGAAAGTTACACATCTGAGAGTGAGAAGGGAATACATGTGTGGAAATTTTGATAATTGGGTGCAGGTATTTAGTTGAGAAGAAACAATTTCAAAGGGTAAAATATACCAGCAAATAATACCTCCTATAAAATAACTTTCTGTACAACTCAAAACTCTAATTTTTGTGTCTTTGTGCCAATCTCCTCAACAATGAAATATTTTATCAAAATCTTATAGTAATTAAAAAATTATACTTTACCCCATGTATAGAGTAGGGAATAAGTATTGAAAAGTTTAATGGAGGCAGTGAAACACACACACACGCACACACACACACACACACACACACACACACACACACACACACACACAAAACCAAGGACCTCTGGCTAATCCACAGAGATTGCTCTCTACTTTCAAACAGAAATGATTTTGTACTCTGAAATTGGACTATGGGACTTGATAAATGTTCAGCTTTTTTTTTTTTTAAAGAAAAGGGAGCTCAAGCATTTTGCCTTGTACTTTCCATTTTTCGCTGAAGCAGGGACATGGTCTAAGGTTTATCTATGTGCAAACATTACTCTTGTAATCCTAGAGGGTTATGGAGACCTTGGTTTATCCATCATACACCTTTCATTTGCCCATGGGTGGCTTTACCTTATGTGTACTCAACATTTCTAAGGATCCCTGCTACTTCCAGATGGATAATAACCTATTTTTATTGATCTTCAACCTTGACCCACGTAGTACCTGTCTTTCTGACAAAAGGCTGTGCCAGTATACAATAAAGTATTCATGTTAAAGCACATAATTCTGGGTTTTGACATTTTAAAACACTAAAACTTTAACTTCCATGGTGCTCGGGTATGGGGAGAATATATGGGTGCTGAGTCATAACTAGGTAGAAACAAGTAGGAGTGGATAAATGTAGGTGGAGAAATCAAACCACCCACAGGAATTGCCAGAAATAGATTGGGGAGGTTTTGTCTTCCCGTCTATTTCTGCCTTTCTTCCAGCTTTGTCTATAGGATTAAGCTTTGAATTTTGAGCACGAAGAGCTATTTGCTATGGTTTCATTGTGAGTTTTGCTCACTCAGGTGAATCTTCTAATCCAAAATAAACTCTCTCACTTTATTCATTTTTAGCTGCATCATTCTTAAAGTCAAGCATGCCATCTTATTGTTGAGAGACAAAGCTAATTTGAAAAGTACTTCTCCATAAGTAGATTTTGTTCCAATGAGGTGTTCATTGATTAAAAAAAAACCACTTTTTTTCGTGTGTGTGTGTGTGTGTGTGTATGTGTGTTCCTATGTTTGCACATGTGTGTATGTGTATGATTAGTATTTATAGTGTTATTTTTGGTTTGGTGGAGGCTTCTCTCTGGGATCTGAGCTGTCTATTGCATGTTATTGTTTATGTTTTGTGGTACATTTATATATAGAATGTGACACATAAATACCACTCAGGAAATCAGTGGCAATAGCAACTCAGAATTCTTTGCTATTATTGATGTTTAATTTTATTTTTGCATCTATATGGTTTATAAATCTTTACAAATCTTTGCCAAAACATATTTTAGCAGAATTGGAAAAGGTAGCACAAGAAAAAAACTGCTTGGTGTGGAGCAACAGGCTTTGTGTCCTGTTTTATAAGGCTGTTTTATTGTTTACATTATAAATTATGTATGTAGAAAAAAAAGAAAACAGAATGATATATTCAATGTTTATGAGAAACTCTAGTAGGACCTGTGCAAGGAACAGTTAGTTCAGGGGTTTGTCATTCAGGGTATTGATCACAATGGGAGTCCAAGTGGAGGGGAAGCATGAATTTCTCCTCAAGTCAACAGTTAGTATAGAGATTAAATAACCCTAACTTTGAATTCCCTTTCCTTCTCCAAAGTTTATTATCACTCAGCTTGCAGTATTGAGACCTTTAGCTTTTGCCTGAGGAAGATAAGAATTACTGAAGGGGTCTGTATTTATCCTCTTTTATCAGTTTCCTTGAGGAAGGAAGACATATTTTGGTCTCTTTTCTTACTTAAGAAAAGGCAGGCATAGCATTATAGATCTTGTTTGCTGAGAAAGGAGAATAACTATATCAATTTGATTGAAGGTGTCAGAAATGTTTTGGTAAACAGCAGAAGCAGAGTTTGCGGTGGGAAAGGTTTGACGTATAGCAACAGCTGTGACTGCTTTGTTTGTGTTTTGATTTAATACACCCACCGGGTTTTTAGCATATTTTGCTAGAAGAGCAAATTGCTATTTGCAAAACTGATGAAAGTGTATTTTGTGGACATTTGCCCATGTTTACCTCCACGTTCAAATAAATAATGTAATTCTTAAATTTTTGTGAAGGGTCTGGCAGACTTTCCCCCCTGGTTGAAAATGTTATGTGCTTCTCAATTGGAAGAAAAGGAAGAGAAGGGGTGTTTTAGGTAACATTGTTTTAATGAAAGGTACCCCTTGCCCACAGAGATGCTCTGTTACATACATGACTGCTACGGGAAGTATTTGGGTTGTAGTAGAAACCAAAGAAAGTGAATCACACCCATAATGATCCTTGTATTCCTAATTTCTGTTATTTGTTTACTTTTGTGCACTTGATGAGGCACTTCACTTCCCAGTGCCTTCGTTTTCATAGTCACATAGTGGGGTCCATAGTGTGCTTTTCTAACCCTGCTGAGAGGATCAATGTGGTCCCTGTACATGAAGGGGCTTAATAAATAGTGTGTGATTTGAGCTTTCTGGATGAAAGTTGCTACGTGAGTACAAAACAGAGCAGCCTCCCACAGGTAATGCCTTTGCCTGGATAACTCTGATTACAGGCTTTCTTTATCTCTTCAAAGCAGAGATTTTCCTCCTTGATTCCTCCCTGTGTCTGAGTTGCAGAAGCTGAGATGCCTATTTATTCAGTACCATTTCCTTTTGAGCACGCATGCACCAATCAGGGAACACACTTGCAGGAAGATTTGTTTACTTAGTGCACACATGGCCAATCACAGAAATGCAAATAGGAAAGAGGAACAGTATGAAAGGAGTGTTCGCGGCACATCAAGTCCCCAGATGGCTCTCAGAACCTCTGCCACCTCCTGGGAACCAGATTTTAGAATATGTATTTTCAAGTGAAGCGATTGTATCCAAGAATATTGACTAAACTTTAAAGTTTAGTCACTAAAGTATTTGTTAGGATTTATTTAAATTTGACTTCATTATTTTCCAATTTCCTATGCAACTCTAGGTAAAAGCGATAACAAGAAATAACTTCATACAATATTATTTAAGTGTTTACAAAACATTTTTACAAATATTACTTAATTTGTTCCATATTGCAACCATATAAGACAGGAAGGACCTGTAGGTACAGAAAGGTTATGCAATGTAACGTCAAAAAATACCCTGCTGTTAAGTGGCAAAATGTAATTTAGAACAAATATCTTCAGTGCTTTCCATATTTCCAGGGATGGATGATGAGTTCCACCACACATTTCACATCTGATTAATAAGCAGTGGCTCTCAATAGTGCTGTGCTCAGGATCATTAGGCTATTCCCAGTATCTGCGGGCAAGAGTGCAGTGACTGATTAGCTTTTCCCGTTCTGTATGTGGGCAGAGATCTGGGTCATGAGTGATGCATGTCTGCCAGCCCAGAAATGCACTATAATGTGGATGTCAGGCACTGAAAGTTTGGGTATGTTCTCTATCCCCAAATTCATATATTGAAATCCAACTCTTAATGTAAAGGTATTTGTAGGTGGGGACCTTGGAATTAGGATTAGTGCCCTTAGAAGAAGAAACCAGTGAACTAGCTCACTGTTTCCACCAGGTGAGGACAGAACAAGATGATCAGTAAAAGGGAAGAAGTTATTCACCAGAACCTGACCATCCTGGCACCTGGATCTTGGACTTCCAGCTTCCAGAACTCTGAGAAATACATTTCTGTTGTTTATAAGCCATTCATTCTGGTACTTTGGTATAGCAGTCTGAATTGACAAGGATGGTGTGTTTTTTTGTCTGTTTGTTTTTAATAAGTGATTTTCTGAGTAATGACTTTGTCTCTGTAGCACTCAAGTAAAATAGGTATCTCTGAACCATTTGTAAGGGATAAGGACTGAAGTTATATAAAGATATATCTGCTTGATCTAAAATAATTTAATCAAAGTACTCCTTTACCTAAACTTCTCACTTTGAAATGTGGCAGATGATTATGATCTAGATATATGTTTCCTTAACCTTTCTCTCAGAATTTATTTTACTTATTTATTTAAACTCAAGCAGTGCTCGAGTTAGGTGATATCTATTTAGAAAAGCTGATGCATAAAAATGAGAATGTAAAGGCAGTGAAGTGAGTAACAAACTTCTTTCTCAATATCTATTGGTAAAATGAAGGTGAAAGAAGGGGAGATAATCTGAAATAGAAGTAATATGGCAGGGAGACGTCTCAGTTTCTTGACATAATATCAGGTATGTGACAGTTTGTCCTTAGTATTGGTGAGGATATCATTGATTGCTGATGTAAGTTATTTTGGGAGGGCATTAATGTTATGGTAAATAATGCAGTCCAATTAACCACAGGAAGTATCCTATCTTAAAAGACACATCAGAAGACATGTCTTTTGGCTTTCAAGAAAAGGATATAAGACTCATACAGTTAAAATTATTTTTGAAGCTGACTCTCCCTGGGTGCATAACTGTACTGATATTTTCCCATCAGTTTGCAGACAATTGGCCCACTTTGGTGATGAGTCATTCAGTTCTACTTTCAATCTTGGCATTGAAAAATACATAGATATCTCTAGTATGAAAAAGACATTTCCATATTCTTGCCTTAAAATTAGATTTAGAAGTATTTGACCTGTTATTTCACCAGAAGGTTTTTGCAATAAATTTTTAATAAAAATTGCTCTAGTACATTTTTATGGTTGGGAAGGACCATTTTAAAATATGAATTGAAATTTTTCACTGTGTGATTGGCTTCCACATTTGTATCTTCTGCTCAGTATCTCTTTTGAGTTTCAGATCATATATACTAATTTAAAAGATCTGAAACTAATGTAATATAGTATGTCAACTGTAATTGAAAAATCAAAAATGATTTAAAGTAAATAAAGAATTAAATAAAAAAAGATTTAGAGTGAAACAAGAAATATGGATGTAATCTCTGATACCTGCTTCTCCCTGACACTCCTATAATAACCCATCACTATATTCCATGATTTTACTCCCTAATTATCTTAGAATCTGACCATATCACTCTGGCTCTGTAGTCAGCAACCTTAGGCTTAACCTTAGGTCAAGCTCCCAATCTCTCCCTTTACTTTTAATGATGACATAACTGATTTTCCTATAGTTAACCTTTCCCCGCCCCTATTCATTCTCCAGAATGAGCTCTTCTAATGAAGGTAGTATAGGTTCTTTTTCACAACCCTGGAGTGTAAGAACACTTTTATTTCTATAACCAAATTGAATCTGGACCCAGCTACCTTGGGTATTGGGAAACCCAGCCTTATACAGTACAATGGATTTAGATCAGGAAGGACAGAATCAGACTATCTGATCTCAAATACTAAATTTACAAGTCATGTGATGTTGATCAAATTATCTCTTAAAGCCTCATCCTCTTTTCTCATGTGTAAAATAGGGATAGCAATAGTCTTTCACTTAAAGTAGTTGTCAGTATCAAATGAGACAACCCCAGTAAAGCTTTCAGCACAGTAAAGCTTTTAGGACATGAGTTAGTGAAGGTCATCCTCAAAGCCACATGGGCAGCCCTCACTGCCTACTCCACTTCCATAGCCTCGGTGCTTGGGCACAGATGCAGAAACTCTCACAGAGGTTCTCCTGGTCATCATTTAAGGCATCCTACACTGAAAACTCAAGACATGGGACTCTTCTACAATACAAATCCCTCACCTCCACCCCTAATCTCATAGCTTCTTTTACTCTAACACCACATAATTGACCTGATGGTGGCTTGGGAAAGTTGGGGAAGGACAAGGAGATGAAGATAAAATGACTACAGAGCCATTGGATAGATAATCCTGTTCTCTCTTTTCTTATGTCAGAATGGGAAAGAAAAACTACATTTTATTTTTTGTCCTTAATAAACTCTCTTGTTATCACAGACTCAATCTTATTATGCCCCCTATATTGACTGAGGATCCTTGAAGGCCAAGTTCCCTGCAGGCACAGGGCCTTTGCCTATATTGTTCCTCTCTTTCTTTGCCTGATGAATTTCTACTGGTCCTTCATAACTCAGATCAAACTTACTCAGAAAAGCCTTCTCTTATCTGCCAGGTGAAGACAAACCTGTTATATATTTTACATTTCTGTCTGTTCTTCCATCCAGTATCCATCATGATCATCTTAATGTATAGATGATATTTTCACCCACCAGACTGAAAGATCTAAGTGGGTAGGGACCACATGTATAAAGGCAGAAAGTTGTGGAATCAACAGAGTATTTGGCATGTAGTAATGATAAATATTTGTTGGCTGACTGAATAGGTAATTTTTTCATAGGCACTGAGAATTCATGTTTTTTGAAGTACTCTATTGCTTTTAACATTTATTTTTACTTTTAAAGATTTTAAATTTGTAAAGGACAGCAATTATGCAGTAATCTTTCCTTAATTATGTTATAACTAAACAATTTTCATGTTTGGATTTTCCTGTTGCCTTCATTGACCAAACGTAGCAATTAGTCACTATTGCTTTCTGCTGTCTACATTGTTTATTGCAAACTACTGGTATTTAAAATTAATGTTTTGACAAAACATTATATAGTAAGGTTACATATGGATTTACAAACACACAAAGATAAAATAAGAAAATCCTTTATTATTTGGGTATTAACTATGGATTCTCTAAATCTTCCTTTTCTACTGTTCAATAGAAAACCTGGAGCCCCAAAATGGCATGGCTCCTGCTAAAAGTCCATCCTACCAACCTAGATTTAATACTTGATCTAGTTACAGTTTCAATCTCTCCCAGAAATACAATCTTAACTAACCAGTCTGGAATGATTTGATCAAGCAAAAGTAAGGTAATCTGTTACATGGGCTTTCTTCATCCACCATAGAAAGAAGAGGCAATCTGCATGATTAATAAAACAAACCAACTTGCTATTCCCTTCCCCCCAAAATAAGATGTCCTGGTCTAAAAAGAATCTGCTATTTTCTTTTGTTAATAGCTCCTTTGCCCCACTCTTCTTCCTATAAAAACCTTGCATTTTTGTACACCCCTTTGGAGCAAGATTTCTGGTTGCTAGATGGTATGTGATTCAATAATATTAATAAAGCCAATTAGATCTTTAAATTTTCTCATTTGCAGTTTGTTTTTAACACTCTCTTCTTTCCTCCCTCTCTCTCTTTTTCCCTGACACCTCTCTCCCCTCTCCTTTCTCTCCCTGTCTTTATGTCTTTGTCTATGTTTCTCTGTCTCTTTCTTTTGCAACTATATGCAGGTTCATATGCACAACACACACACCCTGATCTGAACACACAACTTTAAGGAATAATGGAAGAATCCATCCATAAGTGCTTTAACTTAAGATGCATGCAATATTGAAACATTATCTTTCAACTTAGAACTCTTAATTGTGATTCAAAAATTTTCATTATCATTTTAATGGATTAATTTTATTTGGCAGTCCTTACAGGATTCTACTCTTAAAATCTCTTTGGGAATTAACAAGTGCATTTAGTTTCCAAATCTGCTCAACTCTGCATCTTCAGGTCCAAAGTGCACAGAGCATGTTTTCCTCTCTCTCTCCTTTCCACCCCAGTTAACTCTGAAGAAAAATAAGTCCTCAGAAGACTATTAAAAGGCTGTTTAGAGATCTCTCCTTTTCTCTTTTGAGAAGAGAATTTCATTTGACAAATTTGGTATGACTGTTATCGGTCAATTAATAATTTATAAAATGTGAACCAGAATAAAATTAATCTTCAGAGTACTGGCAAATCAGTTGCACTTCTGCTAATAAGGATTCAGGGTGCTTGAGAATCTTACTGGAGACTGAATACATCTGTTCTTTGTGTGGTTAACCTGATTGTTTCCAACTCATTCTGCTCACTGACATTAGTATAATCCACAGAGCTAAATCTGAATAATATGAAAGTCTTATCTTCCATAGATGCTAAGAAAGAAATCACAAAAACTATGGATGAGGTGATGTGCAAGAAAATTACCGTTCTCCTTAGCCTCTCAAATGTTCAGAATATTCCTTAGTCTGCTTATAGGTGTGAAACTTTAGTGTCAGGACTGTGATGTGCAGGTGCTAATTTTTAGTATCAATTTTAATGCCTTAAGTGTAAAAGTACCAGAGATATTAAGGAATGGCAATAAAGGAGGAAAATTGAAATTATATTATACTACTGCTCTAACACATCTGGTATCATTTTGATGTGGACTCTTCTAAATTATCTTTTACGTATATTTTATTTTTATTTATTTTTGGTAAAATTTTCTTTTTATTATTTTTAAAAATCTTTATTGTTGAAAGTATTACATAGGTCCTCCTTTTCTTGAAATACTTGTATTCATAATTGTATATGATGCTTTTTCCTTGATACTATTTCAGAAACACTCCCACATTACAAATTAGAGTTTTCAAAGTATTAATAGTATCTAGCTCGTAAGTATGGCATAATTTCTTTAAACCTGTCCTACTATTGGGCATTTGGGCTGCTTGCAACTCCTCAACATTTTAAATAACAATGAACCGAATACTTTGTGCATAGATATTTTGATTTATTTACTTAAAAGAGGTTCACAAAATGGTATTATCACTGCTTGACTTTTGAAGGGTTGAGACTAATAACATCAGTCTTCTTGAATTGTCATAGAGTCTCAGAAGGAGAGAACTGTGAGTTTACATGATAATTGTATTAAGAGCTTTATTCAATTAGGTAATTCCAAATACCCTTTCACCCTTTCAATTGTCTTTTGTATCTTTTTCAATCCTCACATGAGGATATTTTTCCATTGATTTTTAGAGAAGTGGAAGAGAGATGGAAAGACTGAGAGAAATATCAATGTGAGAGAAACACATCGATTGGTTGCCTCCTGCATGTGCCCTGACCAGGGCCAGGGCCGGGGAGAAGCCTGTAACTGAGGTACATGACCTTGACTGGAATCCAACCTGGGACTCTTTGTTCTGCAGGCTGATGCTCTATTCACTGAGCCAAACCAGCTAGGAACTAGGTGAATCAACTTCATCTGTAGAAATATCAACAGCAGCAGCAACTCTGTACTGAGTATTTATGCCAATAGGCCAAGCCTTCATTTACATTATGCTAGTTGTTCTCTACTTTGCAGATGAAGAAAGGAAAGTTTAGGATGGTTAGGTACTCTGCCTAAGTCACACCAGGTAAAACACAGAACTGGGATTCCAGTCCTACTCTGGTATGTACTTCACAGCATCATTATATGGACTCTGAAATTATGGACACATTTTTTTCACCATGTTCCTAAGAAGAACCAAGGCTTCATGTTCTGCACATTTTAAATATCAACTTCCACTGTTTGTTGAAGTTAATAACTGCTATTTCATCAGGTGAGTAAGAACTCTGCAGAAACAGTAATCACTTAAGAAGGAACATTGAATGTAATTAAGTAATGGATCATATATTTCTGGGTATCTAAATGGCTAGATGGAAAACTTCATGACCATAAAAAACTATGTCATTGTGTTCACTGCTACATATCAAATTTCAAATATAGAGTTCAGACAGAGTGAACACTCACTGTGTTGAATTAATGAGTACTCAACTCCAAAAGCTTCTCACAGCAAAAGAAACCATGGACAAAATGAAGTAGGTACCCACTATATGGGAGAACCTATTTGGCAATGATATATCTGATAAGGTGTTAATTTCCAAAATATATAAAGAACTTATTCCATTTAATACCAGTAAGACAAATAGTCCTATTAAAAAATGGGCAAGGGACCTGAATAGACACTTCTCCAAAAAGGACATACAGAAGGCCAAGAGACACACTAGTATGAAAAAATGCTCCAGGTCACTACTAATCATCAGAGAGATGCAAATTAAAACAACAATGAAATATTACCTCACACGTGCCAGAACGGCTACCATAAATAAATCAATAAATAATAAGTGCTGGTGAGGATGTGGAGAAAAGGGAACCCTTGTACACTGTTGGTGGGAATGCAGAATAGTGCAGCCATTATGGAAAACTGTATAGAATTTCCTCAGAAAACTAAAAATGGAACTGCCATTTGACTCAATAATCCCACTTTGGGGAATATATCCTAAGAATCTTGAAACACCAATCAGAAAGAATATATGCACCCCTATGTTCATAGCAGCATCTATAATAATAAAAGTGTAATATGCTAATTAGATCAAACAACCTAACAACCTTCTGGACGTCATTCCAGATGTCCTTCCAGACAAAATAGTTTTATAACCTATAGAATAATAATTAATAATAAAAAGTAATGAATATGTAAATAGAAATATAAAATGTAACAGTGCATTTGTATGTAGTCAAATGCAATTACACTCAACTATTTTTTCCAATTTTTTTCCACTCAAATTTTAACGTGTTGTAAATTTTATTTATGGTGATATATGGATGGGTTTTATTATGTTTAAGATGATATGGGGTGGAGCTTCTAATATTAAGAGTTTCCAAAGCTGCTAATGTCATAACACTCTATGCCACCACTACTTGGTTTGAATAAAAGGGAGCTTATGAGTCCCACATTCATTCTTCTGGCTGTGGATGGCCAAATTCCAGAACAGCAGGTGTAAGTTTTCTTCCTGCTAGTGCTTGAGGGTCAGTAGTTGGTGAGCCTAATGGAATAATATGGGCCTTCTCTCTTTCAGTTTAATCTTGCTGTAGCCTAGTATAGTCTTTTTTTTTTTCTTCTCTTATTTGGTCAAATACGTGTGCACACATTTATATTTCCTGAAATTATTTTCTGACTAGGGATTTTCTTATAGATGTTGTATAAGTTACTTCATGTACTTCCTTGATCTTATTACATGCTACCCCTCCCTACCTTTACCTCTTGAAAAAATTTCTCCAGTGGTGGAAACATTAGACTATTGGATCCAGAGCTCATGAATTCAGCCTTGAGTCAGCTCTGCTTCTGGGTTTGCTGGGCTTTGCTACTTACCTTTGGTTGCTGTCGTTGGGTTTCCACCATGAGGGGCTAAATCCCCAGCTGCTGTCTTTCTGATTGATCTAGCTTCTGCTTACTGCCTGCCATCAGAGTTGCCTGATGGTAAACTCTGTTCACCTACAGGGCTAGCCAACTGTTGTTTACTTCTAGACCTCATGAAAGCTAACACCTGTGTGCCTGAACTTCCTTCCCTGTGCAGCCACTCTTCCTTTTAGTTTGCTGCTAGGCTTTTCCTAACAGCCTTTACATTTGTCCAGTTGTGGGACAGCCTAACTTCTTTGTCCGGTCTCCTCCAGATTGGCCATTTGTGTTACTGACAAATCCCTGGTCTTGAAGCAAAAGATAATGGTACACAGTTGAAATGTGTGAGAAGCCGAAGGTAGTGGCAATGAGTATATACTAGTATTTAAGTAAAACCAAAGTTTTTTTCCTATCTTATGTTATTTTAAACCACAGTGAAACAAGTGCCAATATTTTGTATCTTAGCTTGAACTTTTAAGAAATCTCCTTCAATGACTTTTCCCCCTCTACATTGCTACTCTAGACATAGCCTTGCTTTCTCTTTCTTATAAAAGAAGTTGCTTCTGCCATTGCTCAACATCTGGTTAACCAGTGCTGATGTTGGTTATGGAAGTTTGCTTTCTATTCTGAAATTGGAGACTTCTGTCTGGACCCAGGCCAGTCATCCTATAAATACTATCTGTATTGTCACCCTGCTGGAGAGTGGGACTGGATTTCATGGACTACACATGTGAGTAATGTTTCTGATGGAAGGTCAGTGACATCACCTTGAATGAAGAAAAGCTTTAATTTTTCTCAAAGAAACCACTTTCCTGCTTTTTTCTCCTTTATTTTTTTGTTCCTTTGGCAAATTTATCAATTGGATGATATTTTTGTGGAAGTGGAATTTTCTTTGCTCCTATTCTTACTTGGTGTTTGGCTTCCTGGGAAATAATGATTTTCCTCCTCCATTCATATGTGCATCTTCCTCGTTTCCAGTGTTCATATGAAGAACGAAAGCACAACCATGGCAATCTACAATATATGGTGAGCTATTGGCTACCTGTGGAACCTTTTCTGCCGTTAATAACCCTCAGGTTCTAACCAGCTACACACACCCCCTTTTTTTTGAACACAGGGATGGGAATGAGGCCAAATAAACTGAAGCACAAATATTATGCCTTTTTAGAATTGCCTAAAACTATGGTTGCCCAAATGGTTAGCTGGTGTTCTGTTATCCAAACAACAATTACTCAGCCCAAAGTGATTTTAGATTTAAAACAGAAGTTGTACCCTTCTGTAATTATGGCTATTTGATCACTGATCCTGACACTTCCATATGTTCAGTATTGTGAGAGAGAAAATCCTGTTTCAAGATTTGCCCTTTAAGAAATTAGGAAATTAAAAATTAATTTGATTGAATATTTAACATTTGCAAAAAGAAAATTCCAGATGTCATTCCAGCTATTAAAAGACAGGTATTCCCTTTCCAAGTCCTGACATACCTAGCGAATACCAGCTTTAATATATTGATAACACCTTGGGATGAAAAGTTAAAAATCTTGTCAAATATTTTCAGATAATCTCACACAGCTAATGGGCTTGCAAAACAGGGCAAACTCTGACCAATGAGTATTGCCAATTAAAAAGATGTCTCTGAAGTACTCTATGCTTCATGAAACTTTCAGTGGCATGTTATATATTAAGCAGTGAATCTTAACTTTCTAACCTAGTATTTGAATTATAATTTTTACATATGGAATGTTATGTGATTTATAAAAAGTCTATTTGATAAATGGTGTCTAGGCTCAGATTTAAGACAAAACAAACTATCTTCTAATTAAATACCAATTTGGGACTCATTTGAGGATTCCCATTATCTCATTTTCTTTTTCATTATTTTGGTTCTCATCCCACACTCTAAAGATGTGACAGTGGTTCCTCTCCATTGAGAAGTGAAACATGAAATGTTAGAGGACAGACTTTGAAATTATAAGGCTATGAAGTTGAATTTTATCTTGGCAATTTAACATTCTCTCATAGTAACATTTTTCTAATAATATTTCTATAACTTAATGAAAGATAATATATGCTAGTTTCTTGAAGGCAAATTATAAACATTATCTGGTTTAATTTTCACACCACCACCGTAAGATAGATGTTGTCATCTACATATTATATATAAAGAAATAGAGTCTTAGAGAGGCTTAGTAATTCTTCCAGTTTCATACAGTAAGTGCCAGGAGTCAATATTCAGTCAGACTGCTAGTCCCCTTTGTGAGAAATGGTATTAGATTTTCTTGCAAGGTTGTTGTGAGAATTTAATGAGATAGAGTATAGATTTCCAGCACTGTAGAAATGCTCTGTAAATTTTGGAATATTTACCCTTCTTCATCTTAACTCTCTATTCTATTTCTAGAAATCTCTTTTAGCCTTTTTTTCTCTTATTTTTCTCACTGTTACCATCCTGATTCTGGACATTATTACTTTTTTTTTGAATTGTTTTCCCTGGCCTTGTTTCTTAGCATTTCATCTCCTTTCTCTTTCCCTACATAGCCTAAGATACTGCTTTAGTCATATGACTATCTTCACACCCTTCTTCTTATAAGTTAATCATAAATATAGACTAATTCCTCATAACTTATAAAGCAAAGTTTTAATTGCTTGGCATGACTTTTGGGATCTTCCTCAGAGTAGCCATGTACTACCTTTCCAAGCTTAGTTATATTTCATGGTAGCAAACAGAAGTACCATGTTTCCTCGAAAATAAGACAGTGTCTTATATTAATTTTTGCCCCCAAAGATACGCTAGGTCTTATTTTCAGGGGATGTCTTATATTTCCATGAAGAAGAATACGGTACACATTTATTGTTAAATGAAAATAAAGGAAATTTATTACCTGTATACGGTACGGTAGTACGGTAGTTGTCAACACAAACCAGACAAACTGTGAATCCTACCGTATCAAGAATTTACTCATTTATTCAATGACAATCATGTCATCATCTTCTGGAACATCATCATAACAATCCAATTCCTGAATTTCCTGGTGAATTTCTTGTGACTCCATTTCTTTCAGAATCAGTGGACCAAATCTCTCATGTTTAGCAATAGCACTGTCTTTAAATGAGTACTTCTTGTCAAGGTAGCCTGCTCGCAGTGCATTTGCAATGCAACTGTCAGTGATTTTCTCCCATGAATTCTTCACCCAAGTCACAACTTCTTGAAGTTTAGGTTTCACAAAGTTTCCAGGCTGATTTCTCTCCATTCTATTTTCAATGTAGTCATTAATTTCCATGCGCAAATTGTCTTTGAATGGCTTGTTTATTGCAATATCAAGAGTCTGGAGATAGGCCGTCATTCCTGTGGGAATCATTATCTGATCTACTTTTCTTTCATAAGAAATGTCTTCATGTCTTTAGTGCGGTGAGTGCTGGTTGCATCCCAGACTAGCAGACCTCTTTGGCTCCCTCGCATAACAAGCAGCAGCATTAAATCGACCCACTTCCTTATAACTGCTTGTGTGGCCCAGGCTTTTTCAGTTTCAAGAATAAAAATGCCCAAAACACGTTCAATCTTTTCCTTCTTGCCCTTAGAAATGATTAAAGGTGGGATTTTAGTGCCATCCAGACGAATTGCCAAAATACAGGAAACACATGCACTTTCATAAGCAGTGGAGGGAATGTATGCCAAGGAGGCACCCCGCTGTTCAATTGTTGTTTGAGATGATTGGCCCATAAACACTGCAGTTTCATCCATAGCAATCATGTTGGAAAGATTGTATTTAGAGAAGTCAGCATCATCAATAAAGGACTTGACTGCAAGTGCTTGCTTAATAACTTGAGTATCTTCCAACCTAAACAATGTTGTAGATCTTCTTAAAGACAGTTCACTTCACTGAAGGAAATTATCCAGCCAGTGTTGTGATGCTTTGAAGTCTTCAGGGGCTATGTCAAACTGTGGTGCCATTGCAAGGGCAAATTCTTGAATCTGAGCCCTATTCACAACCAAAGCCTTTGCTCTCCTGTCAACAACCCATTCACAGATCAGGTCTTCCAGCTCGGAAAATAATGGTTGCCGACCTGATCCACACTTGCGCTTTTTAGCATTTCCCTTGTCCACTTGTTCAATGAGGTTACCATACTCTGCTCGTCATTTTTGGACCAATCGGATACTCAACATCTTCTCTTTGCAGAAAGCAGTAAGATTTTGGCCCCAAGAGTCTTTCACGATTCCTTTCTTGTACTCCATGGAGTAGCTTTTTCTTTTTGCGCTCATTTCTAGGGGTTAAAAAAAAAGGAATTGGGGTATCAAGGTGGGGGGAGGGGGATCACTCAAAATGACACAGGGGGGATCAGAGGGGAGAATCAAAATGGCACAGGAGAATCAGAGGGAGGATTACCATTTTAGTAACCCCTTTTGATCCTCCTGTGTCATTTTGATTGTCCCCTCTGATCCTCCTGTGTCAT
This sequence comes from Plecotus auritus, assembly GCF_963455305.1. Classification (NCBI taxonomy): domain Eukaryota; kingdom Metazoa; phylum Chordata; class Mammalia; order Chiroptera; family Vespertilionidae; genus Plecotus; species Plecotus auritus. Next base: position 118,770,328 of record NC_137776.1, on the reverse strand, counting down.
TTTGATTGTCCCCTCTGATCCTCCTGTGTCATTTTGATTGCCCCCTCTGATCCTCCTGTGTCATTTTAAGTGATCCCCCTCCCCCCACCCCTGTGCCACTGAACAGCTTCACCAGACATCCCCCCTACCCCTTTATCAGACATTTACCCCCTGGAGCCTGCCTGGGGACTGTCACTGGGCTTGCTGGGGCCTGGATCTGGGCTGGAGCAGGGTCTGCACTGACTGAGAACCTTCAGTCATCATGAAGGCGGCCGCGAGCATCAGGTAGTGTCACCAGAGACAGACCAGCACTCACCACCTTCGCCGCGTCCCGTCCGCTCTAATCCTCCTGTTCTTCTACACGCATCTGCGAAAGTCTCCTCCTCTCTCCCGCCCCACGCTCACTGCTCACTCCGACCTCTGCTCCGCCTCCACACAGCAGTGATGTCAGTACTCCGTGTAACGTCACTGGTTGCTAGACGCCAGTCGGGGCGGCCCTAGCGACCAGTTTACGGTAAAGTAATTTTCATTCTGAGACAGAGCCTGGGCCTTATTTTCGGGGGACGCCTTATATTTCACTCAGAAGGAAACCTGTAAGTAGGTCTTATTTTCGGAGGATGTCTTATTTTCGGGGAAACACGGTAGTTTCCCTCTCTCTGAGCAAGACATGAGTGTGCCTAGTTTTTGCCTCTCTAGGATTGCTCATGCTAGGATTTCCTCTGAGATGGCTTTCTTTCTTCTCCTTACCTCCACTGTTGCCTGTCATTTCCACCCACAAATCTCTTTGGCTAGTTGAAAACTACTTCTTTTATAAAACCATTCCTACCTTTAGCCAGAATCTTCCTTTCATTCCTAGAACCACAAAAATCTGTTACATTACTTAAGTTTTCCTTGTACTAAACTTAGTTGTGTCCACATCTTCTTCAAGTGTTAACTTTGTTCCCATTAAAGACCATTCCTTATTCATCTTTTTCTGCTGTAAGTGGCATCACATACAAATTTCTACATCTGGTAGAAACTTGAGAAATTGAATTTAATTAAGTAAAGCTCAAAAGAGAGACACTCTGGGGTAGGGCAAAGAGCAAAAGCTTTGAAAATAGGTAGAATCAATTTAAACAAAACATCTGCCAATTAAGAGCCTAGTTAGTCTTCAGCTTCATATCTGTCTAGTGGGCTGATACTATTTCAGATGGATGTTGGGAAAACTGAGGTAGAATTAACCAATTGCTAACACTGCAGTATGTGATATGTATCAGGCCCTGTTCTAAGCACTTTAAATATATTGATTCACTTAAACCTTATACCTGCCCTATGAAGTAAGTGCTATTATGATCTTGTTTTTATTTATTTATTTATTTTTATTTACTTATTTATTTTAATATAGAATGCTTCACTAATTTGCATGTCATCCTTGCACAGGGGCCATGCTAATCTTCTCTGTATTGTTCCAATTATTAGTATATGTGCTGTTGAAGCAAGCACTGATCTTGTTTTCGAGTGAGCAAACTGGGGCACAGAGGTAGTAGGTGTCTTGCTCAAGGTTACACAGCTAGTAAGTGGAAGAGCTGGGATTGAGAGCAAGCATATGTGCAAGCATTGTGCCTTATTAGATTTTCCTCTCTCTATAACGTGAGCATGTCTCCCTAAATTGAAGGTGGGGGATATTATATTTATTGATTCAGCAAGTGCTTGTCCTAGTGTCAGTGTGCCTGCCAGGCAGGATGTGGTCTGCTCCTAAGGAGTCTCAGCATCACGGGGGAGGCAGGTGAGCAGTGGGACAAGTCCTTTGGCAGCAGGAGGCACAGCATGCTGTGGGAGAGCTGACACATTTCTTGTTCACTCAGGTTTTCCTTTTTAGTTCCTTCTTACTTTTAAAGGGGAAATTTCTTCTTTCTCTGCTTGATGCCATAACAATAAAGTGACTTAGAGAAGTCCTGACATGAGGTTTAGATCTCTAGGACCCAGATAGCCCATTATATCCAAAGCCTCACATTTATATCCTTTTCTGTTACTGAGATCTTTGATGTTTTAAAATCAGATGGGCTGCTACGTGGACCATGGTCTGTAGATCAAATGAAACATTAGGGAAGATAGTTTGATACTCTCCTATCAGAGCATACTGAAGAAGTTTCTCTGTGCCTGAAACAAAATGTGGGTGAACTAATCTTACTCTTTGGTCTTGCATACTAAATTGAATAATGTCAAACAAGATGAGAAGCAGCCATATAGCTATGAGATGCTGTGCAACAGAAGTTAATGTCTTTAATAGTTTATATTAAAATATTCTCAACATTCTATCCCACCAACTATCCCAAAATAAACAGAAGCAAATACACACACAGATATATTCCAATAATACATATTCAGTCTACTTTAAGGTAAAATCATGTCTATCTATATAGATGTAGCTATAAATATAGAGATAAAGAGAGATACTATAGATATAGATGTAGATCTAGATCTATACCTAGATATAAATATAGAGATAGAGATACTATAGATATAGATATATAGATACTAGATATATATATTAGTAGATATACATATAGATATAAATATAGAGATAGAGAGAGATACTATAGAAATAGATATATAGATATAGATTTAAACATGGATGTAATGTTTTCTGGCAACCACGCAGCTGCCAAGTACCTGTTTGGCAGGATAGCTCATTTCCTTTCATAATGTGATAGGTACAAAAATAAACTTTTGAAGGAGGAGGTGAGAGATGGGAAAGAGACTAACGAAAAAACAAGGCCTTGTTTAGTACAGGTATATCCCTCAGTGCTTGTCATATGGACTTTTCATACCACCAGTTTGCATACTTATCATGGCTCTAGGCATATGGATTTGCAATTTTTACACTCAGCCTTTTAATTTTTTTAATCTATAGGTATTCTTGTCAGAGTGAGGGGAATTCTACTCATTGTTGAATAGGTTTCTGAGAATTGGCAACAGACTGAGCACTTGGTGACATCCCAGGAACAGAAGTGTAGACTACTCAGAATTACCAAGAGTCAGAATAAGTCCAGAAGCTCTCCCAGGAGGGATGGAAATCCTTCGCAAGCAGATAGTCCTTATATTTAAATATGTTCTCTTCATATCTTAGACATCTAAAAGAATATCAAAATATCAAAGAAAATGAAAAGAAAAAGTGATGTCTTTTCCTCCTGTCTTATCACCTGTCTCTGTCAATGTTTAAATGCACTTAAGTTCTGGCCTGACTATATTAATATGGTTATCAGAGACGGGAAATGTGCCAAGCACTGTGCAGATGGAGAAGAAGGCTAAGGGATGCCCACATTTCTCTAAAATTGGATGAGGGAGGGAGGTGATGGGGAAGAAGGATGGAACTCCCTTTTACTTAGTAGCAACTATGCGACAAGTATTTTACTGCCTTATATAATACTACTATTAATAAAAATAACAGTCATAGCTAACACTTTTAGGGTGCTTTTTATGTGCCAGGCACTATTCTTAAGTACTATAAATATATATTAAATTATATATATATATATATATATATATATATATATATATATATATCACTCAGTCCTTTAAAAATCCTTACAACATTGAGACTATAATGGTCCTCATTTACAGATGAAGCAACTGAGGTCCAGATAGGTTAACCAACTTGCTCCCACATCGCAGAACTAGATAGTGGCCAAGTTTAGATTCTGCCCAGAAATGCACTTTCCCTGAGTCCCTGCTTTCAACTGTTTTCTCTCATAACTGGACTGGGTAAAGGCTCTAGAATTTGTGTATAAATTAATGAAAGACTGAACTGCTTTCTGAAGCATGCATGGAGCTCTGGACATTGAAGATCACATGACTCATTAGTGTGTCTCTCAGCTAAGTTCCTTTGTCAAAATAAAGCAAAGGCCTGGGCAAACACAACAGTAGTCATGGATAGAACTGCAAGAACATGATTTAATTGTGAGGTCCGTGTTTTATATATACTAGTGGTCTGACTTATTTTTCTGTAGCCCTCATTCTCAGTCTTTCTACAAATCTCCTTTTAGGCATTTGGCTTTCTTGTTTAATTCTTCCCGCCCATATTGCTATTTTTCTACCAATCACCCCAGGCAAAAGTATAAAAATGTCAAACAAACAGCACCTTGTGTGACATTCAGTCAAAACAATACAACAAGAGATCCATCTTTTTTTTTATTTTTTTTATTTTTATTTATTTATTTATTTATTTTTTAAATAAATCTTTATTCAGATTATTACAATTATTTCTCCTTTTTCCCCCCATAGCTCCCCTCCACCCATTTCCCACCCCACCTTCTGCCCTTACCTCCCCCCCACTGTCCTCATCCATAGGTGTATGATTTTTGTCCATTCTCTTCATGAACCCCCCATACCCCTTTCCCCCTGAGAATTATCAGTCCACTCCCTTTCTATGCCCCTGATTCTATTATATTCACCAGATTATTCTGTTCCTCAGGTTTTTAATTCACTTGATTTTTAGGTTCGCTTGTTGATAGATATGTATTTGTTGTTCATAATTTTTCTCTTTACTTTTTTCTTCTTCCTCTTCTTTAAGAATACCTTTCAGCATTTCATATAATACTGGTTTGGTGGTGATGAACTCCTTCAGCTTTTTCTTATCTGTGAAGCTCTTTATCTGCCCTTCAATTCTGAATGATAGCTTTGCTGGGTAGAGTAATCTTGGTTGTAGGTTCTTGCTATTCATCACATTGAAAATTTCTTGCCACTCCCGTCTGGCCTGCATAGTTTCTGTTGAGAAGTCAGCTGACAGTCGTATGGGTGCTCCCTTGTAGGTAATTAACTGTTTTTCTCTTGCTGCTTTTAATATTCTCTCTTTGTCTTTTGCTCTTGGCATTTTAATTATGATGTGTGTTGGTGTGGTCCTCTTTGGATTCCTTTTGTTTGGGGTTCTGTGGGCTTCCTGGACTTGTAAGTCTATTTCTTTCACCAGGTGGGGGAAGTTTTCGGTCATTATTTCTTCAAATAGGTTTTCAGTATCTTGCTCTGTCTCTTCTTCTGGCACCCCCATAATTCTGATGTTGGTACGCTTGAAGTTGTCCCAGAGTCTTCTTACATTATCTTCAACTTTTTGGATTTTTTTTTTTTGCTTTTTGCTTTTTGCTTTTTCGGTTGAGTGTTTTTTGCTTCTTTGTATTTCAATTCTTTGACTTGATTCTTGGGTTCCTCTATTCTGTTTCTGGGTCTCTGTATAATATTTTTTATTTCAGTCAGTGTATGTTTAATTTCTAGTTGGTCCTTTTTCATATCTTCGAGGGTCTCGTTATATTTATCGGCCTTTTCTAGGATATTCTTAAAAAGTCTTATAACCATGGTTTTGAATTCTATATACAGTCGTTTGTTTTCCTCCATTTCTTTCGTTTGTGATCTGATTCTTTGACCCCGCATTTTCACTGATTCCCTGAGTTGGTAAGGTAGATATTTGTGCTAGGCTTCCAATATGGCCCAGTGGGTCTGCTTCCCCAGTTAACCTGAGGTGGACACTCTTGGTGCACCCCTTTGTGGACTGTGTGTACAGCCTTGTTGTAATTAAGTCTTTATTGTTGTTGGTATCACTGGGAAGAATTGACCTCCAGGACAGTTGGCTGTAAGGATCAGCTGTGTCTATGCTGGGAGAAGTTCGGTGCTGGAGACAGCCTTATAGGATTAGACTTGCCAAATTGCAATAGCCTCTGTGCTCAGCTTGGATGGGGTGGAGTCTCAGTCTTGGCTTCCTGTCAGCCTTGCCCTTGCGCTTTCAGTCCTCCGCCTTCCCCAGCTCGAGTCTCCGCCTGAGAGTCCAGACTCCCCCAACAAGAGCGTGGGTCCCCAGGGGCTCGCCCGGAACTGGGGTTCAGTGCAGTCAGAACTGGGGTTCAGTGCAGTCGGAGGCTTCCTTCCCCCTTCCGCCAGAGAAAGTCAGCCAGGCTCTCAGCCGCCCTTCCTCTCTGCATGCACAAAGCCCCTTTGCCGTACCTCCAATTCTCTGTGAGTTTTTCTCTTTCCTTCTAGTTGTAGAATTTTCACTCAGCCAGCTTTCCTGTGGTTCTGGATGGTGTCCGTTCTGTCTTTTAGTTGTAGTTTTGAAATTGTTGTGCGAGGCAGCAGTTTAGGTGTTTACCTATGCCGCCATCTTGGTTTCTTTTCCATCTTTCTTTATTCCTTTACGGCACATAACATTTATTTTAAATATTTCCAATTTGGTTGTCTGCCTCATGTCATTGTGGGCTTGCTGTGATCATCAGAATAAAAGTCCTGTTTTATGTACATTTTCCAAGCATCAGCTGGCTAGATAGCCTATGCCCTTTAGTGTTATAAACAATCAGCAAACCAAACCAATAAACACAACTTCTGCTATCACCATCACCAACTGGCCAATGTGCACATTTTGGTGGAAATCCCCCAAAGAATTGTCGAATGACTTCTTCTCTTAGTTGCCTTTGCTTTGATTTCTTATTTCCTCTGAATTTTAAAATCTCTCCAGTGTATCCCACTTTCTGCAACTTTTCTGTTTATTTGTATTAAGTCTATTCTTGCACGTTTGCCAAAGCAACATTAGCAAAGGCCTATCTGTACTTGAAGATTTTATTGAGGGTTTGGGGGCATTAGACGTTGGTTATGTTGCCTGCTGCACTGCAAATGAGCTACATTTGCATTTTAGACATCCCTATTTTTAAAGTCCCCAGGCATTACCACTGCAGGTATTTCTCAATGATTATCTTTTTCTCAGGGGCTTCAACCTTCTGCTCTCTGGATAGGCAGCTGCTGTTCTTCTGAGATTGTGCCAGAACTACCCAAATTCTCATTTTCTCCTCCTATTTTTGTGAAAAGCAGGCTGTGAGGGTTTATGAGATGACAAACCTCCCTTTATCTACAAACATACGGATTTGCTCTACTATCATTAATGCTCCTAGAACAGGAAAGGTTCCATTTCCAAAGGCTAAGATTACATGTTTCAGCTGAGGAGACAGGGAAAGCATGAAGTGTCCTGGAGAATGTTTCCCTCTTCCTAGGTTATAAGAAGTGATGTAACCTTGCTATTTTAAATGATTTCTTTTAGAGATTAAAGAGTGTCTCTCTCTCTCAGTGCTCCACATGAGAACTGAAAAGCTGTAACTGAAAGTTACTTCATACCATTATCCTGGTTACAAAACAAAGTATTGAGCCACCTCACCACCAGGGAAGGTTATGTTCATGGACCTTGAGTGACCTCTCTCTGCCTATCTTAATTAGAAGGGAGAGGTCACCACTATTAGGACTTTTGTAACGGAAAGGAAGAAACCTTGCCAGCATATTATTGTGGCGGCTATATAGGTAATATGTGATTATTCTTAATACTCATTTGAGTAGAAAATTAAAGAGACGTTATTGAAAAAACTTTTTGACTGAGATCTGTGTCTTGGAGTTCTAAGTTTCTTACTGTTTTATGAAAGGAACCAATTAATTATATAGCGCATTGGCAAGGAGAATCCATCCTTGATATTTTGCTAAGAACCCCTAAAAGTTAAAAAATTAAATCCCTAAATTTCCCCCAAGCCTCAAAATCCAAGTCTAGCTTATTTTTATCTGCAAAGTAACTCAAATTTCCCTCATTTCCCTCCCTCTTTCTTACCTTCCAGTCCTTTCCCAGGGCTAATCATTTCGTATCAAAATTACTCATCAAGAAGTTTTGTAAAACAAACATAAATTATCACCTTTGGCTTAATGATGAGGCTGCTTTCTATAAATAACAGTTTTGTCCCTCAGTGCTCATGATCACGCCACCCAGCCCTACAATCTTACACTGGAATTCGCAGTCCCTTGTGGCCCACTTTTTGTTACATTAGATGTAAATCTCCTCTTCCTTCACCTCCCCATTCTTCCTAGATTATCCAGTTTTTATCCCTTTTCTACCCTGTTTAAGTATTCTCATGTGAAATATATGAAATCCTCATTAAGGTATTTTAAGAAATATTTGCTGAAATAAACCAGAAAAGTGTGAGCACAGAAAATGTAGCTTCATGTAGGCTAATACTTAGGCTTCCCAGATGGAGTTGAGGAAGACAGGCAAGGCTGCCTGCTGCATGCTTGGTGTCGCTCCACCAACATACTTTATTTTGTGAAATGCACCATTGTTGAGGCAGCATGAACAATGATGAGTTTTAAACAATGAAACATGAGTATTATAAATTTTGTTGTGGTGCATGAGGCTCATGGTTCGGAAAATATTTTAATCACAGTAGTTGAAAAGCATACTCTTAAAATAACCACTCCTGTGATCATTTCTCTGAGAATTTGGTTAATAAGAAGTATTCCTTCAAATGAAAGGACAGGTTTTACCATTTTATTTCTTTATTTTACCATTAAAATGACAAACAGAATACTATGAAGCATTTGTTATCACCATTTGTTCTCTGGCTCATTGCTGTCCTAAATAGTCTTAAGCTTGTTTATAGTTATCAGAAGCATAACTGCAATACATTTTTCTCCACACTGCCTTGTTGACTTCACACAGTACATGCCAAAAATTCATAGTCAGAGCCTTCCAACTGATGCTAAACTTGGCATTGGCCTGGTAAATCTCTCTCCCTCTCCAGCTCCCCAAGTTAAGGGTTAATATCATTTTTTGCCACTCACCTTTTCCCCACCAGCTTGTTCTAAGTGGAAAAAATACTAAACAGAAGTGTGTTAAATAGAAAAAAGAGTGGGGGAAGATTCTATTAGGCTAATAGACCAATCTTCTTTTTATTTTATTATTTTTATTTTTTTTTATATATTTTATTGATTTTTTACAGAGAGGAAGGGAGAGGGATAGAGAGTTAGAAACATCGATGAGAGAGAAACATCGATCAGGTGCCTCCTGCACACCTCCTACTGGGGATGTGCCCACAACCAAGGTACATGCCCTTGACTGGAATCGAACCTGGGACCCTTCAGTCCGCAGGCTGACGCTCTATCCGCTGAGCCAAACCGGTCAGGGCTAATAGACCAATCTTAATCTTAAATCCAATCTGTCTTCAAGAAATGCTAAATATTTTATGTAATCCCCAAAATAAAATGACAGTAGAGGAAGAGGTAGGTTTAAAATAACGGAAGGATTTTGAAAAGACCACAAAAACCTGGAGAACAGAAAGTAAGCTGTATTTGATGAGAAGAAATAATAGCTCTATCAAGTAGCTAGTATTTATTACATATATATATATATATATATATATATATATATACACACACACACAGATATGTATATATGTATGTATATATATTCAATGTACTCCATTCTGAGACTTCTCTAAAGTACTCTGGAAGATAGGGGCTTTCCAAAGTATCATTCAATGAATTATAATTTCCATCCTTTAAATATTTGCTTAATAGTATCAACAAAATAATGATTGCCATGGTGGTATTAATGATGAGAATTAGTATTGGAACTCATTTAGTAAATCCTCTATTCAAATTGATGCCAGTTCAAGGCCCAGATTTAACAACAATAAAAATGTTTAAATGGTTAACAGAAAACCCTTCAAAGGACTTTCTTGTCTTGTGCAAATAAAAAAAGGTTAAAATTCTCTGTGTGTTCAAAAGTCAATTATTGCCAGTTTCATGGGATCTTCAAACGTGGGATTTTCATTTAGCAAAGCCAACTTTACCTGCCAAAAGCCCAATATAATGGCCCATTTCCATCTGGTAAATGTTCCACAATGAAATTAGAACTGTTGGAAAATAATGGAAATCTATGGACATGTGTATACTGTGAGTAAATGTGAAAATCTGTCAGTGGTATGTGGTGAAAATTACTTATTTAAGGACCAAATTAAGTCTTTTAAACCAGCAAAGTTTGAGTTTTTATACTGCAGCCAATGCAATTTCCAACCTCCAGGCAGAAGTAATTCAAACCCTTATAGAGAAATAAGAGTCCCTATACTCCAAACTGTGGTTCTTAAATATTTTTGGTGTCATGACACTTTGGAAGATCAAGTGAAAACTGTACACACTCAACCCAGATTCTATACAAAAAATTAGAAGCTACTCAAGTGATTAAAATAAAACAAAACAAAATGCTATTGCAAATACTTTTTTAAAAGAGGGGTTCTATAGAATCCCTTATTGCACTTGGCATTTCTCAGAAGGAAGCTCTTTCTTAAGTCTAATGTATAAATTTAAATAATTTCCCATAGGTTTATTTACCCAACTCTATTTATATTATTGTTTTTTCTCCTTCGAAGTTATAAATGAATTCCTCAGGTAATTTTCTACTGCTTTGTGAATGGGCTATAACAGAGATGACAGCTCAGTTAGTGAAAAATGGTTTGCTTTTTCCAATGCACCAAAAAGAGGAAAAAGATACATGTATAATTAAATGTTTGTATGTACCCATGTGCACATCTAGGTGTCACTCAGAGAAGGTGAACTGGTGTATGCATAAGTATGTAAATAAAGTAAAAACTTGAAGAGAATGTATGAATTGCTAATCATGAAATGTAATATGCATGGGTATTCTAGCTCCCTGCTCCCTACTTTTTCTGAAAAACAAAACAAAAACAATTCATCTTTTGAATTATGAAATTTTTAATTAATTTATAAATTTAAAGAAATTACTTCTTTTTATTACAGATGCCCCATTTCTCCCCCTTTGCCCACCTCCACCCAGCCCCTGCCCCCTTTTTAACTTTTCAATTACAGCTATTTTCAATATTATTTTGTTTTGGTTTCAGATGGACTATCAAATATTCTTAATTGAAGTAAAGTTATCTTCAAGGGCATAAAGAACTTCCTAAGACTCACAGAGGAGAAAAATTCTGAGGTATAGGAGAAGGGGACAACAGGATGGCCCTTTGCAAACTTAAGTTGCACAGAAATAATTAGTTACTCTTCCTAAAATAGGAAACAGGCTTTCAGAAGGTGCTTCTGGAAACTTTAGTCTGGTTTACATTTAGTTGCTCAATTTGTTCCTATGCTCTATGAATAATTTACTAGGTGATTCTGTTGTATTTTATTTTCTAACCATATTGAGGGCACTGTCAACCAAATGGTTTCTTCTCCTCTTAGAGGCACTCGTTTTACATAATGAAGACAGTGAGAAGTCCTTTCAGACTGAGAGAAACAATAAGATCATCTGCATTGACAGTGGCTCTGGAGATGGGACCTAGCGGAAGGCCACCAACATCATGTCTCCTGATTCAAAGTATAGGGAATTCCAGCTCACTTTGAAGCCTGTTCAAAACATTCTTGTTCATGGATTTTACCCCAAGCCAACTCATTTCAGATCTGCCCCTGGTTAGCTTTGATTGACAGAAAGGACTTGGAAGCCACTGGAACCTTATTTTAGAAAAGATTGGAGTGTTATGTTTCTGAGTTCATCAATGTCTGTTTGGAGACCAAAGGCTCTATGTCAGAAGACTTGTAGATACCTGTGACTTGCAGCTGGGACTTCTGTTGCAGATTTACAACCATTGGGCTATTTGAGATTTCCAAGTTAAGAGCTAATGGAGAGAGGGACATAGAGAGGGGGGCTGCAATATGGACAAAACACATGTACATTTTCCCTGAAAATCAGAATATCCCCTAGATTGTCATAGTTAATACAAAAATAGAGTAATACAAATGAAGACAAATTGATGAGGCACATGCGTAAATTGATAAAGGAAGTTTGATGCATCATAACATTGAAATTTATCTAAATTCAATATTGTTAAACATTTTTAAAGATCAGATGAATTATACATGAAGTATATGGATTATTTGTCCCTGGCAAACAATGGTGACATTTCTGTCTGTCACTTAGTATGACAAGGTTAGCATGTTTTATTCAAAACTTTTAAACAGTAAAATGATTTGTATGCATTACTCTTTCTTTGGACTGTCAGGGAAAGCAGAAAGCAACCCAGTTATTCTATGACATTGAGTCAGCATGTGCATAAAAAAATGACAGAACAGGATTGCTTCCGACATCTATAAAGCTCATCTTTTGGTTTCCTAAGCATCTCGTAGAAAAACAATAAAAGCATAAAGATAAATAGTTCCCTCCCATCTCAAAAGGAACATGCCAATGTATATTGAAATATAAATGATATTTTGATTTAATAAATATAGAATATTCATGAATTAGAATAGATTCCTGGAAATAGTATGCTTTGGGTTTTAAGGAAATTTAATGACAGAATATTTGTTTTTTGCATTAAATAGAATAAGAGTCAGACTATATATTGTTCCTTTCCTTGTTCAAATACTCTGCAGTGGTGTGCTCACTGGATTTTGTGCTCTGTATATACAGGATGGACATATAGAAAGAAAAGAACAGCAGAGTAGAAGGTGCTGTTTAACACCTGGGGAGAGACAGAGGACTTTAGTGACTTGTCAACAGTTTTTGCATTAATTGCCTGATGCTGGAGATTATCAAAGTTAAGTCCTGAGAGAGTGAATTATGAGAAGAGGCAACTCCTGGGACGGCTCTAAGATTGTTTCTCCACTTCCCCGTCTTCCTTCTCCATTCAGGACACCAGAAGAACACCCATTTCATTGTTGCTCTATTCTTCTTCCTCTTCTCATGAGATTCTACAGCAGAAATGAAATTGGGAGACTTTATGCTATGGTGGATAAGGTAGGATCTAGGTATCTTGGTGCAATGTTAACATCTAGTTACAAAGAATACTGGAGAGTTTTTATTCAGCCCTTTCCATTCACAGGTGGCTTAGGGACTCTAATGTGTAGTGGCCATTTCACAAACAACATTCCACTGGCAACTTTCTGAGCATATACCATGAGCAGTGACTCTGTTAGCAATAAGATGAGGTCTAAGACAAGCTCTTAACATTGAAGTATTTACAATTGAGGAAGAAAGACTCATTAGCAAGTAAGCAGTGCATTTTGTGTTCTCCTGGTACCTGCCCATGACCTGGAGAAAAATGAGCTAATTAGAATATCTATTAATCTTTCCTGATTACTATAATAGCTAATGGCTATAATTGATTATAACCTGTTTAAGGCAAAAGATTGACGTATATACTTTTTTTCTGGAATTATTTAATAGAGACTGCTTAATGAAAAATAGAAATTTTACTGTATATTCCATTTTGGGGTTTATACACTTACCTCTCATTGAGCTGGAAACCCATTGGTGGTAATATATACCATATCAGCTACATGGTAATAAATGATATTTATTGCTCTAATTATTGCTATTTTACTTTAGTTATGCACAAAACCTATATAGTCTATTTCAATCCTTTATCTCAACCCTCCTGTAGCCCCCAAGATATCTATCATTAATCCCAATAGAAAGAATAAAAGAACTGCAGTTTTCAAAGACATCAATCATGAGTCAGTAAGCAAATTTATAGAAGTAGTTTGGATGCAAATTATAGGAACCCATTGCTGAAAACGAATTCACAGGTGCCACCAAACTTTGGGGATGCTATGAAGCCTTGCAGGGCTGTCATTTTAGGAAATGTCTTCCTAGAGGAAAACATTTCCAGAAATACTCTGGACTTTCCAATTTTTTTTCTGTGAAATGTGATTCTAAGAGAAGCCATCTTCCAAGGAAATGTGGTAAGCCTTTAGTTTGAAATAGTCATCATGTCTTTGTTGTGAATAGCCAAACCACTGCTGAAATGCAGTGTGCTGGTCTATTCAGCTTATTCATTTCATGCAAACCCCAATGTGCATGAAATGAACAAAAGACTTCCTTTCTATTTGTATGCATTGTTAGTTTCCTATTCCATTTTTATCCCCAAATTTGTTTTTCTCTCTTTCGGTATTAGTACTTATTCATTCTTTCAACAAATATTTGTAGCATCCCTTGGCAAGACGAGGCACCCAAAGGAATGCTACCATCCCAGGATTGTAGTCAGCATGACCCACAGGTTTCATTTATTTCTGCCTTTTTAGATGTACCATTAAAAGATGCTTGGAGATTTCTTAAGGCCATCACTGTGATGAGAGGAAAGAATGGTCTGCTCAGTTATGGGTGTCTGCTGTGAGCATGGCTTGGGGGCTCATTGCCTTACTGACTCTGGGAGTGGGAAGATTGTGCACCTGGAGAGTCAGTTATAGATTCTGATTTTTGCTCTGCTCCTTGCAAGCTCTAACCTGGAGTAAGTTACTCCTCAGCCAGAGTTTCATTATATGCCTTATAGTGTTAAATGAATGAACAGAGTGTCAACACCTAAGAGTGGTCTTAAGTGCCTTTCCTAGACTCTACCATTCAGGAATATGTAAATGAGTAAGAACTTTAATAATGGAAGTTAGACTAGAGTAAGTTCTATTAATGCAGGCACACCGAAGTGTCCTGGGATTGCTTGGTGGACATGGTGAATTGTAAACTGTCCGATTTTCTTCTCTTTTCAGTATTTATCTTTATCTTTATCCTATCATGGGAGTTTTTAATGTAGATAAATTTAACTACTCAGTGGGAAAGGGGAGAGAAAGAATAATTATGAGTTTAAGGAGTTTAAATAGCATAGCTATTTACACATGCCTTTCTACTCAAAAACAATTTTTGTCCTGACTTATCTTGGAATCATCTCCCCATACTGAATTTGCTCCTATTGCTTTATCTATTTTATTTTTTAACTTTATTTTTATTGTTGACACTATTACAGATGTCCCCATTCCACCCCCCTCCTCACCATACCCACCTCGACCTGGCCCCCAACCCCCTTTATCTTATTGTTTTAAAGACATATGCTTTTTATACTACATGGCCCCAAATTCAAGCTCATCCAAATAAACATCGATTTGTTTCAATGTTGGAGAGAATAGCTGACTTTGTTAGCCATATGGAGAAATGGCATGTTTCTCTCCAATATGGCACCATCCTACAGTGTTTTCAAGGGCATTTTGATTATGCACAATTAGCTTATTGAAGTGTAACATTTAGCCTCATTATGCTGCTTTGCTTTTATTTTTTTTTGTAGTTCATATTTTACTTATCTTGACTATCTATATTTTATATTTTCTCCCCCATAATCTCAGGGTAAGTAAGTTTCTGTGTTTCTTGCCTAGGTTACTTAATGGGTATTTTGTTATTCTATTTTTACCGCAAAAAAAAAAAATGTTATAGGTCTGTGTCTAAAACTCATATCGCTGTGTGTAATGTCTCTAATGGGTCTTGGTACTTAAGGTATTGTTTCCTTAGGAATACCTGACATAGTTTTTGTGTTCCTTGAGTTGTATATGACAATTTTGCAGGTTAGAGTAAGCTTAGCAGGGTTTTAAATCTTATAAACTTAGTCTTTTCTGTCTGTCTCTTGCCTTTTTTTTTTTATATACTGCCAACAGGAAGGATCTATTGACTGTTAGTACAGTGATCCAAGGCTGGGATCCATATGCAAAGAACACAGAGCAGGTAAGAAACTTTTATCAGTTATTTTCATCTCTGTGTGATTCAAGTGTGATAAGAAATAGAGGAAAAGACCTAAGGTTAGTAAATATATTTTTCCAGTTAAAATGATTTATGTATGTCTCCAATGAAATCAAACAAAATGTTTCCTATAAATAAATTTAAGCACCTGTAGAAGTATTTTAAAAATAACTCACAGTTGCAGGAGCCAAAGGCTTAAAGTCTGTAAGTAGGCCTCTTTAAAATGGTATAAGGGGTATTAGGACAATTTTCCTACTTCACACCTTCGCTAGGTGCTGCTGTTTAACACCATAAGTCATTCTCACTCCATCCTTGCTCCCCTTTTTATGGCTGTCCTTCTCCTTCTTTCTTTTTTATGTTATACATGATTTTAGTTTTGAGTTGCCTTTCTTACAGGGTTAGGCTCCATATGCCCATATACATTAATATGGAATAGATTTTATTAATGACTAGAGGCCCGGTGCACAAAATTTGTGCACAGGGGGTGTGTGTCCCTCAGCCCAGCCTGCACCCTCTCCAATATGGGACCACTCGAGGGATGTCCGACTGCCCGTTTAGGCCCGATACTACCTAAAACGGGCCTAAACGGGCAGTCAGACATCCCTCTCACAATCCAGGACTGCTGGCTCCCAACTGCTCACCTGCCTGCCTTCCTGATTGCCCCTAACTGCTTCTGCCTGCCAGCCTGATGACCCCCTAACCACTCCCCTGCCAGCCTGATTAATGCCTAACTGCTCCCCTGCTAGCCTGGTCACCCCTAACTGCCCTCCCCTGCAGGCCTGGTCCCTCCCAACTGCCCTCCCCTGCTGGCCATCTTGTGGCAGCAATCTTTTGTCCACATGGGGGCAGTCATCTTTTGTGTTGGAGTGACAGTCAATTTGCATATTATTCTTTTGTTAGATAGGATTAGATAGGATAGAGGCCTGGTGCACGGGTGGGGGCTAGCTAGTTTGCCCTGAAGGGTGTCCCGGATCAGGGTGGGGGTTCCCTTGGGGTATGGGGCAGCCTGGGTGAGGGGCCTGTGGTGGTTCGTAGGCTGGCCACTACCCCTGGCGACCCAAGCAGAGGCCTTGGTATCTGGGACTTATTTATCTTCTATTATTGAAACTTTGTAGCCTTGAGCAGAGCCAAGCCTCTTGCTAGCTCCGTGGCCACAGCCATTTTTGTTGGGATTTATTTATCTTCTATAATTGAAACTTTGTAGCCTTGAGCGGAGGCCAAGGCAGGCTAGGGCTGCGGAAGCTTGGCTTCCTCCATCGCTGGGGGCAACTCAAGCCTCCTGCTCTCTCCAGCTCCATGGCTGCCGCCATTTTTGTTGGGATTTATTTATCTTCTATAATTGAAACTTTGTAGCCTTCAGCAGAGGCCTGGGCCGGCCAGAGCAGGCAGAAAGCTTGGCTTCCTCCATTGCCAGGGAAACCCAAGCCTCCTGCTCTCTCTGTGGTCATAGCCATCTTGGTTGGGTTAATTTGCATACTCGCTCCTGATTGGCTGGTGGGTGTGGCTTGTGGGTGTAGTGGAGGTACAGTCAATTTGCATATCACTCTTTTATTAGATAGGATAATGACACCAATGATAAGGATAGAAACTCTACACATCTCTAATTTTCATAATAATTCTCTAAGGCAAGTAATTTCATATTAAAAACTAGAGGCTCGGTGCATGAAAATTCATGGACTGGATGGGGGGTCCCTCAGCCCAGCCTGCCCCCTCTCACAGTCTGGGAGACCTCAGGGGCGGGAGGCGACCTGGCAATCAGGGGAAGGCAATGCCCCCATCACACCTCTGCTGCTGCCACTACTGGCAGCGCAAGCCTTGGTCAGCCCTGGTTACCTGAGCCTATGGTGTCCCTGGGCGGCTGGGCAGCCGCCATTTGAGGCTTGCCTGCATCTCAGGCCAGCCCTGGGCCGGTGGGCAGCCGCCATCTGAGGCTAGCCTGCACCTCGGGCCAGCCCTGGGTGGCTGGACGACTGAGGGGACTGGGGGACTCTGGAAGCAGGCACATGGCAAGGCCCGGCCTGCCTTGGGGGAGGGGGGGCGGGCCCGGCCTTGCTGCACGCCTGCCACCCTGGCAGGGCTGAGGGGACTGGGCACCACCATCTTGTGGCTGTGGGTGCTGCCATCTCTGAGGGCTGGGCAGTCAATTAGCATATTCCCTCCTTATTGGCTGTGGGCGCTGCCATCTTTGCGACTGCATGAGGTTCAATTAGCATATTCCCTCTTTATTAGATAGGATGAAAAAGAACAAAAAAGGGAAGAAACACAGAAAGTCACTTATCATGTAGTTTAGTCAATGGTGGAGCCAGAGGAGAGTCGAGGTCTACATTGCCTATGCCCTTGCCACTCTCACTGCTGCCTTTGTTTGTACACTGTACAGGTTTTTAAGTGTGTATGTGTGTGTGTGCCAGATAGAGAGAGAAAAAAAGAGAGAGAGAGAGATTATCAATCTTTCCATATATACAGTTTTTTCAAATGGTGGCTGACTTCCAGAGTTTTGCAATGTTGCCAGGTTTTTCCCTCAAAATATGCCCCCACCCTTCACCCTGACTTGAAATTTTACAGGTTGCAATTTACACAATTGATGCATTCTTCTCTGATATAGTTTTTGCAATTGAAATAGAATTTTGTACCATTTTATTTTTCAAATAAATAATTTTCAGGGTTGGCCATTGCTTTGCTTTTTACTGGCTAGTCTTTGGTGGCCCTAATAGTATTTTCTTTAACATTATCTGCTCCTGTCTATAAGGAGCAACACCCCCTTTCTATTGTTTTCATTGAAGCCGTTTCTATTTCTTAAATTTTAATGCCTTATAAGATGAAACGAAGAGAGAAAAGACCCTGTGGTAATTTAGGACAATGATTCTGGATTGAAACATCTTACAACTTAGAGCAACACCATATTTCATAGTGTATTTGTAGAAATGCCTCATGGCACAAACTCCTATTTCATGTCCTTGAAGGCCATTGGGTAACAGAGTTTCTGTTTCAGTGCCTATCTGATCAATAAGCCTATGACTTTTCAGATTTGCTATCTGTCTTGTGATATATTTTTATTGTGTTGGTGTGCATGACTAATACCTTCATGTGTATATTTTTTGTCTCCTGCAACTGAAAATTATTTAAAAAATATTTCTACAGGTGCTTAAACTTATTTATAGAAAACATTTTGCTTAATTTCATTGGAAACATACATAAATCAGTTTTACTGGAATATATATTTGGATTTTAGTGTAACTTCCCTTGGGTTTGGCCTTTCATTCAGCCTACAATAATAGGGCACCAGCTCTGTGGCAGGCAGTATGCTAGGCACTGGGTAGAAAGATGAGTAATACATGGACCCTCCCTTCCCAGAGTTTACAGTCTTCAGGTTTGAAAGATTCTTGTCACCAATCTATCTTAGTTTGCATCTTTTCCTTACCACTTATTAGATGGCCAGGCAGATTATTTTACTTTCTATGTCTCAATGTTCTCATTTGTAAAATGATGGTATGATGAATCATACCTCAACATTTATGTGAGGATCAAATAAGTTAATACATTAAATGAATTAGAGTGGTACTAGACACATACATATCAAATATTCTTGGTATTATTATTGTTGATATTACCATTATATGAGCTAAAAATACTAGTATATATTGTAATCCTCTACAATAAGTATAACATAGGAATGTGTTCAAGAGAAGGGAGTACACAGCTTCATGAGCTGCCATGGAAGCTTTCATAGGAAAGGTAAGACTTAATGGTCTTGAGGAAGATATAATATTTCACTAGACTTACAAGAAAAGTCATGACATCCTAGGCAGCAGAAATAGCATTAGAAAAGGCAGGATGGCTTGAGAAAGTATGTCCCATTCAGCAAGCTGTAGGTGGGCCATGTGGGAAATTGGGTTATATACTAAGAATTTAAGACTTAAATATGTTGGCATCGAAAGCCATGAAGGAAATTTTTTAAAAAGAGAACTAATGTGATCTGATTTATATTTTAGAAGTATTACACTAGCACCATTGTAGAGGATAGGTTAGCATGTTAGCTGGAGGAAGGTGAAGGATTTTGAAATTGGGAATAGTATAGCTGATCAGGTCTTCAAGTCTGTGGCTATGGAAATGGAAAAGAGGAAACACACCTGAGATATATTTAAGAGACTGAATGGACAGCACTGAAGGATCTTTTGGCTGAAAAGGGAAAACAGAGGAAGAAAGGGGTCTGAAATGATGCTCAAGTTGATGTTTTGGAAAATTAAGTAGATGGCAGTGCTATCAATAGAGATAAGGAACCAGCAGCAATAAAGGTCAGATCAGAGGCAGTATGATGAGTGAAGATGAAACTCTGTGCAATCATCTTCTTCTCATGGCCTGATGAAGAAAGAACAATCAGGAAAGATGAGATATAAGAAACATAACAGAAATAGGAAAGTAATCAAGTGTTACAGAACCCAAAGAAAAAACAAATGTTAAGAAAGAGATTTGCTGGGGATTATATTCTCCCATTCAGTAGGCTGTCTTTTTGTTTTGTAGATAGTTTCTTGTGATGTGCAAAATCTTTTAGTTAGATGAAATTCCATTTGTATATATTTTTCTTTTCTTTCCCTTGCCTGCAGAGATATGTCAGAAAAAAATATTGCTAAGGGAAATCTCTGAGATTTTACTATGTTTTCATTTAGGAGTTTTATGGTTTCAAGTTTATATTTAAGTATTTAATCCATTTTAATTTATCCTTTCATATGGTTTAAGAAGGTGGTCTAGTTTAATTTTTTGTATGTCTCTGTTCAATTTCCCCAGAACCATTTATTGAAGAGACTGCCTCTACCACATTGTACATTCTTGCTTTCTTTGTCATAGATTAATTGACGATATATGTGTGGGTTTTTTCCTGGGCTCTCTATATGGTTCCATTGATCTATGTGTCTGTTTTATGCCACTACCATGCTGTTTTGATTACTATAGCCTTGCAGTATAATTTGATATAAGGTAGTGTGACACCTCCCACTTTGTTCTTCCTTTTTAAGACTGATTTCACTATTTGAGGTAATATCCAAAATTTATAAAGAACTCAGACAACTTAGCACCAGAATAACAAACAAACCAATTAAAAATGGGCAGAAGTCTTGAATAGAATTTCTCCAACAGGAATTACATTTTCAACATCAGTTATAATCAGATAAATGCAAATAAATAACATAATGTGACACTACCCCCCACATCTGGCTATCATAAAAAAGCAACAATGTTAGTGAAGATGTAGAGGAAATGGAACCCTAGAGCACTGTTGGTGGGAATGCAGATTGGTGAAACCATTGTGGAAAGTACTATGGAGATTCCTCAAAATATTAAAAATGAAATTGCCTTATGACCTAGTAATTCCACTTGTAGGTATATATCTGAAGAAACCCAAAACACTCATTCGAAAAAATATATTTACTCCCATGTTCATTGCAGCAGTATTTACAATAGCAAAGAAATGGAAGCAACCAAAGTGCCTATCAATAGAGGAGTGGATAGTATATACAATGGAATACTACTCGGCAATAAGATTGAATTCTTACCATATGTGACAGCATGACTGGACCTAGAGGGTTTTATACTAAGTGAAATAAATCAGACAGAGAAAGACAAATACCATATGACTTCACTTATATGTGTAATCTAAAGAACAAAATAAATAAACATATGAAATAGAAACAGACTCATAGATACAGAGAATAGACTGATGGTTGCCAGAGGGGTGGGAGTTAGTGGGGCTCAGTGAAAAGGTTGAATGGATTAAGGAGTACAAATTGGTAGTTACAGAATAGTCATAGTGATGTAAATTGTAGCATAGGGAATACAGTCAATAATATTGTAATAGCAATGTATGGTGACAGGTGGGTACTTGAAATATCAGGAAGACCATTTTGTAAAGTATATGCTTTTCTAGCTACTATGCTGTACACCTGAAACTGAAACAAACTAATATTGCATGTAAACTATAATTGAAAATTAAAGGAAAGTGAGAAATGAAAAAAAGAGAGATTTGTTAACAATATTAGGAAGCTATTGGTGATCTTAGTGAGTATATTTTAAAGGTATGAAGAATGAAATGAAGGGAAGACAAGTAAAGATTATTATCAACTAACTTGGCTATGGAAGGACATATAATTAAGGCATTCCCTTTCCCTCCCCTTGGAAAAATAGACTTGAGAACTTTTGCTAAGGGGAAACAGTTACTAGAAGAAGAAAGAGATAAAAGAAATAATGACACAATTAAAGAATTCCTTTGAGATGAATATGGGTCTAGAACCAGAACATAAAAGGATTAATTTTCAACAAGAGGAAGGAAATGCTCATAAAGTGGAAATAGTATTTAAACACAGAGGTTTTCTCTTTTAGCAAACTCAAGAATTTAAAACTTGAACAAGGCATTTATCTTCTGAGTCTCCATTTTATTCATTTGTAAATGAGAATAGCACCTTAGTCAGCAACAAGTTTTTTTCTTTTTCAAGTTTTATTGTTATGTAGTTTACTTACTATGAAATTCATCCATTTAAAGTGCACAATTCAATGGTTTTTAGTATGTTTATTGTATTATGCAAGAAACACCATAATCAGGTTTTAGAGCATTTTCATTACCCTAAAGAAACAGTGTAGCCATTAGCAGTCAGTACTCATCAACCCCATCTTCTCTTCCCCTACTCCCTAGATAAACACGACTCTACTCTTTTTAATGTAGATTTGTCTACTGTATAAATTTCATATAAATGAAATAATTTATAGTCTTTTGTTATTGGTTTCTTTTACTTAGCCTAATAATTTCAAAGTTCATCTATGTTATGGCATGCATCAATACTTTGTTTTTATAGCAAAATATTTCATTCTATGGATATAGTACCTTTTGTTTATTCATTCATTAGTTGATGGATATTTGGATGGTTTCTACTTTTTTACTATTATGAATAATAATGCCGTCAACATTTGTGCACAAGTTTTTATGTGGACATTTGTTTTCATTTCTCTTGAGCAGAATCTTAGGAGTGGAATTGTTTTGTATGGAAATTTTGCATTCATATGGTAATTCTGTTTAACATTTTGAGAAACTGCTGAAATGTTTTCCAAAAGTATTACTTTAAATTCCCACCAACAAGGTCCTGATGAGGACTAAATGATTGAGTCAGAGAAATAGTCTGAGAAATAAGTAAATGCTAAAGTAGACCCAGGACTACTTTAATTATGCTGTTTTGTCTAACTCCACCTAAGAAGCAAGCAGTAAAAAATATTTTGTATGCAATAATACAACCCCAAATTCCAGGTCATTCTGTAGGTTGCTTAGGTTATTTCCTAGACTTAATGTTTGTGGATTATGAGTACACTAAAGGCCCAGTGCACAAAATTTGTGCATGGTGGAGGGTGTCAGCCCAGCCTGCACCCTCTCCAATCTGGGACCCTTCTCACAATCCAGGACTGCTGGCTCCCAACTGCTCGCTTGCCTGCCTGCCTGATTGCCCCTAACTGCTTCTGCCTGCCAGACTGATCACCCCCTAACCACTCCCCTGCCAGCCTGATTGACGGCTAACTGCTCCCCCGCTGGCCCGATTGCCCCTAACTGCTCTCCCCTGCCAGCCTGGTCACCCCTAACTGCCCTCCCCTGCAGGCCTGGTCCCTCCCAACTGTCCTCCCCTGCTGGCCTGATCGCCCACAACTGCCCTCCCCTGCCAGCCATCTTGTGGCGGCCATCTTGTGTCCACATGAGGGCAGCCATCTTTGACCACATGGGGCAGCCATCTTTGTTGGAGTGACGGTCAATTTGCATATTACTCTTTTATTAGATAGGATGTATTGCTAGTAAATCTCTAATGAGACCAATAACAGATGTGATTTGGTATATTTGTATTAACTCTCTAGTCAGGAGTCAGGATTTGTTTTTCCCCCATGATTATTGCATTTTATATTTGAAGGTCTTAGAAGATGAGTAGCAGAACTCACAAAAGTTATCTGAATCATTAAAGGCCACAAAGTTGGAGAACTTTTTACAAAGAAGTGACTATTAAAATAGCTTTAAGGAAGATGACAACTTAGTCTCTTAAATGGTTGAAGAGCACAAAGAAGGCTTACGAGCTGAAGGGCAAAAGTAATATTTATAAATACAATAAAACAAAAAAGAATACATTAAAACAAATAAACAAATGAGGAAAAATATATTGTATCTGGTTAAACCCTGTTATAAATAAATATCATTTCTATGGGGCTTTATATTTTTAAAAACCCTTTTAATGTGTTTATTCTAAATTTATTTCAGACATTTGTATTTCCATCTGAAGAAATGAAAAAAAAAAGTGTTGGGTGTCCCATTTCTTCTCCCACTCTCACTGGCCAAGTAAGTACTTGCTGTGAGGGCATTTCTGTTGCCTCTGAAATCCTGAAACAAAAATAGATCCAGAGACATAGAAGCATCAAGACTGTCAAACCTGAGAGGGAAGGCAGAGGATGGTGGGTGGGTGGGAAAGAGTCCACCAATGAACTTGTAAGCATATATGCATCACCCAGGGACACAGACAATAGGGTGGTGAAGGCCTGGGTGGGGGGGAAGGGGCCCTGGGAGAGGTCAATGGGGGATAAAGGGGATATATGTAATACTTTCAACAAAAAAGATTAAAGAAACACACAACTGATGCCATTTCTTTCTATATTTATGTTGATCGATGGGATGGTATGGGCCCCCAGAAACCCATCACCATGTCTGGGCTGTCTGGACGTGTGAGGAGAATGTGAGAGCTTGTTGCTATGGTAGATGGAGAGTTAGAAGGGCAGGATGTGGGTGCTGTGTGGAGTCCTTCCCCTCAAGGCTCTTGAGGGGTGCAGGGAGGGGCTGCCTACAATCAGTAGGAAGTTTTCCGGGGCTGGGATGTTGTCTTTCAGGCCTTTGCCCTCACGCATCAACAGAACCAGGCTGGATATTGGGGGGCTGGTTGTGCCTAAGGGGCCTTCCAGCTCTACCTGTGGTGGCACATGCACTGGGAGAGGCCTGGTCGCCCGTATGGGACCTCAGGTCGGTGGTGAAGCCAAAGGGCTCATTGATGGACTGATAGGCCTTCAAGATAAATAGGGGGTACCAGCCACTCGGGACTCCTCCAAGTTGTGGCCCCACTAACTTCCAGATACCGTAGATGTTCCCTTCCACTTGTTCAGGACACTGCTTTCCACAGGTGGGTGAGCTCTAGGAGGCGGGGTTGCTATAGGGGCAGCACCCGGTGGGTGTCACCTGGATAGTTTCTGTGCACAGCTGCACACCGCAGAGATGCTGCACAGGCCCCGCGTCCATGCACAGCGCCTGCTGACACCCTGCCCTTGATCTCGCTGAGGTACTGATGCCTTTGGTGATGGTGAGGATGACAGGGCTGGCGCAGTCAGGCCCAAAGCACCTTCTTGCAGACCTCAGCCACCTCCCACTAGTACTCCGCCAGGTAGCCGGCACACTTGTGAGGCCCTTGGTTAGGCCGTTGTTAGGGCTGTGCCTCCATGAGCAGCTGACTATGATAGTTGGGGGACTTGGACAGGCAGAGCATGCCCCACTCCTCGCTGACAGTCTCAGGGTTGGAGATGCCTGAGTCATTTCCTGATGGGAATATGGGCTTGGTACTCCTGCAGGTCCTTCAGGCAGTTCTCCAGTGCAGTCTCTGTGGTGATGTGCTCCCCCAGCTCTTCAGGGATGCTCTGCACGATGGGGGTCCAACTTGGCCAGCAGTTCACCCTCTGCCAGTTTGGGCAGATCTCCCTGGTCCCTGGCCTCCACTGCAACCCTGATGATGGGGCTTATGCTGAACTTTATCACCTGCATGTGTGGGTGTGCTGTACGGTGGTGATGGCCCTGCCTTCACCAGGAACTGGTCAACACCCACCAGACCGGGATGTTCCTGCAAGGCATGTCTTCCACGGGCCCCACATAATGGCTTGCCACTCGTAAGGATTGTTCTATGTATAGGCTACAGGTACAGGTCCTCCTTCCCTCATATTTGGTTGCGGGGGGGGGGGGGGGGTGGTGGTGTTTGGTGGTGATCATTTTGCAATATATACAAATATCAAAAAATTATGTTGTACACCTGAATTCTTGTCCTAACCTTGGACAGCCATTTCTCTGGGACATACCCATGATTTAATAGATGTGTGGATCAGATAGCAGTGTGGTCAGTCTGACCCCTAAAATGACTGGGAAAAATAAGTTATGGTTGTCCCAGTGATGGAGGGTGATGAGTACTAATTAAAATGCCAAAATTTATTACTTCCAAGGTGTTCATGAGAACATGATTCAGAGAAAGTACTAGTCTTTCATTGTCTTCCATTTCATATGAGACTGCATTCTTTGAGGACAAGAATCACATCATAGCCATTTCTGTTTTTGCAATGGTGCCATAGTATGTTACTTAATATATGGTTATAGTATTAAACAATCAAACAGGAAATTCTACATCTGCCAAAACTTATATTTCAGCCTGTTTAGCATATGCATTTAGAAGGCAGGGAATTACTATTTAATAAGTCTTTATGTTTTCTCTAAGTATTTTTTATTTAGTATTCAAACTACAATAAATGTTTTTTAATCTTTTTTCTTTTTACAGAAAATAAACAGATTCAAATCACTTGTACATTCATTTTCTAGTACAGATAGGCGCTCATTAATTTTTGAACTATTAAAGAACGAAGGAAGAATATAGTCACTTCAGTAACAAAAATGGTTCCACTTTATACTTTATCAAGCAGGGAATTATTCTCAGTGACAAATTTTGTTAATTATCCAAGATAGAAATGTTTATTTAGAATCATTTGACTGGATAGAATTTGAATTTTTCTTGGGTTATCAGGGTGAAGAGTTTTTGAGATTAGGTATGGAAAAAAAGTAGTTTTCTGTATATGGTTATGTAAGATACTTTAAAATTCTGGTTTTTGATTTGGGGTACATAGCAGAGTCACCTGGTAGTTTCTCACCCCCAAAATACATATTCCAGGGTCTTAGCACAAACTAATTCAATTAAGATCGTCAATTATGTTCTCAGACATGTTTGGTACACAGATCAATAAAATAAAAATTCCTCAGGTCATTTACATTAAGTGCCTCTGCTTGAATCTCTCTCATTTGAATTTCAAGTACTAGACCATACCTTCAAGTCTAGCTTTACAGAGTTTAGCCTACTTGTACAATCATGATTGTAATCCTCTCTGCCCCCTTTCCATAATGATATTAAGAAAAAAAATCAGTCTTTAATAATAAATATAAGATATATGAGTTAGGATGTCTAGTCAAAGATGAAGGGTAAAGAAGAACAAAAACCAAACCACTAAATTGCATTAATAGAATGAGAGTGGACTTGGGAAAAATGTTAAGGACATCAAAAAATTTATTTTAAACTTTGTTCAGAAGAAAGATCAAGATTTTGACTTCATGGAAAAAAGTTTCAGAAAAATTTGAGTTGATTTAACATCTAGTTTGCTTCTTTGCTTTTTATCATCAATCATGTGAAGAAAAATTAAAACATAGTGTAGATAAGGACCCAGAAAATGAGCACCAAACTTCGGTAAATTAAGTTGGGGGAGACAATATGTGTTTTTGGTGACAGAGATGAAAAAATAAGAAAAGAAAATCTCAGTAGAATGACCAAAACTAAGCACAAACATTTTTCTAGATTAATTGTAATTTAGCTCCTGAGTTTAAAGAATCAAATACCAAAGCAAAGATTGGGTAGCACCTAGTACATGAACCACTAGTACAGTAGGGATTCATAAGAAAAAAAAAAAAAGTCACTGAAATGTCAGTATAAATTTACAGTGCGGCATGGTTGTCACCTTGTCTATAATAGGAATGTAGTGGCCTAAACAAATGAATAGTTCCATTGAGCTTTATTTATTTGTTTGTTTTGATTCTATTGCTGTACTAATTTAGTAATACTCAGAGCACCTCCTTGTTAGAGGTGTATGTCCTAGTCCCATTAATTCCATCTTTTAAGCTCCCTGAGGCATCAGTGCCATCAAAGCTACATCTTTTTCCCAGAGGTCTGAGCCCTACTTTGTAGTATCTCTCCTGTAGGGAGTGCTTATAGGGTCAAGCCTTGGACTGACTTGTGGCAGAGCCACATACAAGTCCCAGCTTGGAGGGCAGAGCCCTCCTAGCACAAATAAGCTTGACCTTATAGTCCTCCCTTGTTCCTAGGTAGTTAATGGGCTGCCAGAGGTGCAGCAAGTGCTGCCAAAACAAGGCTTGAGTAAGGAAATAGATTTGAAACTCGCAAGAACATTGTAAACATGTTGACCACTCCCCTTGTTTTGCTTTGTGTGATCTGACTATAAAATAAAGCTTCAGCTTACAGGCTGTGTCACTGTTTCCTCATCCAGGCACAGTGATCCAACCTAGCTCCAGCTGTATTATTCTCTTGTCTGTTTTCTTTAATCCTTC
Source organism: Plecotus auritus (assembly GCF_963455305.1). Classification (NCBI taxonomy): domain Eukaryota; kingdom Metazoa; phylum Chordata; class Mammalia; order Chiroptera; family Vespertilionidae; genus Plecotus; species Plecotus auritus. The sequence goes on along the minus strand of NC_137776.1, from coordinate 118,742,600 downwards.
ACCACCCTTACTCAGGTTCACCCCTGGCCATGCTGGATGCAGTTCATTCTCCTACAGGTTTCCTAGTTCTAGTGAGTCTATCCTCTTCCTCTGTTTCCCCAGTTTTAGGGCAGTGGTTGTAGTTACCACCTCTGTGATGCCTTGGTGTTCCCTTTTGCCTTTCCTGCCCACAGATAAATTACTTGAGCCAAATGGATTCTTTTATAATTTTGAACGAAGAGTCTCAATTCAAAGCTGGACCTAAAGAAGCATGTGATGCAGTAGAATCAATTAATAGCAGAGCATTAGTGTCTCTGAATTCCTGCCATTGAGTTTTTCAGAAACATTTGACCTATGAGTCACTCTCTTCTGCCCTCAGCAAAAGCATTTCCATAATTAAGACTAGGTTTACTTGATGAGGTGGATATATCCCTATCATTTGAATGTTCAAGCAGAGAATAGGTGCCTGTCAAGTTTGTTTTAGAGGAGATTTCTTCAGTGAAAGCTTTTCATGTTAGAATATAAGATGTGCATATATTCTGGGCTCTTCTCCAGACCCTTTGAATAGCAATATCCTAAGAATGGAGTCAACTCATATACATTAAAAAATAGCAGCAGTAACAATAAGAACAACTCCTTTCTCCATATTATGCTGAAGTAGCTGGTCTGTAGAACACATATATGGGAAGAAAAGGAATATATTGTTTTGGGATAGTTGGCAAACTACCCCAACACTCACTGTGTCTCCATTTTTGTGATATCTCATGACTTTGTGGGCCAGCAATGCAAGCAGTATCTGCTGGGTAATTGTGCACCATCTGGTATTGATTAGAGCCACTTGGTGATATTTAACTGGGAACTAGTTTCATCTGGAGTATACAAGATGATTTCACTCATATGCCTTCTATCTTGGTGGGGACAGCTGTACCCTTCTTTTTCTCCATATAGTTTCATGACTTCTCCTTGTAGTCTTTTCAGCAAGGCAGTTGAACATTTTACGTAGTAGTTTAACATCATATGGTAGCTTGGGGATTCCACGTGCAATGCAAAAACTGGCAGCCATCTTAAATGGCAGGCCTAGATCTGGCATATGCCACTTCCACTGTTCTCTGTTGGTTGAAGCAGTCACAAGCCAGTCCAGATTCACAGGGAGGAAAAATAAACCCCATCTCTCAAAGAAAAAAGAGTTAAGTCATTTTTTGCCATGTTTAATCCATCACAAAGGCCTCTTAAATTATGGTAAATTATCTCTTTCTAGATGGCTTTTGAGAAAGACAATTCCAATGTCTGGGAGCTGCAGGAAAAGACAGCCAGGCAAGGAATAGCTAGGCAAAGGGATGTCTGACTTGTCCTCGACTAGAGAAAGAAGTATATAATGATGAAGAGCACACAAAAACAGGGAAATGCATCAGATATAATTTACCGTAAGCAGAGTTTTATTTAAGACTATAAATAGAGTAGCCTACTGGAATAGGATGGCAAAGAATTTGAGTCTATAGGTTACTCTAGGATTGGAAGTAGGTAATATTTGCTGAATTCTCACCAAAAGTATGCCAGCAAATGATACCCATCACCAGTGAGAGTGACAGTAACTATTATATTAATTCAATTCGTCACTCTTTCAAGTTAATATGAATATATGCATTCATTCCATTGAAATGATCTATTTGTCTTTTAACTGAGAAATAGGAGAAATGTTTAACTAGGATTCCTTTAGATTTTTAAAAGGTATTATAAAACATAATAAATAGGGTCACTCATAATTTTTCTTGGAAAGCTCAATTGATTTCATTTCTCTTTTTGTAACGAGTTTTCTGAATTGCCTTCCTTAAAGTTATAGCAACTTACTCTCTTTGAAATATGGAGCATGCTGTGACAAACTTGTTTTCCTTCTTTACTGTTGTGAAATTGTTTCACAAATTGCATTTGTGAGCTGTGAATATGCTGTTGGTGTTATTTACACTTGAGAGCCGATTAAACATGTTTTTGTTTATATTAATTATGAAGCTGAGGCATTTGGGATTATTATTTGGCTTTGTTTTTCATTTTATTTACTTAATTTTTCCTCATGGTAGGGATTGGTTATTACTTTGCTCCAAACTGCTGAGTAACTCAGAAATGAAATTGACATAGACTATTCAATATTAAATATGTTGATTAAAATTAACAGCACAGAAGGGAGTTTCAATGAAAATACATTGTCATTTGATAAATTAACATGTGAGACAAACTCACAATAAAGGTTAGTTTAACAAAGTTGCTTAAAGTTTTGTTTTGTTGAGTTAAAGACTAGGGAACTAAATTCTTTCTATTGATACTTTCCCAGTACAGTAATATTGAAACACCTCTGTCCGCCCACTTCCTGAGGTACAGAACTCTCCAAACAATATTGTGTTCCTGGCATCTATTCTTTTGGTGACTTGACAGACTGGAAAAGTAATTACCTCTTATGGGAAAGTATTCTATTTCCTCTATGGAAGATGATTAATATGGATGCCTTGTGTGCAACATTTAAAATCCTCTGGCTGTACTTTCTATTCCAATGACTGCTACAGCAATCAGTTCTTTGAAAGTTTCCAGCATCTTCATACAGGTGAATCTGACAGCACCTTGCAACTGCACCTTAGAGCCTAAGACCTGAACTGAGTGCCTCCAACTTTGTGGTCTTGACCTTCTCTAATCCATCATGGTGACCTGCGGGAACTCTTTTGCTCTGCATGCAAAACCTATAAATGTGGGGAAGGAATCGGATAAATGCTTCACCTTCTCTTCCAATGGACAGATGGCTTCTAGACACGTTTCTTAATCTTCTCAGATTACTACTAAGGGGTGGAGTAACCACTTTCCACTTTCTCATAGTAGTGAACAATGATATTCTTGTATTGGCTCTCTTTCTTTACTTTTCTATTTTTCTCCCCTGTCCCTCACTCCTGTTACCTGTGAATATTTCCAAACAAGTTACACACATGTCAACCTATGTCTTAGATATATGCTTTTATTAGGAGAACCAGAGCCCAGACAGGGCCTATAAAACTTATTTCTTCCACTGAAATGATCAATAATGTGTTGGAATTTAATTAGGGCATGTTTTCTCAAGAATATCCCACTATATAAGACTTTGATTTCAGCACACTATCTCATTAATCTTTATCTTGTTTGTCTTCTCTCTGCTGGTACATCTATGACCTTTGTTCTACTGGCACACAGACAAGAACTTTTGGACAAACACTGTCTGCTTATGAAGTTAAATGTTGGAGAAACATATTTTGAATTTCAGATGTCTGGAAGTTTTAATGAAAATTTTAGTTAATTTTCATATCCCCCAAGTGATAGAATAGCATCAAATCTGATAAAAATCAAACTGTATTTTCTCCTCTGTGCAATCCTAAATAGAGAAACTAATTGAACCAGAGTTTAAGTTGGACCTGGGCCAAACCAGCTTTGCAAATCTCCACAAATTTCTTCTCAGACCTAACCTTACATTTATTGAATTTAGATCTGTGTCTTGTAATCTCCATTTTTCCTCAAGTGTTATATAGAACAGCGGTCGACAACTGGTGGTCCACAGACCACTGGTGGTCCGTGAGGTCCGAAAGGTGGCAACCTCTGAATGGTGTCATTCTAAGATTAAAAATAGTTCTGCATGTGTAACTAGATGAAATATATATATATATATATATATATATATATATATATATATATATATATATATTTCAATGAAATAAATCTTCTTAGGAACCTAGGCTAAAGTGTTTAAAAATATATAGTGTTGTGAATATATTGAGTAGTCACCCTAATGAAATCTGGGTAGTATAACATCTTATTTTCTGATTCATTGTTGCAATATCATATTAATGAATGCTCAAAAGGTAATTAAAGATTAATACATTTTTAAATTTTATTCAAAAGATGTAAAAGGATTTTGAAGTTTAGGGTAAAAAACTAACATTTTAGTTACCTAGAACATCTCAATTTATTGACTGGACAGATTTCTGACTGATAAACTTAAAACATTATAGAATCTAGAAAAAAATAGCATAGTTGGTAATTTACATTTGAAAATAAGTATCAAAATTATTGGGAATATCAAGTATTTTATGAACTAGACACAGAGAGAAATACTTTACATGTATTTGTCTCATTTAATCTTAAAAATAGAGTTTATTTAGTTTTATTAGTCCCTTTTTTGTCTTTTTAAAAAATAATATTTTGTTTTTCAATGACAATATTATATTAGTTGCAAGTGTACAACCCAGTGATTAGACATTTATATAATCTATACTAATAAAAGGGTAATATGCTAATTAGACTGGGAGACTTTCTGGACGTCCTTCCGGACAAAGCCATGGTGGCAGGGCCGAGGCAGAGGCAGTTAGGAGCAATCAGGCCAGGAGGGGAGGGCAGTTGGGGGTGATCAGGCTGGCGGAGGGGGGGGCAGTTGGAAGCGAGCAGGCCGGCAGGGAGGAGCCAATTGGGGGTGAGCAGGTCAGCGGGGGGGCAGTTGGGGGCAAGCAGGCCAGCAGGGGGGGGCAATTGGGGGTGAGCAGGTCAGCGGGGTGGCAGTTGGGGGCAAGCAGGCCGGCAGGGGGGGGCAATTGGGGGCGAGTAGGTCAGCGGGGGGGGAAGTTGGGGGCAATCAGGCCAGTGCGGGGGGGCAGTTGGGGGCGAGAAGGCTGGCAGGCAGAGTGGTTAGGGGTGATCAGGCAGGCAGGTAGGTAAGTGGTTAGGAGCCAGCGGTCCCAGATTTTGAGAGGGATGTACCGGCAGTCGGACATCTCCTGAGTGGTCCACGATTGGAGAGGGTGCTGGCCAGGCTAAGGGACACTCCCTTTGCCCCCTGTGCACAAATTTTGTGCACTGGGTCACTAGTTTATGAAATAATCACCCCAATAAATTTAGTACCCATAAACACCCTACATAGCTATTACAATATTATTGATTATATTCCCTATGCTGTACTTTACATCCCCATGACTATCCTGTAAAAACCAATTTGTATTTCTTTAATCTCTCCATCTTTTTCACCCATCCCCATCCCCACAACTCCCCTCCCATCTGGTAACTGTGAAAATGTTCTCTGTATCTATGAGTCTGTTTCTGTTCTGCTTGTTTGTTTATTCAGATTCTACATATAAATGAAATCATATGGCATTTGTCTTTCTCTGTCTGACTTGTTAACATTCAGCGAAGTACCTTCTAGGTTCATCCATATTGTTGCAGATGGCAAGATTTCACTCTTTTTTTTATGGATGAGTTATATCATTGTATGTATGTGTGTGTGTGTGTGTGTGTCTGTATACACACACACACACACACATATCACTTTTTAAAATCTATTTACTTATTGAAGGACACTTAGATGCTTCCCTATCTTGGCTATTGTAAGTAATGGTGCAGTAAGCATACAGATGTATATTTAGTTACTTTTTCAATTTAGTGTTTTGGGTGTTTTTGGATAAATACCCAGAAGTGGAACTGCTGTGTCCTTTTTGTCTCTGGTTATACATAGCCTTTGTTTTTAAAGCCTATTTTGTCTGATATAAGTTTTGTTACCACAGTTGTTTTTTTTTTTTTTTTTTTTTTTTTTTGGTCCATTGTCACGAAATATCATTTTTTATACCTTTACTATCAGAGTGTGTGTGTCTTTTATTCTGAAGTGAGTCTCTTGTAGACAGCATATATAAAGGTATTATTTTATTGTCCACTCAGCTACAGCATGTCTTTTGATTGGAGCACTGAAACCATTTACATTTAAAGTAATTGTTGATAGATATAAAGTAATTGCCATTTCTTATAGTACTGGTTTGGTAATGATGAACTCCTTTAGCTTTCTCTTGTCTGGGAAGCTCTTTATGGGTCCTTTGATTCTAAATAATAGCTTTCCTGAGTAGAGTATTCTTGGTTGTAGGGCTTTACTTTTCATCATTTTATATATTTCTTGCCAATCCATTCTGGCCTGGAATGTTTCTGTTGTTTAATCAGCTAAAGGTCTTATGGGAGCTCCCTTGCAGGTAACTAGCTGCTTTTTTCTTGCTGTTTTTAAGATTATCTGTTTTTAAACTTTACCACTTAAGTACATTGTGTGTTAGTATGGGCCTCTTTGGGTTCAGCTTGTTGGGAATTCTCTGCACTTCCTGAATTCATATGTCTATTTTCTTTACCCAGTTAGGGAAATTTTCCATCATTATTTTTTGAAAAAAATTTCAATTCCTTGCTGTCCATTCTTCTTCCAGCAGCCTGCTGTTGTGAATGTTGGTACGCCTATAGTTGTCCCAGCTATACTATACTATTCTCATTGTTTTTTGGATTTTCATTTATTTTGGAACTATTATCATTAATTTTTTTTTTTGCTATTCTGATTGGGTGTTTCTGATTCTTTATCTTCTAAACCTTTGATTTGATCCTGTGCTTCATCTACTCTACTGTTGAGTCCTTGTACTGTATTCTTCATTTTAGTTATTGTATTCTTCATTTCTGACTGGTTCTTTTTTTATCTCTTTAAGTTCTCATTAAGTTCATCTACTCTTACCTTAAGTTCTTTGAGCATCCTTATAACCAGTATTTTGAACTCTGCATCTAGTAAATTGTGTATATCCATTTTATTTAGTTCTTTTTGGGGCATTTTGTTTTGTTCTTTCATTCGGGACATATTTGTCTCCTCATTTTGGCTGCTTCCCTGTGTTTGTTTCTTTCTATTTGGTAGAGCTACTATGTCTCCCATTCTTGGGTGAATGGCCTTATATAGTAGGTGTCCTGTAGGACTCAGTGGCACAGCATCCTTGGTCAGCCTACCTGGACACACTAGGTATGCCATCCCCCTCCCCCACGTGGGCAGTGCATACACTCCTATTGTAGTTGAGCCTTGGATGCTTTTGGCATATTAATTCCAGAGATTTACCCCCAGGCCAAATGGCAGTGAGTTCTGGCTGCAACCACAATGAAGGATCTGCTGGGGCTGAAATCACAGAGCAGAACTTGCTTCAATGGGGCTCTGGTGCCCAATGAGTCTGCCCCTTGTATTGCTCATAGATGTGTTGGGTGGTTGTTCTGCATATTCTGAAGCTGGTCACTTTGGAGCCCGCTCTGCAGGGGCAGTCCAAGGTCAGCCACTGCCTGTGTCTACATAGCATGAGCTACAAAGTGATCTGTAGATGGCTGCTACTGGTGCTGGGCTTGGAGATTCCTTAGAGAGGCTAAGCTGTGAACCAAGGCTGGCTGCCACTAGTGCTGAGACGGGGGCCACTTAGCAAGAGGTACGGTGCAGGCCAAGACCAGATGCTGCTTGTTTGGAGATTGTGAATCTTTAAGAGATTTTAGGAAAGTCTGAAGTATTAGCCAAGACAGGGTGATTGTATGGATAAGCCACTGGAACTAGCTTGGGTTGACTGGAAAGCTGGGTGGGATGGAGTCTCAGGGAATCAGCAGGCCAAAGTCAATATTGTTAGCCAGGTTGATGGAGACTCAGATATGGTGCCCACATGTCAGCTCGGTGGGAGTCAGGCTCAGCAAAGGAATAATGGCCTCTGCCACACTTCTGTGAGAAAGCTGCCCTTTCAGCTCTCACCCTGATGCCAGAAACTTCATTTCCTCCCCGTATGTCCCTATGCCTTTTGAGCTGATGTCCCATCACTGGAGCTCAGAGCAAGTGAATCCGAAGTCTATGTGCTGGCCCTTTAAGATGAATGCCTGGGACTCTAGCAGCCTTCTGTCTCACTCAGCCCCGATTCTCATTCAGCCAGAAGTTATGGGGACTTCTCTTCCTGGAACTGGAACCCTGGACTGTGGTGGGGCTGGGGGGCTGGTGTGGTGCTGGGACCCCTGCAGCTGAAAAATCCCTCTTGATTTTAAACATGTGGGTGTGGGAGCAGCTCATTCTTAGTTTCTACCCCCTCCTACCAATCTCCATGTGGCTTCTTCTTTATATCCTTTGCTATCAGACTTCTATTTAGCTAGATTTCAGGTGATTCTGAATGATGGTTATTCTTAGTTTAGTTGTAATTTTGACATGGTTGTGGGAGAATGCGAGTATTGCATTTATCTATCCATCAACTTGACTAGAAGTTATTATTCTCTTTTCAAATATGAAAGAATGACATTGCTTTAAAAACGTTAATTAATTTGATTGAATTTACTCAATTATTAAGTTGCAGAACTCAAATGCCCATTTCTTTTTCAATCCCATTTCTGGTGCTGTGAATGCTTGCTTCCATAGGGAAGAAACAAACCTGGTGGCCACTTCCAGAAAAATCTGATTATTTGGTTTGCTGACTAAATTTATTACTATTGCTGGCCATGAAATCAGACTCACCTGAAACAAAAACCAGGGACCATAAGGGTAAATTCAGAGAATGAAAAGGATTATAAGATCCAGAGTTCAAAGAGAAAGAAATGCAGAGAGAAGAAAAATAGAAAGAAAATGGAAGGAAGAAAAATATAAGGAAGGTAAGTATCTGGCCAATATTACAAATCGGGAGAACTTATAAACACACAGACAGTGGGTCCAGTTGGAATCATTTATTTTATTGTTTCTCTCATTAATGTTATTGCAAAATTACATTGGACAAAGTTATTGGAGGACTCTGTATTATCACTTAGTTCTTTTTTTGTTGTTGATTTTTGGTTAACCCTCACCTGATATTTTTTTCCATTGCTTTTCAAAGAGGAAGGGAGGGATAGAGGGAGAAAGGGAGGCGGGGAGGGAGTGAGGGAGAGAGGGAGGGAAGGAGAGAGAAAGAGATAACAATGTGAGAGAGACACATCAACTGGTTGCCTTTCCTGTACTTGCCCTGACCAGGGGCAGAGAGCAAAGCCACAACCCAGGTACATGCCCTTGACTGAGACTCAAACCCTGGACCCTTTGGTGTGTGGGCTGATGCTCTAACCACTTAAGAACACTCCAGGGCATCATTTATTTCTTAAATGAATATAACTCCTAGAGGTAATTTGACTTTATATTTAAAAAAAAAATTCTTTCAACAGGAAATTTTATTTTTAAACCAGAGTAAATGTTGCTTGACTATTGAAAATTTTTTGTATTCATGTAAATGATGAAGACATTTCAGATGATTCAATTCAAGGCACAGAATCTTAACTGGTCTGAGCAAGAACACTCTATGCAATTTTATCATTATTTCCTTTCATATTTCATTGCCAAGCCTGTTTCACTTGCCTTCCTTCTATACATCTTATTCCTCATTTATTTAACATATGTCCTTTTAGTTTCCTATTCCAATTTTACTGAGTACTAATAGATTATACTCCAAAATGACATTTGCACTCTCACTGACAAGATTTCACAAATACTTACCAACAAAAGATGTTATTTGATATGCTATTTTGTCCTATGTTACTTAGGGATGTAAAATAACACAATGTTATCTTAATTTAAATTTCTCTCATTAGTGAGATGGAATATAATTATTATTAGCCACCATTCACATCATTAGGTAGTGCTTCTGTTTCCTTGACTGCCTCCTTATGATCTCTCTAAATTGTAAATATTGGTGTGTCAGAGGCTCAATATTAAAACATCTTCTCTTCTGAAGCTACAATCACTCTTTTGGTTATTAAGACCATAAATCTAGATGAGATATCTATTTATGTCCTGATGACTTCCTAATTTATATATTCAGTTAGGACTTCTCCTTTATAGCCAACTGCCTCCTTAATACATCCTGTTTTGTATTCAATGAGTATCTTAAATTTTACATGTCTATAAGTGAACTCTTAATCACCATTCTTTCCCTCCAAAACAGCCCTACCCCTTTGCCAGTCTTCCTTTATTTCACTAAACAAATTAAAAAATCTTGAAGTTGTCCTTTACTTATATCATTCTCTCATATCCCACCACCTATACATCAGTCAATCCTCTTAACTTTATTGTCAGTATATATCCAAAGTCCAAATGCCTTCCTTTATATTTAACCATTATCCCTTTGGTCTATGTCATCATCATCTCTTGCTTGGATTATTATAATAGCCTCCTAATACAGCAATTTGCTTTAATAGACATAGAAACCTTTCAAAACATATTTTTCATTTCATAAGTCTTTTTTTTAAAAAAAAATCTCATTCATGTTAAACTCAAATCCTTAAAATGACAGAAAACAAACATTCCTACATGACTATTCTAAGCTCACCTATAATATGTACTTACCAAATGCATTCCAGACACACTGGCCTATTTGATGTTACTGAATATCCAAGACACCCTTCCATCTCAGGGTCTTTGAAATTGCTGTTTCCTGTCTGGAATTTGGTTTCCTTGTATAGCTTCATGTTTGTTTACCTCTCTTCTTCTGGGACCTGCTAAAATACCACCTTGCTTTTTAATTCCTTGTATGCCAATTTACTTTGCTTAAAAATACTCATTACCACATGATATGTTTTCTTTTAGTATATAAACTGCATGAGGGAAAGAAAATTTTTGATTTGTTTTCTCCTCTAACTCCACTGTTTAAGACAGTGCCTGGCATTAAAAACATACTAGTAAAATAGAGAAATTATTTTGCTTTTATCTAAAACTATATTTTTGGTTAAAATTATTAAAATTAATATAGAGCTTTCTTTTGGTTCATATTCTTTTCACTTAAAGGTATATATTTTTTTAAGCCTTGCTTTCCCCTTAATATTTCTATGCCCTCACCCTTTTTAAAATGTGTCACTTCTGGACAGGTGTGTGTGTGTGTGTGTGTGTGTGTGTGTGTGTGTATTTTAAAAGCAGTTTTAGTTTCATAGCAAAATGGAGAGGAAGGTAGAGAGATTTCCCATATATCCCCAATCCCCACACATGCATAGTCTCCACCATTATCAACATCACTAAATAGCTGGACACACACACACACACACATATATATATGTACACACACACATATATACTATACTATATATATATATATATATATATATATATATATATATATATAAAATTAAACAAGGATGAACCCACATTGACACATCATAATCACCCAAAGTTCATCATTTACCTTATTCTTGGTGTTGTATATTCTATGGGTTTAGAAAAATATGTAATGATGTACCCACAATTATAATATCATACAGAGTATTTTCACTGCCCTCGTTGTCTGTGTCTGCCGCCTATTGATCCTCTTCCTAATCTAACCCCTGGATATTACTGATCTTTTACTGTCTCCATAGTTTTGCCTTTTCCAGAATGTCATATAGTTGGAATCATACAGTATGTAGTCTTTTCAGATTGACTTCTTTCACGTAGTAATATTCACTTAAGTTTCTTCCATGTCTTTTCCTGATTGATTTGTATATATATTTAAAAATTAAAACTGGTAATTCTAATTTTCTATTAAGTGTGTTTAGCCTGTGTTACTGTGTAATTTCAGTTATGCTAGAACTTGGTTCTTCAATATTTTTGATGAGTTTTATTTACCATGGTTTTTATTTTCCTACCATTACCTGTAACAATATTTCTCCTAACTTGGAAATTATGTATTGTATTTGAGATCCCATAATTATGTTTTTCTGTATGAATATCTTTTGTCCCACCCAAAGGAACTCTTTCACCCTGTTGATATTACAAGGACTTTTAGGATTGTATTGTTATTTTTTGTTGAGTTACAATGTAAACTCTTTTTTCTATACACTGTTCTTGTAGAACTATATCTCTTTTTTTTTTAAGGGAAAGCAATTTTTTATTATTATTTTTTAAAATTTTCTTTTTTTCTCTTTTTTTATTGTTTAAAATATTACATATAGTAGTACATATATCTTTTTTTTCCATTGACCTTCCCCCAGCCTCCCCTACCCCTATATCTTTTAACATGAACATGCTTTTGTTGTAAGTAGGTGTATACATAAGGAATTGTGTCATTGCGTGTGTATATACTTCCTGAGCATACACAATAATTCTCACTCACGGGGGAAATTGGGGAAGGTGATTATATGCAAACTATCACATTAATCAGTTATATGGACACTTGTATTTCCTAACGAAGTAAGTATGGCTTTCAGTGCTTATCATTTCCCTGTGGTGTGGATGCAGCCTCCGCTGACCTGGAAGACGGGCCCAGCTAGAGGGGGGGCTTTGTCTTCTCCACAGACGGCACCTCACAGGGGCCTGGCTTCCTCCCCGCCCCGCACCGAGGTCCGTAGCGGACCTGGTGGTTCGGCTACCTGCGGTTTTGATTCCCTGGGTTTCAGTTCTGAGTAGTGAGCTCTTCCGAGTAGCGGACTATCTTGCTCGTGTGCTGTTCTGAGAAGGGCCGTGAAATCTCACGCTGTCCCGTGATGAAATCTCACGCTGTCCCGTGGTGAAATCTCACGCTGTCCCGTGGTGAAATCTCACGCTGTCCCGTGGTGAAATCTCACGCTGTCCCGTGGTGAAATCTCACGCTGTCCCGTGGTGAAATCTCACGCTGTCCCGTGGTGAAATCTCACGCTGTCCCGTGGTGAAATCTCACGCTGTCCCGTGGTGAAATCTCACGCTGTCCCGTGGTGAAATCTCACGCTGTCCCGTGGTGAAATCTCACGCTGTCCGTGATGAAATCTCACGCTGTCCCGTGGTGAAATCTCACGCTGTCCCGTGGTGAAATCTCACGCTGTCCCGTGGTGAAATCTCACGCTGTCCGTGATGAAATCTCACGCTGTCCCGTGGTGAAATCTCACGCTGTCCCGTGATGAAATCTCACGCTGTCCGGTGATGAAATCTCACGCTGTCCGGTGATGAAATCTCACGCTGTCCCGTGATGAAATCTCACGCTGTCCTGTGGTGAAATCTCGCGTTGGCCTCTGGGGGACATGAGTCAACCCTTGGCCAGCCTATGTAAGCTGTACCCGCTCCCGCCCATTAGCCACTGAGTAGCCATCCTCTTATCGGATCGATTGCTGCAGTCCTGGTGTTCGAGTAACCCTATTTTATTAATAATGGCTCCAAAGCGCAAGCGTGGTGATGCTGGCAGGTTGGGCATGCCAAAGAGAAGCTTTCAGTGAAAAGGTGAGTACTGGACAGAAGATTTTGAGAGACAACCACATTCACATAACTTTTGTTGCAGTATGTTGTTTTAATTGTTCTATTTTTAGTTATTGTTAATCTCTTACTGTGCCTAATTTATAAGTTAAACTTTATCGAAGGTATATAAGTATAGAACAAAAACAATATATTTAGGGTTTGGTATTATTCACAGTTTCTGGCATCCACTGGGGTCTTGGAATGTATCTCCTTCAGAAAAGGGGCACCATTGGACTTAACTTTTTCAGTTGTACTCCATTTCAGTGGGAAGGAAAGCATGGGTCATATTGTCAGTGTTTTCACATCTCAGAGCTTCTCCACTGGTGATGAAACCCTTGGGCAGCTCCCAGCCATTTGTGACTGATCCTTAGCCTGTATTTACGTCCTACAATCCTCCTAATGGGCGGGGCCCATGCTGTGGTGCTGAGGCTTGTGGCTGTGGACGTCACAGGCATGGGGAGAGGTCTCTGGGAGAAGCTCAAGCATGTAATGGAGAGTTCATGATCCAGTGTCAAAAATCAGTTCTTTTTTTTAAAATATGTTTTATTGATTTTTTTTATAGAGAGGAAGGGAGAGGAGTAGAGAGTTAGAAACATCTGACGGGAATTGAACCTGGGACCCTTCAGTCCGCAGGGTGATACTCTATCCACTGAGCCAAACCAGTCAGGTCTCAAAAAGCAATTCTTAATGTGCCTTAAGTGTTCCGACTTATGACAATGGATAGTCACAGGCCAGAATTGCTTCCAGGAGAAGGAGGGTGGTAGGCAGCGGGAAGGAAGGTATAGAAGGTTACCGAATGAGATGACCGCAATACAAAAATAAAAAGGTCTCTATTTTTGAAACATAGGGTAAGCTTCAAGAGAGTGAACCCTGCTCAGCTTTACTGTGTGCACAGAACATTTCTCTGATTCAGTGTAACATGCTTGCTTACTTTCAATTCATGCTTTCTGTATGAAAGTCATATAATGCTGTGGCCAAATGACAATAAAATCGTATTACAGGGGGGGAAAAAGGAAAAGAAATATATCTTTTAAAGAATCTTTCAAAGAGGACACATGTATGATAAAATTTCTGAGAAGTTTTATGCTGAAATTTTATTTTACCAAGTAAATATTAAAGCAATAGTTCAATTTTATTTTTATTCAGTATTTTGTATTATGCTGTTATTGCAAAGATACGTTACTATGATTTTTTAAAAAAATATTTTTTACTGATTTCAGAGAGGAAGGGAGAGAGAGAGCGAGAGATAGAAACATCAATGATGAGAGAGAATCATTGATCGGCTGCCTCCTGCACGCCCCACACTGGGGATCAAGCCTGCAACCCAGGCATGTGCGCTTGACAGGAATCAAACCTGGAACCTTTTTTTTTTTTTTTTTTTTTAAATATATTTTATTGATATTTCACAGAGAGGAAGGGAGAGAGATAGAGAGCTAGAAACATCGATGAGAGAGAAACATCGATCAGCTGCCTCCTGCACACCTCCCACCGGGGATGTGCCCGCAACCAAGGTACATGCCCTTGACTGGAATCGAACCCGGGACCTTTCAGTCCGCAGGCCGACGCTCTATCCACTGAGCCAAACCAGTTTCGGCAAAACCTGGAACCTTTTGGTCTGCAGGCTGACACTCTATCCACTGAGCCAAACCAGTTAGGGCAGTGGTTGGCAAACTCATTAGTCAACAGAGCCAAATATCAACAGTACAACGATTGAAATTTCTTTTGAGAGCCAAATTTTTTAAACTTAAACTTCTTCTAATGCCACATCTTCAAAATAGACTCGCCCAGGCCGTGGTATTTTGTGGAAGAGCCACACTCAAGGGGGCAAAGAGCCGCATGTGGCTCGCGAGCCCTGGTTTGCCGACCACTGAGCTAGGGCAATATGATTTTTTAAATTCCATTGTACGTGATCTGATTTTGGCATTTTCTTGGGGGATATGTGTGTAGGTGTGATTTTTGTTATTTTGATTATCTATCCTAGTGCAGTATGAGCTCTATGAATCAAACTAGGCTAACTGCTACAAAAAAACAATTCTAAATCTAGGCAAAGGTATGTTCTCACTTTCACCACAGTCTAATTAGCTGCTTGGCAGGTAGTTGTTCAATATGGTCATTCAGTTACCCTGGTTCCTTTGATCTACAATCAGTCATTGAACTCCACCTAGATACAAAGGAGGGGAGGTAAATGTAGTCTTCTTGTCTCTGTCACAGAACACTATCAAATTGAAACCTAATATCAAGCCATTTTTAGTTTTGAAAAGATTCTTGGTTATTATTTTGCCAACTATTTTATTCTCTGCTTACACTCTTTAGTTTCTTGGTTTTCCAACTCAGTGAATTTTGACACTTATATCTGATAGTCTTGCTGCATGTTGCAAAAAGTTTTCTTTTTTTCTCTTTAAGTATATTTACTTGTTTTTTCTTACCTTGTTTTAAATGTCTGTATATTCCTTCCTTTTAGTTCATTTTTCACCATTAAAAGTTTTTTTTTTTCTTTGTTGTCTTCTAAAATAGTTCTCATGTCCCTTACATGCATCTTAATTTTTCTCTGTAAGCCAATCTTTATTTCCTAGAAAGTGAAGAAACAGCAGATGGCCTGGCCTGCCATGTGTTGGGTGGGTTAAAATTATGAGACTGTGAGTTTGGGATTTATGCTCACCACTACCAGAACTGTTTCCCCTACTATGGAGCGCTTTCCAGTCTCTCTCTGCAGGCCCTGCTCTTGTCCTCAGAAGGCAAACTTCCTTTTAAATATTCCAGTCCTAGGAAGTGTGAGAACTTTCAGGGGGCCATGTGGCTGCTGCAGTCCTAGATTTGGCTCTCTACACCAGCAGGACATGATTGCTGCCCTTTGGTGTTGTCCTGCAGCTTCCAGTGGCAGCTCTAGCCGTCCTGAACTGTATTTTTAACAATAATTGCAGAATGTAATTTAAGGGTGATAGGTAGAAGTGAGTTTGCTGTTCTTAAAAATGTCTTTGAAATTGTGAAGCAATATGAGATAGTGAAAACATCTGGGATTGATGAAGAGAAGAATTTTTGTCCATTTGCCCATTTTTTTATTCATCAAACAGTCATGTTTCTAGTCATTTATTTAACAAATACTTATCAAGGACCAATTATGGGTAGAAAATTGTCATATTGCACTAGAAATTTAGAAGTAAACAAAATAGAAAAAATACTGCTCTTACAGTCTGCAGGTAGAGGAGACAAATAAACCTATGTATAATTTGTAATGAGGAAAAGTGCCAGGAATGAAAACAAAATAGACATAGGGTAGAGAATGTCAGAGGCTAGGAAAGCAAGGTTTGGACAGAGACCTAGATGAAGGGAGAGTGAGAATGGGGTCATGTAGAGCAGTGTCCCAACGTGGGGCACATGCCCCACAGGGGGGCAATTTGATTTTTAATTTGAGTTATTAGCAGTGAATTTTTTGCATTTCTTATGGTTCTGGAGGCCTCATATACAGTATATAAATATATGTTGTGCTATATTTATGCATTTCTGTTCTCTATTATATGTTTTGAAACTTTATTTGCTATTTTTTCATATCACTTAATATTATTATTTTTTTAAAACAACTTCCTAGTGATTTCTTCCTCAGTACTTCAACTGTCCTTTCTTTTATTTTTCTCTTTCATGGATGCCATATTCTTTGGAAGCTTGTTTAGACAAAGTTAATGGCCTTTTAGGCTTCCTCCTCGTGAAAAGGAGTTCACTTTTTGAATAATAAGAACTATATGTCATGGGTCGGGGGGGGGGGGCATCAGGATTTTAGAGATGCTTAGGTGGGGCATGGCCAAAAAGAGGTTGGGAACCACTGACTTCTCTGCTTCTATAAGCCACGTGATTGTGGGCAAGGTTTGCTATGGAGATGGAGTGGGACATTGTATGTAAAGGGCCATTGAATGGCATTGAGTTAGGGACTTAATGGTAGGAGCTAATAATGCACATTATTAATAAACTCAAATTAATAATTAAAATACTGTTTAGCATATCTAACTTTTCTGTTATTAAAAATTGCCTTTACTTTGTTGAAAATTTCTGTGGGATTGGCAGCAAATTCATATAGCAAATTTTCTTATGTACTTTGTTTTTATATCTAAAGCTCATTAGTCATGGTCTTGATCACAGACAATGAAGTTAAAAGATTCCATTGGCAGGAATCAGTGGATTTTAAGGGCCATTCAGGGAACAATACAGATTAGTGAAAACTATAGTGAGGGGATAGCTAACAAATATTTGCTAAGTTCTTTATGGTTCTTGAAAGAAAA
The DNA here is from genome assembly GCF_963455305.1 of Plecotus auritus. NCBI lineage: Eukaryota > Metazoa > Chordata > Mammalia > Chiroptera > Vespertilionidae > Plecotus > Plecotus auritus. The sequence goes on along the minus strand of NC_137776.1, from coordinate 118,725,368 downwards.
TATTCCTCCTTCTCCACCTCTCTTTTCTGTCTCTGTCTCTCTCTCTTTGTTTGCATATATTAAGCCAGTTGAAGACTTAGAATAATTGGTTATATAAATATTATAATTAAACTCTCCTGTGCTGTTCAGGATTTTCATCTGTATAAACAAATGAGCAATACTGAAGGACATCCTTCCATCTTCCAACACATTCCCTGTCCTCATCCACATGGGAATTGAACATCTCATTGCTTTATAGTTACATTTGATCAAACATGATATTAGTTATGCAGCTTAATCTTCTACCTTGAATATAGGAGCTGGTCTGAATAAGTTGCCTGTAAGTCTGTCAGCATGTAAGAGTTGAATATTTTCTGTGTTTTCTTTTTCATTATTTTTTTTTACCTTTTCTGGGGGAGGAGGGCAGAGAGAGAAAGGAAAGGAGAGGGAGAGAGAGAGAGAGAAACATTGATGTGAGAGGGCAACATTGATTGGCTGCGTCCTGCACAACCCCTCCCAAGTTTGGAGCCCCCTCACCCAGGCATATGGCCTGACCAGGATTCGAACTGAGCCATCCCAGCTAGAACTAAGAGTTGAGTATTTTCCTTCAAAGAAGAAACTAAACAGTTTGAACCATCTTACTGAAAGGGACATTCCAGAGAAGTGTCCAAAATGTTTTGAGTGGTTGTAGCACTACAATAAATAGATGATTATTCAACGTTGCTCCTATATAAGAAACAACTCATTTAGAGGTGACTTACAGTTTTTAAAATCCTATGTTTTTGTTCCAAAGATAGTTTTATTTAGATTTTACATATAAAATATGAAAAACAGATTTTTCTCATTGAAATTGGGTGGAGGGGATAGTAGTGGTGAGACGCCCAGATCGGTTTTTCTCCTGGTTTTCTGAGCAGCCCCACAGGGGTCCATGGAACACCATTTTGAAACCACTCGTTTCCATGTCTGAATTTTCCAATTCTTACTTTCAGGTAAAGAAGAAAAGATAGATGTGGTCTCCACTGAGTCTTTCTCTATAACTTGGACTTACCATGCCCAGATTAACTTGCTATCTCCTCTTATACATTTTGGTTGTAGAAGGAAAACACAAGAATTTTGAGCCATTATAATGAAGTGTTCCAGTAACATGCAGCTTCCTAGCAGATTTATGAGGAATAGATTTACCAGAGATGGGAGTGGAGGGACTAAAGAAATAATCCCCTCTCTCCACTAGATACTTGCCTATGTATAACATTTTTGCAATGTTTTAAATCATTTACCCATGAATAATTAGTTGTATCATTATATTTCTATCTTTATTCACTCATTCAACAAACACTTTTCAAACCTACTATACACCAGAACCAGAGTGAGGGCTTGAAGATGAAAAAGAAAAGAAAAGAAAAAAAAAAGGTAAGTTCTCTAGGCTTGGGCACTCAGAGAAATTATACAACTTAATTACTTAATTTACAGTGAAATATTTAAATTCATAAAGGAAAAGTTCCTTTTGGCAGTGAAAGTCATTATTTATTTTCAAATTTGCTACAATTACCAGAAAAAATGCTAGGTTACAATATTATTGAATTAACGTTCCTCATGGCTTTACTGATGTATTTTTTTAAGTGATAGTTTCTACTTTGAACTTCTGATTATTAAGGGTAAGAAAATAATTTGACCAAACAAACAGAATTCTATATTATTTATTGGTATCTTTGTACTGTCCCTTAATATTGGCTAGTGGTCTAAAATACAAAAAGTAAATTAGGTTGAATCCGGAGAGCCTATGTATGAGATGGGGCCTGGATACTTCTCAAGGAGAGGCTAGACATTTTCTCCACTAGCCATATACTAAGTGAAGTTCAACGACTCTGGCATATAGTGGAAAACTTTTGATGGCTGAAATGAGCTATTTGCGGAAAGCAATCATATCCTTTGTATCACCAGTAGCACAAATACCATAGTAAATAAATAATTGGTATTCAGTACTTTATTCACTGGCTAATGGGTTGAAATCTGAAACTACTGGCCATGAAGAGCCTACTAAGAGGGCACTATTCTGAGAAGCATAACAGGAGGGTCATTAAGTTCTAAAACATGCACTGTTACTTCAAAAACCAATTATTATGCAAAAGCAGTCTGTATAATTTATTTCCTGAATTTTTGCCAAAGACTATGGTTTTCTTCTAATTCACACACTATCAGCTCCAGTAAATGACGGTTCGCAACTGCTTTCTTATCCCTACTTGCACTCAGGTTTTCAGGAGCACACACTGTTGTCCTTAGACTTGGTTGTAAATTTTCTTAAGGATTTTGTGATTTGTTAGCTAGGATGACTCATATGAAACCCACTTTTAAAGAGATGACTCAGCGGTATTTAATGAAATTTTGTTGAATGGAAAAGTAAAAATAACTTTGTTGGCAGGAATGTTCCTTTTTTTGAATGGTTTTATGACAGCATCGCTGTCTTTGACCCATTCTTACATCTGGCCTGGTGCTCTCAGTGCTTTCCGTGGTGGTTGCAAATGCAGTGACATTTCATTAGCTCAGACCTGCTGATTCTTGATTCGGGATCATTTCTAAAGGGGATTGGCTGAAGTTTACTTGTTTTTGTCACCCTAAGAAATAGGTTGCTAAGCAAAATAACATCCTTAATAAGAGTTCTGGAGTGATTTTTTGATTGAGAAATAAAATATATTATATAGGCACTTTAAACATTTGTTAGACTGAAAATCATTATTATGAGTTCATTATCTGTACCTTTCCAGTTATTGACTGTGTGATCTTAATTCCCTCATCTGTAAGAGTGATAATAATAATAGTATCTGCTTGGTGTTTGAACTCCTTCATCCATTAAATGGTAGTACTAATGGAGCCTACATCATGGCATGCGAGTGATAATGGGTAAATACCCATAAAGTTCTTAAGCAGTAGCTGGACTATACAATTCTTCAATGTTTTAGCTGTTTTTAAAACTTATTATTAGCAGTGTGTTCACTGCTATTTGTTAGTTATATCAAACATTATTTTTTGTCCTTGTTTAACTATCAGAGGAGAAATTTGGTCTAGATCTTTATTAATTATTATGATTTGGATCAAATTTATGCATTTAACAGTTACATAAATATTCTGAAATATCCTAAAAGTTCTAAATTTCCCTAATGCAGACGTTCTTGGATTAATGAAATATCTTCCCATTGTTCTAGTTCTTATGTTAAGAATCTGAATTGCACTCACAACTGTGCCAAGTATTATCATACTAGAAGCCCAATGCACGAAAGTCTTGCAAGGGGCTCAGCCCTTGCAGCCCCGGCTTTAACCAGAAGGTCGTTAGGAAGGTCGTTTGACCGTCTGGTCCAATTAGCATATTATGCTTTTATTATTATAGATATTGAAGTACCGATTGTTTGCTGGAAAATGAGTTAAAATAAAAATTGCCATGATTTTGTTTTATTCCTGGTTATTTTTCTAATTTCCTAACTCCTTTTTCTTCAATGTCTTTACTCTTAACTTTGGTAATAAAAACTATCTTGAATACTTTTGATGATGAACCATCTGCTTGCTTTGGGCAGATCTTGTTTTAATGTAACCAGCATGCATTCCTTCTGCTGGTATTAGCACCTGGTATCTTCCTCTGGGCTTAACATCTTTGTTGTGAGATATGGTTGTGATGCCAGTTTTCAAAGAGCAGCCCTACCCATTTTGTTGTTGTTGTTAGCAAGTTCCAGGATCCCTGGAATTATAAACTTGAGCAGAGACACAAAAACCAAAACCAACAGTGGTTCTTTCATTACCAGGAAAGCATCTAAGATACTGTTATTAGTTCCTGTTACCAATTGCTGGCACTGCTTTGTTTCTTCCCTTTTTTGACCTGGTTCTTTGGTTCTTTCTTTGGTTCTTTTATCTCTGCCTTATATAAAAAAACAAAAACCAAAAAGCCTCCTTTTTGTTTGTTTGTCTAAATTAGCCAGGGTTGGTTTTCGTTGCAGTTAAAATTTCTAACTGGCACAGTGCTGTCAAATAAACTATAAGTTGGTGAGAAAGCTGTGGTTCTAGGAACTTGTTGAATTTAGCTTTGTAAAAAGTCACTGATGGTCATAGTTGAGGTTCCACTGAAGATGAAAGTGTGTGGGCTTCTTGGTTTTGGAATTTCATCCTAGCACCAAAAAAATGTTTCTGGGATAAAATAGAATATTAAAGATGGAAGCCCTCTGAGCAAACTAAAAGTATTTATATACAGGAGATACCCTACCAGGTGCATATAAATGATTAAAATGTTCTGTGCTATTTTGTTAGATTCAGACAGTATAGAGGAAATATGTTTGAGGAGATGGCTTGAAACAGAGCAAGTGTATGACCATATCAGAGTAAATGGAGGATATAACTTTTCGCTCTTGATGGGGGAAAACAGCATCAGAAAATATTATTGCTGGTAGCAAGTAAAACTGCATTGCTTCTTCCCCATCCCCCTTTCTCTAGTCTCCAACTTAAGTGGTAAAAGAATCATTAGGGCAACTACTCATTAGTTGTCAATTTAGAGTAAGTACAAAGATAGGAAATCATCTCTAAGCTGCCCATAATATTGGCCCTAAATCTAATTCCATCAGATTGTTTTTGTATTTTTAACTTTGCTATCCTATTTTATTTCATTTTTATTGTTTTAAACCATTTTATTGAGGTATGATTACCATATAAAATTTTACATTTTTAGTGTATGCAACTTGATAAGTTTGGGGGTAAGTATAAACAAACCCATGACTACATCACCATCATCAAGGCTGTAAACATATCCATCACTGCACAAAGCTTTCTTCAGCCTCCTTTGTGTGTGGTAAGAACACTTAATCTAAGGTTTAACCTCTTAGCAATTTTTAGGTATACAGTACATATTGTTAGCTATAGACATGATGTTGTATAGTACATCTCCAGAAGTTCTTTATCTTACATAACTGAAACTTTGTGTTTCTTAACTATCACCTCTCCTTTTTCCCCTCCCCTAAGCTCCTGGCAGCCACAACGCTACTTTTTGCTTCTATGAGTTTGACTATTTTAGATTCCACATATAGGTGAGATTATGTAGTATTTTGTCTTTCTGTGTCTGGCTTATTTCACATAGCAGAATGACAGCCAGGTCCATCCAAGTTGCTGTGAATAGCTGTACTTTCTTTTTTCTTTTTTTAAAAGGCTAATATTTCATTGTATGTATATAATTCCACATTTATTCATCTAATGATGGATCTTTAAGTTTTCATATCCTGACTATTGTGAATAATGTCACAATGAACATGGAAGTGTAGATATCTCTTTGAGATACTGATTTCAATTCCTTTGGGTAAATATCAGAAGTGTGATTGCTAGCTCATAGGATATTTTTTTCACATTAAAGTTCTTAGTTTATTAATTCTCTCATGAAAAATCTGAACAATCACCAAAAATGAAGCCACCAACACTGGCCTTTGCAGTCCCCCTCATTTTCTTCATTCTTTCTCTGTCTTCTTCCCATATAGGCCTTGTCTTACAAGTCTATGTTTGGGTTTATTTTCTTTGCATGATATAAGGAATCATAAATCATGTCAAAGTCCGTTGTGCTACCACCACCAAAATGGGTTCCAAATCCAAACACAAAGATGACATCTGGTGTGGTTTTATACATGTTGGCTAGTTTTTTCTGAATTTTCTTAGCTACTGTTGCCTTCTCAGGGTGAAGGACATCAATGACCATTTGTTTCCATTGACTACTGGTCCAGATAGGTACTGTGTAGTTCATGATGGTGGCTGATCTTCAAGGAGCTAGAAGGGAAACGAACATAGGTGGGAACCTCAAAAATTTTTGCATAAGGGCTGAGCAGTTTGTATTCCCATTAACACATACCAGGGTTCCCTTTTCTTCTCCTTGCCAAGATTTGTTATTATATTTTTTAAAAATAATGGACACTCCAATGGGATATGCTAAATTGTTACTAAAACAGTATTCATCTTATGCTGTAATTGGTTTAAAACAGATGCATTTTATACCTTATTAATATTTTGTAACCAAAATAACAAGAGGATCTCATTTTTAAGGCAATCTTATCTCTAGGTAAGTTCCATAGCAAAGTGGAGGGCAGAATTCTCACAAGGAATCAATATATTAAATAAGTGTATTCATGCTTATTTTAACTACTGTTTATTGACTAAATTATACATTTTGAAAACACATTTTTCCAAGTTTCTGAAAGCCATAGTTTTGAAATACTTCCCAATTCAGGAAGTCTTACTTGATTCTGCCCTGCCCTGCCCAATCTTATCCTGTCCCACCCTACCTGACTCTACCCAATCCTCGGTTAAATAAGGGAAGATAAGTCAATTCTGAATCTGCAGCCCTTGAAGCTGTCAGCCTACACATTTCCACAACTGATTTACTGAGAAGTACAGAAAATGATGGAGCACGTGTGCAAGAATAATTGTTCCACTTCTAGAAGAATGCTCCAAGGTTTACCTAACTAGCTTAATTTTAAGGAAGGCAGAGCAGAAGGGGGCTGCATGTGCTCTTAGCTCTCCTTCAGAAAAGAAGAGAAAAGCTTTCTCCTCTCAACAAACCCTGATGCCCTTTATTCATGCTGGTCTTGTATTGTCAAGACCAGAGAATTAAAACAGTGACTAAATTTTTCATATCCTCAAATCATTCATCATTGAATGATTACCCAATAAAAACGCTGGGCAATATTAGAACTATGGAAAGACCAAAATGAAAGTAAATGACAAATCCCAATCAGATTATTTTTGTGTGTGCTTGACATCTTATTTAACACAAAGATGGACATCTAAAGAAAAGAGCTTAAAGCTTTGTTTTAGAAACAAATAATTACATGAACTGATCAGATGAACATTTTTCAAGAAATGATCAAGGGCCAGAAATGACAAATTCAGCTTAACTTTATAAACTCAAAATACGATCACAGAACTATAAAAAATGGTGCCTATTATAAAGATATCAAAGAGCCTTCCAGATCAGAAATTTAACCTTTTTAATAAGGCAAGGAAGGGAAGAAGTGTGTTTTAGAAAGATTTGGTTGCCAAAATTGAAACAAAAAGGAAACTCTGATCAACTTTCAATTAGCCAAATTGCTTTAGTCCATGAGCATTTCAGTTTTTAGATTGAAATTAGAGAATATTATTAAATGTTGGTATAAAGGGAAATTCTGAAGTAGAAAAAAAATTTTTTTTTGGTTAGACTTCTGAAAATCTCTGCTCTTTTTCTTATTTATTGAGTGATCCTGGGCAAGTCACTTTATACCTCAGTGTATCCATTTTTTAATCTATGAAACAAGATTAGAAATTATGACAGATTAACAATTATGATTTTAGAATCTCACAATCTTTGTGTTACAAAACCTTTTTGCTTTATAGACTATACTTTTTAAGAATAAACATGAGATAATTCTCACTTTTTAGTTACTGCAGCAATGCTAATGTTAAAAAAAATGTAGAGTAGTAGTTTCTTCTTGTCATTACTTTAAAATAGATTTTTCATTTTCCACACTCCAAGCACATTAAGCTTTTAGTTTTCATTACCAAAAATTTAATACTTTGCAAATAAAATATTATTAAAATCACTGAAAATTTTCATGGTTCATTTAGCTAACAGAAGATGTCAGTTTTGTACATAGAAGAATAGCTTTTCTCCAACTTTTGCTTTTGTAGTTGAAACTTTTTTACCTCCATGTTAGTTGTTCATGTAATCAGTTACAAACCCTGAAATTCAAGGGGCAAAATACTTTATGCAGGGTAATTACAATACAACTTGTATATAAACTCAACATGAGACAAAATGCTACCTTTATTTAGACTTATATAACAGGCAATGAAGTCATCTTGGAAGGACAGAGTGGGAGAAATGATATTGAGGAAAGAAAATACCAACGGTGTAAGCTGTGAGCTGTCTGTGCAAAAGAAAAGAGAATTGGTTGCAACCACTTCTTATCTCCCTCTGTCCTTGTTGGCAGGGCTTGAGTTTAGAATGCAACTTGATCATGGATACGTGACCTACCCTGGGATAATGAAATGAGAAAAAGTCTTTTGGAATATTTTTGAGAAATATTTATCTTCCAAAAAGGGAGAGGGAGGAGAAAAAAAGAGTGAGAGAAAATTCCCTTAGCTGTATTTTATCTACATGAGAGCTCTGAAATTGTGGCTGCCTTCCTGCAACATGAACAGACAAGACAAAGGATGAAGGTAATGATCCTGGGGTGTTGGAGCATGAAAATAAAAATCCTTGATCTCGAGGCCACTGAACCATTCCCTGAATTATCTATCTTTGGATTTGTTTTGAGATCATTTTACTTATTGTTTAAACTATTCTGGTTGACTCTTTTGTTGCTTGTGGCAGAAAGGGTTGTAACTCTTCCATCTCTAGCTACCAGTTCACTTTTTTTAAAAAATATATTTTATTGATTTTTTACAGAGAGGAAGGGAGAGGGATAGAGAGTTAGAAACATCGATGAGAGAGAAACATCGATCAGCTGCCTCCTGCACAACTCCCACTGGAGATGTGCCCGCAACCAAGGTACATGCCCTTGACCGGAATCGAACCCGGGACCCTTCAGTCCGCAGGCCGGTGCTCTATCCACTGAGCCAAACCGGTTTCGGCTACCAGTTCACTTTTGACATTGTTTTAGTTTTATCCTAGAGATCCAGTCTCCCCACCCCCCCCCACCCCTCCCCAACCACACACACACATGCTTGCAATTGTTTGTGTAAGTAAGATTGTTTTGGGTTGGGATACCTGGGTGGTTGGTATGGGGGTGTGCCTTATATTTCCACATTTTATTTCCTATTTTATCCTTGGGCAGGAGTTCTGACACTCATAATATGCATAAACACTCAGTCTTCCATATCCATAGGTTCTGCATTCTTGGATTCAACCAACCTTGGATAGAAAATATTCAAGGAAGAAGAGTTACATTTTTGCTGATGTGCTATGCAGTTAGGCCTATGATGACTGTGTCTGTACTGAACATGTACAGACTTTTCTTGTCATTATTCCCTAAGCAATACAGTATCACAATTGTTTATATTTCAGTCCCATTGCATTAAGTACTAGAGGCCCAGTGCATGAAATTCTGCACGGGTAGGGTCCCTAGGCCTGGCCGGTGATCAGGGATGACCTGTGGGGCGACTGGTGGGGCAATTGGGGGCCCCCGCTGGCACCTGCCTTGGCTGGCCTGGTGCTGCCCGCTTGCCAGCTCTGTCCCCCCCCCCCCACCACCCCACTTGCTAGCTGGCCCTGTCCCCTGCCACCACCGCTGGTCACCTTCCTCTGTGGGGTTACTGCCAGGGCGATTGGGTGCCCCTGCTGGCACCCGCCTTGGCTGGCCTGGTGCCTGCAGGCTTGGGGCAGCTCCTGCATTGAGCGTCTGCCCCCTGGTGGTCAGTAGGCATCATAGCGACTGGCCATTCCACCAGTAGTTCTGCCATTCCGTTGATTTTCATATTAGGCTTTTATTATATAGGATTATAAGCAATCTAGAGATGATTTAAAGTACATGGGAGGATGTGCATAAGCTATATGCAAATACCATGGTATTTTATATAAGGGACTTGAGCACCTTTAGATTTGGTACCCACTGGGAGGGGATTCCTGGAACAATCCCCCATGGATACCGAGGGATGATTGTACTCAAGTCATTTAACTGAATATGCTATAAAAGGAAAAAAAAAACAACTAAGGAAATTCAATGATTGCAATTATAGCCAAAGAGTTATTGTCTCTAATATTCTGTAGCAGGGAATGAAGATCAAGTATATGACATTTAGTGTGGTGGTGGTTAGTAAACCAGATTTAAAGCAAGTGACTTAAAATGATTTACTGAGGACCCACCATTAATTCGCAACATATTATCATGAATGAGTCATTTAAATTGTTGCTTCCACATGGCACTATCTTGCCCTTGTCGGTGCTGATTTTGTTTGTTGTCATGTTAGTCACTTGTTCAGTTATTTTTGGCTTGCTTGTATTTTCTAATAATCCTTAACAGCTAAATACTTTTGTTGGATTATATATGCATGAATGCATCAAAGCATCGGACAAAGAATTTTTTTTTTTTTGCTAATTAGTATAAAACTTCCTTCAGTTTTCCTCAGAAGATCAGTTGATATTTATTTTTGCATTTCAGTTGATTCTTTCCATAGAATCAATGTCCATTTTGCAGACTATCTATAGTGGAAATATCAGATAATTCTAGCTCTTGAATTCATTCATTCATTCATTCACTCATTCATTCACTTATTCACTTAGTCAAAAATGTATTTGAGCATCTAATTTGTGCCAGTTATACTGTTTAGTGCTGGGACATATAATGGTGTTGAAACTAAATTCATTTACTTCATGTTCTCATATAGCCTATAGTCTAGTGTTATAAATTCATATCAGGATTTCAGCATAGTTTGTCATGTCTGATGACAAATGCACATTTTTTTTAAGAAATAATTACTTAGTGCCTGTGGCCATGATAATTCCTTTTAAGTTGGTTGTAGAATAGGCATTACTACAAACCTGGTTTCAAATTGGTAGAAAGTAAAGCCTCTATTATGCAAGAGTAAGCATGCAAAAAAAACTACTGAAGTTATAAAACAAATAATCAACACCAATTTTCTGACTAGAGGTGGCATAGATATGCATTCCAAGGTATCCGAAAAGAAGAGGGTTATGCTAAGCAAGTGGTGACCCCTTAGATTTTCTTTTATTAATTCTTTTATTTTTCAATTATAGTTGGAATACAATATTATATTAGTTTCAGGTATATATATGGTGATTTGTCATTTATATAACTTATGAAGTGATCATCCTGAAAAGTCTAGGACCCATCTGACACCATACATTGTTATTATAATATTTTGACTATATTCCCTATACTATACATTCCTATGACTATTTTATAACTACCAATTTGTGCTTCCTAATCCCTTCTCCAGCCATCTCCTGAAATCCCCTCCCATTGGGCAACCATCAAAATGGTCTCTGTATCTATGAGTTTATTTCTGTATTGTTTATTTATTTTGTTTGTTTTTTAGATTCCAAATATAAGTGAAATACTATGGTATTTGTCTTTCTCTGCCTGACTTATTTCATTCAGCATAATACCCTCTACCCTCTACAGCATAATGATAGGATTTTATTCTTTTTTTTATGGCTGGGTCACATTCCACTGTATATATATATACACCACTTTTTCTTTATCCATCATCTATTGATGGACACTTAGGTTGCTCCCATATCTTTGTTATTGTAATAATGCTGCAATAGTGTTTTGGGTTTCTTTGAATAAATACTCAGAAGTGAATTTCTGGATCTTTTTTGTTATTATCTCATTACAGTCTTTGTTTTAATATATTTTGTCTGGTATAACCCTGCTTTTTGTTTGTTTGTTTCCATATTTATGAAATATTAAAGGCCTGATGCACGAAATTTGTGCAAGGGGCTCGGCCCTTGCAGCCACGGTGGCTGCCTCAGCCCTCACAGCCCCGGCTTTGTCCGGAAGGTCATCCTGTCTAATTAGCATATTATGCTTTTATTATTATAGATCTTTTTCCATCCCTTTACTTTAGTCTCTGTGTGTATTATGATTTAAAGTGAGTCTCTTGTAGATAACATACATAAGGGTTTTGATTTCTTACCTATTCAGGCACTCTATGTATTTTGATTGGAGCAATGAATCCATTTATATTTAAAATAATTGTGGATAGATATGTAGTTATTGCCATTTTATTATTCATACTTTTGATCTTTTTGCCCTTCTTCTTAAAGAAAACCTTTTAACATTTTTTGTAATATTGGTTTGGTGGTGTTGAACTCCTTTACCTTCTTCTTATCTTGGAAGATCTTCATCTGTCCTTTAATTCTCAATGATAGCTTTGCTGGTAGAGTAATATTGGTTATAGAGCCTTGCTTTTCATTACTTTGAATATTTCCTGCTATTCCCTCTGGCCTGCAAAGTTTCTGTTGAGAAATCAACTGACAGTCTTGAGACTCCTTAGACTTTGCATTTGTACTTTTAATTGTATGTGGCACGATTGAACACTCTGTCCTTCTTGATAAACTTCCTGTGGCTTACCCCTAAACCACATTCTTGAATTTTCTCTGGCTACTTTTTCTTGGTACTTTTGAGCATCCTCTTCCTTTGTTGGCCTTATTTCTATCTTATATCCTTTACACATTGAAACTGAGCAATATTACTTATTCCCATGTCTTCAGTTACTGTTTGTGGGTTAATGCTTCCCAAACCTATCTCTTCAGCTTGCTGTCTCTCCTGAACTTCAGTCTACACCCCACATCCCACATCCCATGCTTATTTGATATCTAATTTGGATGTCTGCCTCATCACTGAAAAGTCAATATATCCAAAATATTTTCTCTAGCTTCTTTCTCACTTTATGCTTTTATCTAAGCCACCAACCACACTGACATCCAAAACATCACGAAGTACCTTCTGTGCTATTTCTCTAAACTTTGCTCAATTTCAATCACTTATTTTTTTTTTGCTTCTTCCTATTCATTAGTCTAAGCCATACCCTTCATCATCACTGCCTGTTACTTGATTAGCTTCCTAACTGGTTGTATTCCATAGGGTAGCCTTGATTGTCCAACTTATTCTCAACCTGAAAGACTGAGTGAATTTACTGAAAGACAAATCTGATTTTTCTCTCTTCACAGGTGGATCTTTTTGGTGCTCTTATTAACATATAATCCAAACTTCTAACATGATTCACAACTTAAAATATGTCCCTTCAAGTTTGCATCTCTCTTCATCCGCCACAATGAACTTTGCCATGAACTATTTGGCAGTTGACTGAATGTATTATGTTACTTTGCCTTCAAAACTTTGCATTCACCTTTCCTGGAGCATTTGTTGTTTATTTTTCACCTAAATAACTCCTACATGCACCTCAAGTCTCAGTTTAGATGTCAAAAGTCCAGAAACTCTTCAGTGACCTGCCATCCTCATGAATTTGGCTTTATGTATTCTTGCACCAATACTGCATAGCATTCTCTATTTGTCACACTATGCTGTAGTTTCCATACCTGTCCCTATTCCTTATAGAAAGTATTATCCAAGCAAACAAGGTCTAGGCCCATGTTGTTTAATATTTTACCTCCTGCACAGAAATGGCATATGATTAATACTCATTTATTATTTGTTTAATGAAAGAATGAAATGAAAGCATATATTAAGTCAAACTTAGAGTACCTCATATAATCATGCTAGTTGCATTGAGATATTTCTCTGCCCATATTTTTTAATTCAACAGATATTTATTTCACACCAATTAGGTACCAGGAACTCTTATAGGTAGTTGGGGATATATCAGTGAACATAAAGTTTTTATTATAGCCCATGTGTCAATTTTATAATAGTACATTCTCCTGGATTTACTACAGGCTCATCATAAAGTAATATAGGAGGAAATACTGTTATGTTCTTAATAAAGACTGAATAAAAAATGTTCTTATAAAGTATATAATACCAAAATCCTAATGTCATTATTTAGCTTTTCCATTTTCTAAACTCAGAAGAATTACCCCTGTCAGAGTACTGGATTGTTATTATCTGGAATCCAAGAATTAAAGACAACATTTTTTAAGATTATTGACACTATTAGATGTCCCCATTTCCCATCTCTTTGCCCACCTCCACCCAGCCCCCACATGCCCTCCCCTGGCCTTCACCACACTGTCATCTGTATCCCTGGGCTATGCGTATATGTTCTTTGGCTAATTTTTTCACCTTCTTTTATCCAGACCGCCCACCACTGTCCCCTCTGACCTCTTTCTATCTGTTCCATGTATCCATTCCTCTGGTTTTATTTTGTTCATCATTTTATTTTGCTCATTATATTTTACTTATGATGAAAGATACTTGTCTTTCTCTGAATGGCTATTTCACTTATCATAATAATCTCTAGGTCTATCCATGCTGTAGTAAAGGGTGAGTTCCTTCTTTTTTACAGCCGTGTAGTATTCCATTGTGTAAATGTACCACAGCTTTTTATGCTCAATAATATTAAATTCTTCATAGAGAAATATTCAAATGTTTGTTGAATTAATTTTAAAAATACAGAACTCATAGATCACATTGCTGATTTCTGCCCCTTAAACAAGCCATCAATCAATATCTATCTTGTTCATGCTTAATAAGTCCATGATTTCCAAGTGAAGATACCGTGTTTCCCCGAAAATAAAAAATCCTCTGAAAATAAGACCTACTTACAGGTTTCCTTCTGAGTGAAATATAAGGCATCCCCCGAAAATAAGGCCCCCAGGCTCTGTCTCAGAATGAAAATTACTTTACCATAAACTGGTCGCTAGGGCCACCCTGACTGGCGTCTAGCAACCAGTGACGTTAGGTGAAGTCCTGACGTCACTGCTGTGTGGAGGCGGAGTGGAGGTCGGAGTGAGCGGTGAGTGCGGGGTGGGAGAGAGGAGGAGACTTTCGCAGATGCGTGTAGAAGAACAGGAGGATTAGAGCGGACGGGATGCGGCGAAGGTGGTGAGTGCTGGTCTGTCTCTGGTGACACTACCTGATGCTCGCGGCCGCCTTCATGATGACTGAAGGTTCTCAGTCAGTGGCAGACCCTGCTCCAGCCCAGATCCAGGCCCCAGCAAGCCCAGTGACAGTCCCCAGGCAGGCCCCAGGGGGTAAATGTCTGATAAAGGGGTAGGGGGGATGTCTGGTGAAGGTGTTCAGTGGCACAGGGGTAGGGGGAGGAGGATCACTTAAAATGACACAGGAGGATCAGAGGGGACAATCAAAATGACACAGGAGGATCAAAAGGGGTTACTAAAATGGTAATCCCCCCTCTGATTCTCCTGTGCCCATTTTGATTCCCCCCTCTGATCCCCCCTGTGTCATTTTGAGTGAGCCCCCTCCCCCCACCTTGATACCCCAATTCCTTTTTTTTTAACCCCTAGAAATGAGCGCAAAAAGAAAAAGCTACTCCGTGGAGTACAAGAAAGGAATCGTGCAAGACTCTTGGGGCCAAAATCATACTGCTTTCTGCAAAGAGAAGATGTTGAGTATCCGATTGGTCCGAAAATGGCGAGCAGAGTATGGTAACCTCATTGAACAAGTGGACAAGGGAAATGCTAAAAAGCGCAAGTGTGGATCAGGTCGGCAACCATTATTTTCCGAGCTGGAAGACCTGATCTGTGAATGGGTTGTTGACAGGAGAGCAAAGGCTTTGGTTGTGAATAGGGCTCAGATTCAAGAATTTGCCCTTGCAATGGCACCACAGTTTGACATAGCCCCTGAAGACTTCAAAGCATCACAACACTGGCTGGATAATTTCCTTCAGTGAAGTGAACTGTCTTTAAGAAGATCTACAACATTGTTTAGGTTGGAAGATACTCAAGTTATTAAGCGAGCACTTGCAGTCAAGTCCTTTATTGATGATGCTGACTTCTCTAAATACAATCTTTCCAACATGATTGCTATGGATGAAACTGCAGTGTTTATGGGCCAATCATCTCAAACAACAATTGAACAGCAGGGTGCCTCTTTAGCGTACTTTCCCTCCAATGCTTACGAAAGTGCATGTGTTTCCTGTATTTTGGCAATTCGTCTGGATGGCACTAAAATCCCACCTTTAATCATTTCTAAGGGCAAGAAGGAAAAGATTGAACGTGTTTTGGGCGTTTTTATTCTTGAAACTGAAAAAGCCTGGGCCACACAAGCAGTTATAAGGAAGTGGGTTGATTTAATGCTGCCGCTTGTTATGTGAGGGAGCCAAAGAGGTCTGCTAGTCTGGGATGCAGCCAGAACTCACCGCGCTAAAGACGTGAAGACATTTCTTCACGAAAGAAAAATAGATCAGATAATGATTCCCACAGGAATGACGGCCTATCTCCAGACTCTTGATATTGCAATAAACAAGCCATTCAAAGACAATTTGCGCATGGAAATTAATGACTACATTGAAAATAGAATGGAGAGAAATCAGTGTGGAAACTTTGTGAAACTTAAACTGCAAGAAGTTGTGACTTGGGTGAAGAATTCATGGGAGAAAATCACTGACAGTTGCATTGCAAATGCACTGCGAGCAGGCTACCTTGACAAGAAGTACTCATTTAAAGACAGTGCTATTGCTAAACATGAGAGATTTGGTCCACTGATTCTCAAAAAATGGAGTCACAAGAAATTCACCAGGAAATTCAGGAATTGGATTGTTATGATGATGTTCCAGAAGATGATGACATGATTGTCATTGAATAAATGAGTAAATTCTTGATACTGTAGGATTCACAGTTTGTCTGGTTTGTGTTGACAACTACTGTACTACCGTACCGTATACAGGTAATAAATTTCCTTTATTTTCATTTAACAATTAATGTGTACCGTATTCTTCTTCATGGAAAAATAAGAAATCCCCTGAAAATAAGACCTAGCATGTCTTTGGGGGCAAAAATTAATATAAGACACTTTCTTATTTTCAGGGAAACACGGTAGTAGAAGGTATGGCATAATCTCTTATGTCTATTTCCCCCCCAATTACTACTATAGTCAGTGTTTTTTTCTGAGGGTTATTTGTTATATTATATAAATGTTAATCTGGACTGCCATTTTGTTCCTTTAATTCTAGATGAAATATGGTTCTCAGATCTCCCAGAAAAGGAAAAGAGAAGGCAAATAAATATAAGAAACACAGAAAATGAACTGGAAGCAGTAGGGGAGCATTGATGTACAATGATAGCCTTGTTTCCTTGTGGTTCCTGACCTTCTCTAACACATAAGCCAGTTCTTTTGGCAGTGACTCTGTGCTCCTGCCAAAATTTAAATCCTTCACATGTCCTAGGCTAAAAGTTTGCAAAGTGGTTCACAGACTGTTTATGGCATGGGTTAGGTATCTGTTATATATATTTTTAATTTATTTTTATTGCTGAAAATATTACAGATGTCCCCCTTTTTTCCCATTGACCCCTGCCACCCCACACCTGTCCCTCCTATGCCCTCACAACAATGTTGTCTGTATCTACTTTTTAAAAGTTCCCTGAAGAGCTCCAACTTGCAGCCACCTTTGGGCACTATTGACCATACGGTCTCTTCCCTGCATACCACAGACTAAATTTCTGGGCACCAACAGCATATTTCTGAGAATTTGCAGCACAAGTCACTTAGCTTGCAAAGTTTATGAACTGTTGAAAGTTTATGCATCTATCAATTTATAGAAGAGAGAATTATATCTCTATCAATCTATATAGAAAATTTAACTAAATGAAGCAAGCATAATGAGAAATGTTCTTTAGGGTTATAATCTCTTAGTTCTCTAGTGTTGTATATATCTACTTGTCTCATTTTCTATTGTATAATAACTGCATTCACATCAGGGGTATTATACAGTATTTGTTATATTATTCCTTTGTAGTCTCATATGTAGCAGAATGCACAGTACATACTAGGTTCCCAATTCTGAAATGAATGGATTGATCATTTTTCTTGTGGTCTTATCCTACCTTATACAAAGATTTTAACCTATGTTATGCTGTTTGAACCTTCAGGCAATCCTAGCAAGTATGTAGTAAGGGGTTTTCTGGATTAATTGCTCACTCTACTAAACTTTCACAGTGTTCTTCTTTTTTTTTTTTTGAAGTTATTTAAGTGCATGGTCATACTCTCACTATATTTAAAAAATCTCAGGGGCAGAAGTACATTTTTGTACCCCCAAAGCATAATGCCTTAATAGGAGAGACTCAATTGAATTGATCAGTATTAAAAAAAAAAAAAAAAAAAAAAGCAAAAGTGTTTTTGGTGCCAGTCCATTGAATTGGATTATAATTGCTTGTCTCCTGTAGACCCACCTTTAGAACAATTTTTTGCACCCATTATATGCCCTTCTTTGATATTCATGATTGGGCAGCGTTAGTCCTTGGATGGATCACTGAATGCTATAATCATAACTTGGCAATGCATTTTGCACTCCGTTCTTCATTATGCTTTGATATTGGAAGGAGAGTTTCTTTTAAGTCTGAATGAATTATAGCCAGTGGCTCTCTTTTTGCCAAGTCCCACCAACACTCAATTACCCAGGAACTGATTCTGTAGTTTTCTTGTTATACAGGCCATTATCTCTTCCCTTCTTACTTCTTGATGTCTACCTTTGCACCATATCACTGCTCATTAGAGTGTCTGGAGGAAAAATAAGTACTTTGAAAAGGCAACAAAGGTGAAACTCAGGTTGGTCATTTTGTACTTGTTAGTGGCCTTGATAAAAGATTTTATGGAACATATAATTAGTGCAGTGGTCAGCAAACTGTGGCTCGCGAGCCACATGCGGCTCTTTGGCCCCTTGAGTGTGGCTCTTCCACAAAATACCACGGCCTTGGTGAGTCTGTTTTGAAGAAGTGGCATTAGAAGAAGTTTAAGTTTAAAAAATTTGGCTCTCAAAAGAAATTTCAATCATTGTACTGTTGATATTTGGCTCTGTTGACTAATGAGTTTGCCGACCACTGAATTAGTGGAAACTAGTGAGATATAGTCTGGACTGTGCTCTCTATATGTGGGTTTTACTATTTGTTGTTCCTTCTATTATCAATTATCTGAGAAGGTTTAGAGTTTGCTCACAGAAAAAAGTTGTCCCAGGAAGTAAAATCTGTCTTCTGTTTTTCTCTCATAAAATAATTGTAAAACATTTAGATGTGCTCTCTTTAATATTAGGTATAGCTGAGTTTATGCTATTTGATAAGTTAAAAAAGGCTGTGTTGTGGGGGTGGAGGGTTGTGGTGAACTAAGTAGAGTTCCCATTTTTGGAAATTTTATCTAATGATCTATCTTTTGCTTTAAAGAATTTTGATCTTGTGGAGACCCTATTATAACTTTATGTTTATATCTTATATAATAAAACCCTAATATGCAAATCAACCAAACAACAGAACCACCGGTTGCTATGAGTGGGGCCTAAGCTGGAAGGCAGACATCTCCTGAGGGGTCCTGGACTGAGAGAGGGTGCAGGCCAGGCTGAGGGACCTCCCCCGCCCCCCAGTGCACAAATGTTGTGCACCGGGCCTCTAGTTCTGTTATAATTAACATGAATAGAATATGTTGTGAATTTTGATTTTGTATATACATAAAGAGTATGCTAAAATAATATAAAAAGCATCCATGTACCTTTGTTTCTGTGTTCTGATTTTGGGGAGAGACATCCGGTACCTCTTTCTCATATTCTGATGTTAAGTGATCAGTGAGGTGGTAACTTTCTATATGCAGTGAAAATGGGAGTCGGACACTGATGGGAGGTGTAATTTATGATTCATGGGATAATTTAAGAGGAAATAATGCAGAAAGGATTGCCTACATTTTTTTTCTGTGTAAATCATGTGGGAAACAAAAAGATGGGCACATTTTTTTCCTTCTTGTTAGATCCTAAATCACAAAATTAGTTATATTGTGAAAAAGATTTTCTTTGAATTATTCTTTTCATGTTTAAGTTTATTTCTTAAATAATTATCTAATGTGACATTACATTCTTATTTAAGAAGTTGGAAAATGATCAGAGAATGTTCTAGAAGGCCATCCAACTCATTTCTCTAGACGGGCCACTGGAATTTTACAAGGCCCATGCTTCTCTATAGAGGTGCCATATATACTTTTGTTTTCCCAGATATATGTAATTGAGAATAGAAACTTCTCAAATTATTTTTCAGCAATATTTTGGTAATATATGCTGCTTAAGTAAGTGGTTTTACTCCTCTTATCCTTTTCTTTCAAATATATGAAACAAGTTTCTCAAAAGCCCAAGATCATCTTTTATTCTTTTTTAAACTCTGTTATAATTTGCTATTTGAAATGCTTGTCCTCTTTAAAAATATATTGCATTGCTATTTCTCTTAAAAGTATACTGGTATTTCAATTATTCTGGGATAATCTGGGTTTGGTCAGCCTAGCTCTAAAATAATAGACATAAAGATTAGAACTTATACAGATGGGTAAATCATAAACCAAGTGTCAAGGAAATAAAACTCTTCACTTTTCATATGTACTAAGTACTCAGGGGGTACTTGATGATCTCCTTCAACTTATTCCTTCTTCCATGACTGGGACTATTAGGTGAAGTTCTCAAATTGTTAATCTGTTATACTGACTTAAGGATGATATTGCACATCTTTACCTCCTCACTGTAATCTGATTCCACTCCCCTTTTTCCTATCCCATCCATGTACAACAAACTTGCCTTCAGTACATAATTCAAATGGGATTTCTCCCCTTAACACCTATAAAGCAATTCCACTCTGTTTTATATAGTCTTAACTAATTCAACCTCAATTTCTTTCCCTTTCTGCTTTAAAAATTCTCTTTGTCTTTAAACTTTGTCATTTTTATTATGTGTCTTGGTGTGGGCCTCTGGGTTCATCTTGATTGGGACTCTGTGCTTGGATAACTTCCTTTTACCAGGTTAGGAAAATTTTTAGACATTTTTTCTCTTCAAACAGGTTTGCTACCACTTGCTCACTGTCTCCTTTTTCTGTTACCCTATGATGCAGATGCTGTTACACGTAATTTTGTCCCACAGGCCTCTTAGACTTTCCTCTTTTTAAAAAAATTTTCTTTCCTTTTTGATGCTCAGTTTGGGTGCTTACTGTTATCTTGTCCTTTAAATCACTGATTTGATCCTCTGCTTCATCTAACCTGTTGTTAATTCCTTCTAGTGTACTCTTCATTTGAGATATTGTATTCTGGTTCTTTTTTATGATTTCCATGTCCTATTTAATGCTTAATATCTCTTTGTTTAAGTTCCCACTGATAGCATCCATTCTTCCCCCTAAGAACCTTGAGCATCCTTATAACCATTGTTTTAAACTTTGCATCTGGTATCTTGGTTGCTCCCATTTCATTTTATTCTTTTTCTGGGTATTTCTCTTGTTCTTTCATTTGGAAAATATTTCTTTGTCTCCCCATTTTGTCTGTATATTAGGTAGATCTGCTATAACTCTTAAACTTGTTATGATGGTTTTATGATGTAGGCATCTTATTGGTTTCAGTAGCACAATCTTTCAGATCACCTGAGCTCGGTGCACCAGGAATGTTTCTTGTCAGTTATGTTCACCCTCCTGCTGTAGTTGAATGTGGAATGCTATTGTGCATGGAGTTAACCCTTTAGACTGGCTGCAGGTTCAAGTTGAGTGCATCTAGCCATCCCCTCTGCAGGAGCAAGCTCAGCAGAGCGGAGCCACTGGAGTTTGGGAGGATAGATCAAAAGCGTCTCCTATTGGGGGTGGTGCTGGCTGAGCCCATAGGAGAGGGCCAAGCACTTTGTCCTGGTCCCAGACAATAATCTCCAAGGAAGACACAGTCTGTCTCAGCTTTGAGTAGGAACGCTCTTGCTCCCAAACTGAGCTCAGCACTGGGAGGGGGCACCAGGACTTGTTAGAGCAGGTCTAAACAGTTTTCCATTAGATGTGGTGCTGGCAAGCCCGTAGGAGGGATTGAGCATTTTTTCCCTTTCCTGCGATAGTGCAGGCTGAGGTCTTAGGGGAGATAGGAGTAGCCCCTCCACAATGTAGCTACACAACCCAGAACCTGCCTGTCTGATTCCTGGAATAAAGCCTCACTAGGAGATATGCTTCCAAAGTCCAAGATCTGTCCAATCCTATATCTCGACTCAACAGGGTGGGGCCACAGAGTGGCAGGGCAGGTCAAGTGATTCTACAGGTGTGTGTGTGTGGTGGGGGGAGGTATGAGGGGTTACTAGCTGTGTATTGGAGGTAGGGAAGAGTGGTTCCCTTTCCAAAGCTGCACAGTTCAATTACTGTCTGAATCTCTGCCAAGAGCTTCTCCAGAAAAAGAGCATCCTGCTGGGTATGGCCAGCCAACCCTTCTGCAGGACTTGAACATGGCAGAGTGGCATTGCCAGTACTTAGAGGACTGAACAGTGCACTTCCCAGGCTGGTGCTGTAACAATAGGAGTGCTTGACCCTGGGAAGGTAGCATCTGTGACTCTAGCAGACTCTCTTCTCTTCACCATCAGATGTTATGTGGGCTCTTCTTTGGCTTCTGTTGCTCTGAGTTGGGGATCCCTGCATGGGCTTGAGACCCCACACTCCTGGTGGTAGGGAATTTTGCAGCCAAGAAATATCTCCAGTTTCTTAACTACCACATGTGGGTGTAGGGGGCCAGCCTTTCCCATGTCTCTACCTTTCTTTTTTTTTTTTTTAAATAAATCTTTATTCAGATTATTACAATTATTTCTCCTTTTTCCCCCCATAGCTCCCCTCCACCCATTTCCCACCCCACCTTCTGCCCTTACCTCCCCCCCACTGTCCTCATCCATAGGTGTATGATTTTTGTCCATTCTCTTCATGAACCCCCCATACCCCTTTCCCCCTGAGAATTATCAGTCCACTCCCTTTCTATGCCCCTGATTCTATTATATTCACCAGATTATTCTGTTCCTCAGGTTTTTAATTCACTTGATTTTTAGGTTCGCTTGTTGATAGATATGTATTTGTTGTTCATAATTTTTCTCTTTACTTTTTTCTTCTTCCTCTTCTTTAAGAATACCTTTCAGCATTTCATATAATACTGGTTTGGTGGTGATGAACTCCTTCAGCTTTTTCTTATCTGTGAAGCTCTTTATCTGCCCTTCAATCCTGAATGATAGCTTTGCTGGGTAGAGTAATCTTGGTTGTAGGTTCTTGCTATTCATCACATTGAAAATTTCTTGCCACTCCCGTCTGGCCTGCATAGTTTCTGTTGAGAAGTCAGCTGACAGTCGTATGGGTGCTCCCTTGTAGGTAATTAACTGTTTTTCTCTTGCTGCTTTTAATATTCTCTCTTTGTCTTTTGCTCTTGGCATTTTAATTATGATGTGTGTTGGTGTGGTCCTCTTTGGATTCCTTTTGTTTGGGGTTCTGTGGGCTTCCTGGACTTGTAAGTCTATTTCTTTCACCAGGTGGGGGAAGTTTTCGGTCATTATTTCTTCAAATAGGTTTTCAGTATCTTGCTCTGTCTCTTCTTCTGGCACCCCCATAATTCTGATGTTGGTACGCTTGAAGTTGTCCCAGAGTCTTCTTACATTATCTTCAACTTTTTGGATTTTTTTTTTTTGCTTTTTGCTTTTTGCTTTTTCGGTTGAGTGTTTTTTGCTTCTTTGTATTTCAATTCTTTGACTTGATTCTTGGGTTCCTCTATTCTGTTTCTGGGTCTCTGTATAATATTTTTTATTTCAGTCAGTGTATGTTTAATTTCTAGTTGGTCCTTTTTCATATCTTCGAGGGTCTCGTTATATTTATCGGCCTTTTCTAGGATATTCTTAAAAAGTCTTATAACCGTGGTTTTGAATTCTATATCCAGTCGTTTGTTTTCCTCCATTCCTTTCGTTTGTGATCTGATTCTTTGACCCCGCATTTTCACTGATTCCCTGAGTTGGTAAGGTAGATATTTGTGCTAGGCTTCCAATATGGCCCAGTGGGTCTGCTTCCCCAGTTAACCTGAGGTGGACACTCTTGGTGCACCCCTTTGTGGACTGTGTGTACAGCCTTGTTGTAATTAAGTCTTTATTGTTGTTGGTATCACTGGGAAGAATTGACCTCCGGGCCAGTTGGCTGTAAGGATCAGCTGTGTCTATGCTGGGAGAAGTTCGGTGCTGGAGACAGCCTTATAGGATTAGACTTGCCAAATTGCAATAGCCTCTGTGCTCAGCTTGGATGGGGTGGAGTCTCAGTCTTGGCTTCCTGTCAGCCTTGCCCTTGCGCGCATGTGCGCTTTCAGTCCTCCGCCTTCCCCAGCTCGAGTCTCCGCCTGAGAGTCCAGACTCCCCCCACAAGAGCGTGGGTCCCCAGGGGCTCGCCTGGAACTGGGGTTCACTGCAGTCAGAACTGGGGCTCAGTGCAGTCAGGATCCTCTGACTCCCTTCCACTAGGGAAAGCCTGTGGCAACCTCCGCAGCCTTTGTGCGCACTGGCCCGCGTGCGCCTTCAGACTTCTGCCTTTCCCAGCTCGAGTCTCCGCCCAAGAGTCCAGACTCCCCCCGTAAGAGCGTGGGTCCCCAGGGGTTCGCCCGGAACTGGGGTTCAGTGCAGTCAGAACTGGGGTTCAGTGCGGTCGGAGGCTTCCTTCCCCCTTCCGCCAGAGAAAGTCAGCCAGGCTCTCAGCCGCCCTTCCTCTCTGCGCGCACAAAGCCCCTTTGCCGTACCTCCAATTCTCTGTGAGCTTTTCTCTTTGCTTCTAGTTGTAGAATTTTCACTCAGTCAGCTTTCCTGTGGTTCTGGATGGTGTCCGTTCTGTCTTTTAGTTGTAGTTTTGAAATTGTTGTGCGAGGCAGCAGTTTAGGTGTTTACCTATGCCGCCATCTTGGTTTCCCCCTCTACCTTTCTTACCAGTCTCTATGTGGCTTCTTCTGTAAATCCTCAGTTATAATATTTCAGATTAGCTAGCCTTCAGTTGGTTATTCAAGTTGATTGCACTATAATTTAGCTATATATCTAGTTTGGCTCCAAGAGCAGGTGAGTGTGGCTTCCATCTACTCTGCAGCCATCTTGAAATCCCTGTTTTCTCTTTTTTCAAAGCACCTGATAATGTCTTCTGTAAACTTGTTATGATGGCTTTATGATATAAGTGTATTGTTGGGCTCAGTAGCACAGTCTTCTAGATCACCTGAGGTCGGTGCTCCAGAAATCTACTAGTTTTGATTTTTGGGAAGAAAAGTTTTCTTAATCATCAAATTGCTGATTTCACATGTGTTTTAAAGGATAATTTTTTCCCTTACTAATAAAATAAAAATATAGTTTACAAATTGGTTATATTTTTTACTAAATAGTTAAAATCATAGTGAAAAATGGACCTTGAAAGAACTGACTCCATCCTGTCCCCTTGTCCTCTATCTGAACCATAGGCACTTCATTTTATTCCCATAAGTTTTATAAGAACTGCCTTTTAGGGTTTTCCTGTGAGCACAGATGGTCCCTTGTCCTATTAATTCCAGGATGTAACTAAACCAGATAAGTGACTATGCTATTTCTAGCTTCTATAAATGCACTTGCTTCAATAATCTAGCTTCTATAAATGCACTTGCTTCAATAATGGGAAAATAAGACACTTTTAGAAAAATGGGGGGGGGGGTTGCTGGAAATCTGAGTCTGTGACAGAAATCTGGTGTACATTCTTATCGGTCTATGGTCTGGTCACTGCTCCCTCTTAATCGTCCATCTTGCAGGACCTGTTTACTTAAGCACTGTTCCCATTTTGGAAAGGCCATAAACATAAAACCCCCAGAAGGAGTTGTCTGTACTGGTGCCAGGCAGGCCTTGAGATATGGTCTCACTGCACCAATCCCAAGAATTTTGTGTGTTTTTTTTTTTTCTCTTTTTGCCTTTATAAGTTTACCCTTAACTTCATTTCGGGGCCGTGAGGTTTGGAGAGGCGTTAGCCCTTTGCAGTCGGTCGTCGACCTTCTGACTGTGGCGTCTTCTCTTGGACTCACTGAATTTCAATATAACAATAGCAGTCTCACTTTTCTTCCACAGTTTTTGTTTGGGGAGAGAGATGAGCTAGATCTCACATAAACTGGCAGTTTTTGTTAAGAGTGTGATAATTATTTTGAGAGTAATAAAAAAAAAAAAACAATTAAAGAATGTCATTTAACAACAAGGGCCTCACTCAGTCATTAAAATTAAGGAAACACCAAACAGATTTCTTAGATGCAGTGAGGAGAATGGACTAGAGTGAGAGTGCAGTAATACGATGATGGGGACCAACAACATGAGTACTTTAGTAATCCAGGAGAAAGTTTTAGGTTGACGTTTATTGAGATAAGTGAAAACAGATTCTAGAGATGTGTAAGTGATAAAAGGAACAGTGTGAGGCAATTAAATATGGGGTTTGAGTAAGAGTGTTAAAGGTAGGAATGCTACTGTAGTTCTGGCTTGAAAACATAGTTATTAGAATTAGATAAGGACCACAATTGAAGGGGATATCATTGTCCTTAAAACCATGGTTCAAATTTTGGCCAGGTTGAATCAGGTTTGCCTTTGAGAGTTTAGGA
Organism: Plecotus auritus; assembly: GCF_963455305.1. NCBI lineage: Eukaryota > Metazoa > Chordata > Mammalia > Chiroptera > Vespertilionidae > Plecotus > Plecotus auritus. The sequence goes on along the minus strand of NC_137776.1, from coordinate 118,699,389 downwards.
GTGGAGTTGTCAAATAGGCCATCAGATATACTCACCAGAGGATTGATCCATATAGCAGAGAAAAAAATGAAAACAGATTGAATTCATGAGACTATAGATGACCATTGAAATCAGAGCCAGTGGAGGTTATTTAATCTTTAGAAATAAACAACTGTGTTATGTTTTTGTACCTTCATTTTTATTTTATACACCATAAAATTATTGAGCTACAATAACAAGTACATTTCTTGGTATTAGTAACTGTGACCTATGAAGATTTGTATCCAGCTAAATGGTAATTACCTCCTGATATACACCAAAATTTTTCTAATGTGATGATTTTAATGTTTGATTTTAATACTTATTAGTGCATTCAGCAGAGATGATTGCCATTTCCAGGAGATAAGTTTTCATAAACCCAAACACCTTTGCTCTGTTCCAGTTGTATAATAGCTATGATGCTCTCTTGCCTACTCAAGGACATTGTTATACTCTCTGTTGCCTACATCATCATTTTTTCTCTCTCTATTGGATTAGCATATATGTGTGGTTTTACACTGGATCAATTTGGCTAAGAGTTTCACAGAAACCTCTTCTTTGTATGGCTCCAGGTAAGAGTTAGCTAAAAGGAAATTTTACATGAGATTTGGAAGGTTGAAGTGCATTAGTAGACATCATTCTCTGCAGATCATTTGGTTTAGATGTATTGTGAGACAGGTGCATTAGTAGCAGCAGGTTCTAGATTTCCTTTGCTCTCTTTTGTGATGTGAAACAGATGCAGAGGTTCTGGCAGATTCCACGTCCTCCCTCTCTCCTTCTTCAGTCTTCTTCCTACTGACCAACAGTAACTTCAGGCACAACACCAGATGCAGAAGCTGTATGTTTCATAGTCTTCTCCATTAGCATTTTGTTATGGTGCCACTCTGACACCTGGCCATGCCTACCTTTTCAGATTTACTTTTAACCCTTGATTTCCCAGCCACCTAAGTGCTTCAGAAAGTCTGGTTAGTAATTTAGTTACTTTTATCTGACCTTCCAACTCTGCCTTTTTGCTTTTGGACCCTTAAGTTTTCAGCTTCTCTTAGAAATGTGTAAATTTGTATTAGGGTTCTTCAGAGACACAAAACCAATACAATAGGATATATATGAGATACTATATGTAGGATGGATAGAATATAGAATAGAGAATATGAATATAGAATATGATCTATGATCTATGATCTATAATGTACAATATACAATATATACAATATCTTATATAATATAATATACAACATACAACATATAACATATAATATATAATAAAATATTATTTTTATCCTATTGGTTCTGTTTTTTGGGAGAACCCTGACATACATACATAGATATATAGGAATACATACATATAAATGATAGGAATTGGCTCGTATGATTATGGAGGCTGAGTAGTTCCATGACTTGCCATCTGCAAATTGGAGAATCAGGAAAGTAAGTGGTTTAATTGAGTCTGAGTTCAAAGGTCTGAAAAACCAGGAGCAGTGATGTCTGAGGGCAGAAGATGGATGTCCCAGGTCAGCAGTGTGCATATGCACTCTTCCTACACCTTTTTCTTCTATTCAATCCCTTAACAGATTTGATGATGGCCACATCCACTGTAACGAATATCTTCTTTACTTAGTCTGCTGAATCAATTGCTAATCTCTTCTGGACACAATTTCACAGACACCCCGAAATAATGTTTCTGGGTATCTGGTTATTCATTAGCCTCGTCAAGTTGACAAATAAAATAATTGTCACAAAAGTCTTATTCCTAAACCACCTATTCTAATATACTCTTAATGGTTTTGCTTTCCTGGTTGAATCTTAACTGATGCAGCATATAATTATTTTACTCTAATATTAAGATGGATAAAACCCTATTCTATCAGCTACCACCATATTTCATTGCTATTCTTTGGATCAAAATTTCTAGAAAGAATTATCTATATTTGCTTTCTCCAAATCATTTATTCTGCCTTAGCTCACTCTATCACACCCCCAAAATAACTGAATCAAGGCAAAAATGACATCCACATTTCTAAGTCAGATGTTTACTTTTCAGTTCTTCTGTTAGTGGAACTATCAGCAGCATTTTCTTCCTTGGCACACTTTCTTCACTTGTCTTCTAGAATACCGCATTGTTTTTCCCCTCCTATCTTACTGATTGCTACTCCTCGGTCTCCTTTGCTTGTTTCTTCTCTTCCCTTCACCCTTTTCATATTGAGTTCAATCCTTGATCCTCTTCCTTTCTCTATGGACAATTACTCTCTTAGTTATCTAATCTTGTTTCATTATTATATACTTACTGATATGCCTCGATTTGTATATCTTACGGAATATTTCAGAATCCAGACTATTATATCTAACTAGAAGCCCAATGCACAAAGATTCATGCTAGAATGGGCTTTCCTTTCCCAGGCTGCTGGCACCGCCTTCCCACTCCGGCCCAGCCCCTTTCCGCTCAGGCCCTGGAGCTGCCTCTTTCCGCTCTGGGAGCCGCGTCTTTCTGCTCTGGCAAGCATCCCACCCCCATCACTCAGTACCTGTGTATACAAATTAACTTCCATCTTTGTTGGGTTAATTTGCATATCACTTCTGATTGGCTGGTGGAGTAGCGGAGGTATGGTCAAATTACATGTTTGTCTATTATTAGGTAAGATTGCATATTCAACATCTCCACTGGGATATCTAAAAATCCTTTTAAAATCAGTATATCCCAAATTTCTACTATTAACTCTGTTCCCCCAATTCCGGTCTATGTATAGCTTTCTCCATTTCATGTGATGGCAGCTCTGTCCTTCCTGTCAATTCAGTCTAAAAACTGTAATCTCTCTACATGATCTCTTTCTCTTACATTCCAAATTACAAGCAAATTCTGTTGCGTCAGCCTTCAACATATATCTAGAACCCACATACCGACTTTATAGCTACTTTGATGACTGATCCATCTTCCATTTACCTAAGGTTATTGCCATAGACTTCTAACAGTTATCCAAATTTGTCTCCCTGTTATTTTAAACACAACAGCCACCAGAGCCTTTCAAAACATGTTATAGCACATTCATTCCCTTTCTCAAAATTCTGCAGTTGATCTCTATTTTCATTCAAAATAGAGTTGAAATTCTTACAATGGCCCACAAGATAACTAAATATTGTAAGGCTCTCTTTGCTTTCATCTCCTACTCCCCTTCTGTCCTTCAGCCATACTTGTTCCTTGTTGTTCCTCAGTCATGGCACCTGATGGCTTTTGATTCACTGATATTCATTTCCTACTGCCCTCTATATCAACTTGGTTAATTTTGTCACCTTTTTCAAATATACATATACGCAAATCCAAATTTCAAAATAAAACAAATTCTGACAAACCTATCTAATATTGCAACCTACCTCTGCCTTCACCTTGACACTCTAACCCCCCCTCACTACTCATTCTTTTTATGTAGTATTTATCAGTGCTAATACAAGATATAATTTGCATAGTTGTTACACTTGTTTATTTTATGCCTATTACAGCTAAACATTAAATTCGGTTGGGGCAGTCTTCATCTGTTTTGGTCATTGACATATGCCATGTGTTTAGGATGGTGCTTGGCTCATAGTAGGCACTCAATAAAAATGTGCCATGAGATTTTTATAGCAGCCTATGATACTAACTTGAATATTATTTTCCTAGTGTGTAAGAGATATAATACAGTATCTTTTTTTTCAGGTTCTTATGCTTTATGAGTCATAAAGTTGTCTTCTATATAATTTAAGAATGCTTTGATACTGCTTATTTGTCACTATTATTTATCCTTATCTCAGAAAAATTATGGGAGAGTTGGAAATCCCCTTTGAATATGAAACAGAGCAATTTAGAGTGTACAAATTGTTGACTTACAGTTTTTCATTGTCACTCACCTTTCATACTAATAGTCTGTTGCAAATAGCCATCATAATTTTTCTTTAGTTTATATTTCCTGCATTTTTAAGCTAGCGTATTTTACCATTCCACTCTTCGTTGTCAAAATGTATCTCTCTGGCATTGTAAATACTTTTGAAGTATGACTCACTTTCTTGCCATTCTCTTGGTTGACATTCCAGTAATAGAATGTGCCCTTTAGATTCTGGTTATGCCCAATAGGTTGTGACCTCCTCATCGTGTAAGCAGCACTTTAAATGTTCTCAACTCTATGCCATATGCCATACATTTGTGCTTTGTTACTTGAGGCAATGCATATCGTTTGTCTCTCAGTGCAGTGAAAAATTATGATCTGTGCTATTTTAGATCTAGAAAATACATAGTTGCATGTTTGTGTTAAATGTCTATGACCTATTTTACCTAAAGCAAAACCAATTAGGCTATTTTAATATTTCTAGATTATTTGATGTTAAGAGAAGAGCAATGTAAATGAGTGAATTTTAGTCATTCAAACTAAAATGACAAGCTGGGAATATTTGGAATATTTCTTAAATGTGATTTATATGACAAATATTTCCAAAATGATAATAGTTATAAAAATGGGGGTAGAAACTGTAACAAAAGACCAATCTCTGGAGAAGTGTAAAAATACTCTAATAGTATGAGACACACACTATAAGAATTTTATATTGGACTATTTCTATAGTTTCACATTTTTAAATATATATATATATATATATATATATATATATATATATATATATAATTTATTTATTGATTAAGGTATTACATATGTGTCCTTATTCCCCCATATAGTTTCACATTTTCAATGGGCCACTTTCCCCTCTAGACTTAACAGTGGCTGGTATTTCTCATGTTGTGTAGTTCAGCAGTGCCAAGTTGCTCTCAGTTCCTCCAGTATACCAGAGCTTCATGCCAGACATTGTTCTCACCACCTGAAATGTTCTGACTCTGACAACAATTGTCCTACACTGTTTTGTGTTTGTTTGTGGGTTTTTTTGCACCTATTTCTCTTTTTAAACTTTGCTCAAATCTTGACTCTCTTTCCTTGAACCTACCACTTTTTCTTTGAAAAATCTATAATAATGAATTATATCATAAGGCCCATGTAAGAACATGCAGCTTACTTATTTATATACAGATCATTTTCTCCTACTAGACTAAATCTTTTAAAGGAAATGATAATACCTTATATGTGCTAATATGTCCAAACATAGCATACTGAGGACATGTGCTAGTTATCCTATCTAATAAAAGAGTAATATGCAAATTGACCATCACTCCAACACAAAAGATGGCCACCCCCATGTGGACACAAGATGGCCGCCACAAAATGGTCAGCAGGGGAGGGCAGTTGTGGGCAATCAGGCCTGCAGGGGAGGGCAGTTGGGAGGGACCAGGCCTGCAAGGGAGGACAGTTGGGGGTGATCAGGCCTGCAGGGGAGGGCAGTTAGGGGTGGCCAGGCCAGCAGAGGAGGGCAGTTAGGGGCAATTGGGCCAGCAGGGGAGCCGGTAGGTGTTGATCAGGCTGGCAGGGGAGTGGTTAGGGATGATCAGGCTGGTAGGCAGAAGCAGTTAGGAGCAATCAGCCAGGCAGGCAGGCGAGCGGTTGGGAGCCAGCAGTCCTGGATTGTGAGAGGGATGTCCGACTGCCCGTTTACATCCCTCAAGGGGTCCCAGATTGGAGAGGGTGCAGGCTGGGCTGAGGGATACACCCCTCCCCACCCCCGCACGAATTTTGTGTACCAGGCCTCTAGTGTAATAATATTTTCAGGTGACTGAAGTATTGGCTTAAATGGGGGAAACTCCGAAATAATGAAAAGATAAAAAATAAGTTGAACAATTCTGGTTTGCATAGAGCAGACTAGATGTAATTAATATTATCTCTGATTTTCATTAAAGTATGTAAATAAGCAAAATGAAAGTAGGCAATTTGAAGTAAATCCAGAGATCTATTTAAAAAGATAATAGGGAAACCATACTGTTTTGTCACTATGCTCTGAAGTATGAGAAAACTCAAGATATTGAGAAACCGTAACCTAATAAAGTGCAAACCTTTAATTCATTGGAAGTTAGCTTTGGTTAGAAGCAAGATTTCTAGTCCCTTATCATCAGCAACTCATCTTTTTCTAGTCTATTCAGAGACTAACCTTCCAGAACAAAAACTACAGAGAAAGGGATAGGTGTAAGCCTGTTGCACACTTGTGTGCTTAATCACTTTATCAGAAACAGGGATGGGCCAGAAGAGGGCTGGGATATGTGTGCCAGGATGTTTTTCATGCTTTATCCTGCTGAGAGATGGAGCAATTGCACTTTACTCTTTTTTTAAATTTTTTTTCTTTATTGATTAAGGTATTACATATGTGTCCTTATCCCCCCCATTGCTCCTCCCCCGCCTCATGCCCTCACACCCCTGTTGTCTATGTCCATTGGTTAGGCTTATATGGATGCATACAAGTCCTTTGGTTGATTTCTCCTCCTTATCCTCACCCTCCCCTACCTTCCCTCTGAGGTTTGATGGTCTGATCGATGCTTGAGATACTGCCATTTTGAGCAAGGAAAGATCCAATTTAATCCTGTGGACCTAGAGCTGAGGGATTGCTAGGTATCAGAATTTCACTAGATGCTATGTAGAGCACCTGATGTTCAGATGAAGTGAAATGGAAAAGCTGTCAGAATGGCTCCCATGTAGGACAGTGAAGTGGACAAATGACACTTCACCCACACTGTGGTCATCAAATCTTAGACTGATGTATATTTTGCCCATTCAAAAGGGTGGAGACAGAGCCTAAAAAAAAGGGAAAAAACACTTATGGTAACAAAAGGGAATAGTACATTTTCCTGAAGACAAAGAGGGGGAAAAAAGCAAATATCTGAAAGTGACTTATTATGAGAAACAGATGGAGACTTAAGTAGACATCTGTGTGGTGACATCTAAAATATGGAATAGACAGGAATCGTGGATGAGAAGCAACTTGAGCATCAGTATATAAATTTTCACTCTCTTTTCTAAATCAGCATCAAATGAACAAAAGAATATAAAAACAGAAGGGTAATTTAGCATTTTTGATAAAAATCATGGGAGGATGCCATCCAGAAGAATAAAAAATAGGACAATGTTAATTGAAGATAATGGGGAATTCCTTATAAACTTTTTTTCAGAGAAGTTAGTAGTATGGGATTATAAGAATTAAAGTTGATTAAGAAAGAAACTAATATTTTTTCTAGTCTGTTATTTTAAGACTATAGTTGAATAGTCGAAGACAGGCTATAGGAGAGAAATCTGCTGGACATTTTTAACTAAATAGAACAATTCAATTTAGAATTAAGTTACTGAGGAAAAACAAGAGCAAGAATTCTTGTTTGAAATAGGATGACTATAGGATGTTTCTAGAGTGGAGGGAATAGGGGTGGCAGACAGCACTCTCAGAAAGGACTGTCATTCCATGTGGAAAATGGAGAACACACCAAAGAAAAATAGTTGAAAAGTTAGCCTCTCTCACAGAAAGTTTACCAGTGACAACATGACTACTCTGGCTCTAAATTAGGCAGGCAGTTAGATCAACAAAATGGATAATATAAACATACATGAAAACAGTTTTCAGCTTGAAGTCTGAAAAGAGTTTTAAGTAGCTTTTAAGAAAACACTAAGAATAGCAAACTAAAATATAGCTTTGTGAATAACTACTCAGCTAGAATGTGCTTTTTCTTCAATAATGTGTGAACAAAATACAACAACACTGAAAGAAATCATCTATATAAAAGAAGGTAAATGTAACACTGAGGTAAAGGAAGATAGGAGTTCTGAGTGAAAATACTGGAGCGAAATATTTTTAAAGATATTCATGTTGTAATCTGATGTCATTCAGAGGAATGTGGATCCAGGCTCTGTTAAAAAAAAAAAAGCTAGTAGAATTCAGGAAATAATTGAAATAATTTAAAAACTATAATAGCCAAATGAACAACTGAAATAGAAACACTAAGGATCAGAAAACCAGACAAGTTACATGTATAAAAGCTTAAGAGAGTCTTGGAAAGAGGTACATACAATAAAGATCCAAAATATGAATAATTATTTTATTCCAAAGAACAAGTCAAATAAAAATATACAAATACTATAATATAGAAAGATATCTTAATGGAGATCTGGTGATGAAAATCTCTGATCCTGCATTTGAAAGTAGTTCATCATATGACAGTTAATACCACGTATTTTGCTGAAATGTATAAATTTCTTTTTCTTTTTCCTTTTTCTAAGCCTATCCTGATACTCATCCAGGCAGGAAAAATAAGTTCAAAGAAGAAAGGGAAATCAGAGTTGTAGATTTGTTCTAGCAACAGTTTTGAAATGTGAGAAGTAATAAGTAATGTAAAGAGTTTAGAAAAAAATATATAATCAAAATGTTATTCATATATAAAAACATGTAAGGACACTTACAAAACATATTAAGCACATCTTTAAAATAAGCATTTCTAGGTACATTTTACCAACTGAAAGCTAAATGAAAGTAAAGAATAATGAATTAAGTTGAATGGTTATTTAACATGGTGCACATACTACAAATAATTATGGAAGATTCTCCACAGTTTACAAGGGGTTATTTCCTAGTAAGTTGAAAATATTAAGTTGAACATACATTTAATACATCGAATCTACTGAACATTATAGCTTAGCCTAGCCTAACATTTTTTAAAATATATTTTTTATTGATTTCAAAGAGGAAGGGGGGCATAGAGAGAGGGAAAGAGAGAGAGAGAAGAGAAACATCAATAATGAGAGAGAACCATTGATTGGCTGCCTCCTGCATGCCCCACACTGGGGATCGAGTCTGCAACCCAGGCATGTGCTCTGACTGGGAATCTAACTATGACCTCCTGGTTCATAGGTCGACCCTCAACCATTGAGCCATGCTCTCCTGGTGAGCCTAGTCTACCTTAAACATGCTCAGAACACTTACATTAGCCTAAAATTGGGCAAAATCATCTTGCTATGGCTGCCTAGTATCATGAGTATTATTCCACATACCAGAGGCCCGGTGCACAGATTCGTGCACCAGTGGGGTCCCTCAGCCTGGCCTGTGCCCTCTTCTAATCCGAGACCCCTCAGGGGATGTCAGACTGCTGGTTTTGGCCTGATACACGCAGACCAGCATCTGGCTCCCATCGGTTAGCTGAGTGGCGTTCCTGCTGAGGTCCTGCGTTGAGCATCTGCCCCCCTGGTGGTCAGTGTGTGTCATTGTGACTGGTTGACCAATCATTTGATTGTTCAGTCGACTGGTCACTTAGGCTTTTATATAATACTAGAGGCCCGATGCACGAAATTCTTGCAAGAGTAGGCCTTCCTTCCCCCTCCCCGCTGCTGGCACCAGCTTCCCTCTAGCACACGGGACCCAGGCTTCCCTCCAGCCGCTGGCAGGCACCTGGGACCTGGGCTTCCCTCGCAGCTCTGACTTCGCCCAGAAGATCGTCTGGTCTAATTAGCATATTATGCTTTTATTATTATAGAAGATTGCTAGCTCAGGAAAATATAAAAATTGGTTTCTACTAAGTGCGTATCACTTTTAGTAAAGTCGGAAAATCAGAAGTTGAACTACTGTCAGGCAGAGGCCATCTAAATAACATAAAATGACACTAATCTAATAGTGAGTGGTTTAGGACCCTCTGTATAACATAAAATGATATCAATCTAATAGTAAGTGGTTTAAAATTACAAGTTATATTTTTCCCTTCCTGCAAAGGCAGAGAGGTATATCAGTGGAGAACAAGGTGGACAGAGTTCAAATATGTGCCCTTTGTATTTTAGTTATATTGCAGTAAATCCAAAGTGGGTGTTTTATTGTTGATGATGATAATTGGGAATGTACACAGTGAAGTATTTAAAAATATCAGTGGTTGATATTTGTAGAATTACTGGTAATATATGCACATTTCGTATTAGTGGAGTAAAATTAGGAGTACCCCTCCAATTCTGTACAGCAGAAGGACGTCTGGTCTAATTAGCATATTACACTTTTATTGTTATGGATACTAATTTATAACTTTTAATAGTTTGTTACTATTATGAGAAAAAAACACAATGATTTATAACACTAACCAGCATGATGGAAGAGGGAATAATTAGTATATGGACAGGACATAAAAAAACAGGAAACAGTAGAAATGGTAATTAAATCTAAGGGCAAGTTCTTAAAAATAGGTGTAACTTTTCCTAATCATTACAAAAATATTAATTATCAAAAAATCATCTTCATACAAGTTCTGAGTCCACATTATTCCTTTGTGGATATATTTTTCTGCATGGGTATCACATATTTTTTTAACTTTGATATCTAAAGAATTTGAAGATTATATTATTTAAAATTTAAAGCAATTGAAAATATCTTGCTTTATCTGAACTGTTTCACGGAGGAGTAAAAAAAGTATTGTTAAGCTTTAAAATTAATTTTAAGTAACTATCATGATTATAATTTCAAAACCAAATAAGAAAAATGAAAAGTAAAAACTACATACTTATTTGATACATTGGAAAAGGGGCAAGCCACCAAATAATATACTTGCAAATAACTCTTAATAGTATATCAGCCTTTGAATGTGGTAGGAATGAAATAATAGTCTTATATCCATCAACCTATTAAGCTTTAATAATATTAAAAGTTAAAAGGAGAAATTTTTATCATTTTCTTGAAAGATTCTAAAAGGACATTTAGTAAAATTTAGTATTCATCTTATTAAAAATTAAACCTCTAAGAAGCTAGGAATAGAAGAATATTTCCTCAATATGATAAATCATCTCTTTGTTAAACCATCAGCCAAATACACTTAACAATGAAACACTAAAGCAACCCCCAGTAAATCAAGTTTATGACAAAGGTTCCTGCTGATGCAATTATTATTGTTCTACTTAAATCCAGAAAACAGGAAAGCATGGGTAAATATTAGGGAAATGAAGGTAAAATTACCATTATTAGAAGATCATTTAATTACTAGCTGGAAACCTAATGAAATAGACCAGCTTGTGAAAAAAAAAAAAAAAAAAAGAAGTTTTGTGAGCTTTCTGAAAATAAAATTGTATGTAAAAATTAGTAGTTTTCCTGCATAGCATATTGGTTGAGAACATATTTTTAGAATCAAACCAATAAGGATTTGAATTTTAGTTCTTGAATAATATTAGAGCAATTATTTCAAACTAACAAGTTAAAGATTCTCACCATCATACCCTTTATTAGATGTTACTCTGGAAATTCTAACAATTCATATGGAAACAATAGGTAAATTGTTAGGAAGAATAACACCACATTGCTGCTCAATGTAAATAGCCAATTACTTAATAGAAAATAAAATAAAACAAACAGAAACTTTAAGAACAAAGTAACGAGAATGAACACATTTATAAATACCCTAATAAAATACAATAATAAATTCCTATTCATAGTAGCATGAAGATTTAAACAGATTTGTTACTTACATGAATAAAATTACAAACTTAAGATCATAAACAAGGGACTTTAAATAAGACCTGAGTACATAGAATAAAGGATGTTATATTTCAGATAGAAAGACTGAGTATTGAAAAGTGTCAGTACTTCCTAAATTAAATAAGGGGTTAACATGTCTAAATAAAAATTCAAATGGAATTCATTTTGGAACCTGAAAAATATTTTCTATGTAAGTTTATCTGGAAGTACAAGAAGTTGAGAACAGTGAAAGGAATAAAGGAGTGTAATATTTGCTAACAATATAAAGTATAAGCTATATTAATTAAAAATACATATTACAATTCCAAGAAAAAATATATTTTATATGTGAATCCAAATGTAATCAAACTTAAAGAGAATTTCTCAAAAATATTTCTGATTGGCACCTTAAAATATAAAACTACAGTGTCTTTAAGATAATATGAGAAGCAAATGCAAGGAACCTCAGGTGCCAGGAGAGGCTGTTGGTGAATCACAGGTGTGCCAGGTACATGCGAAGCTGTCTCTTCCTTTCCCAAACTCTTGGTAGCCATTGGGGTTGAGGTCAAGAAGACCTTGAAGGGAGGCCATTAGGAAGGACTCAGAGCACTGGCTTTGACACCAATTTGCTAGTACCTGTCAGCTCAAAGCCAGGCTTCTTGTATTGATGGTACCAAGTGGCAGGCATCTCAAGTTCTTATAACTGAAAAGGAAGTGGTGAAACCATGAAGTTCTTGCATGTTGAATCATATTGTTTCTTTTAAACAGGGTGAGCCATGGACAGAGTAGGAATTTGTTTCAGCATTGGGTACATAAGGATTTGGCTTAGGATAAAATTTAGTCAAACGTATGATAAATATTATATTAAATTATAAATAAATCCATAAGTAAAATCTTAAAAGTTAAGAGAACATTTCCTTGAACTGAAGGGTATGCATTTCTAAAATAATAAGGACCAGCCTAATGCCTAGTACAGTGAAGATCCATACAAATTTTATCATTGTGAATTATGTAATGCCAGAGCTAAGAGAAGGTCCTAAAGGGTTCCAGAAAACAAAGTAGGGTTTCATGTAAAGAATTAAAGTCACAGTGGCACTGGACAGATGGTAAAGTTGGATGTGAAGACAATAAAGCAGTATCTTCAAAAACCTAGACTTTTAATATAAATTCCCTATAATCTATTTCAAGAAATGGGTTCAACAAAGGAGAGAAAGGAAGGGAATTTATAACATGATGCTGAGGGGGACTCCGGGGGTAATGGCTGTGTAGAAGGTCTCAGAAGAAGTACTGGGAGACTGAATATGGGAGGACTCCAGTTCAAAAGGGGGAAAATTCCCATGGTACTTGACCATGTGGGAAGGGGTGTTAGTGTTCTGTTCGAGAGTTTGGGGGGAAATTGTAGATAAATACATAGAAAAGTAAGAAAATAAGACAATTATTATATCCAAAAACTAGAGAGGAATTTTATAAGAAAATAAATATAATCCTAGTATACTTTGTGGCTCAGAAGTCAGTTTTATTTACAGTTATATTAATGTAGATATCAAATTCCGATTTAAAAATCAAAACATTAGCCCTAGCTGGATTGGCTCAGTGGATAGAGCATTGGACTGTGGACTGGAAGGTCCTGGGTTCGATTCCGGTCAAGGCCACATGTTCAGGTTGCAGGCTCGATCTCCAGTAGGGGTTGTGCAGGAGGCAACCGATCGATGATTCTCTCTCATCATTGATGTTTCTATCTCTCTCTCTTCCTTCCTCTCCAAATCAATAAAAATACATTTAAATAAATAAATAAATAAAATAAAATAAAAACATTGTCATATAACTATGTTGGGTAAATGGAAGATGGGAAGTGTGTATGTTAGTGTAGGTTATAAGAGACTTGAACTTTAATATCCTAATACGTACATTAATATACAATGTTTAATTATTTTTTATCTCAAAAAGAGAATGACTCATTTTTCCTCTTTTTCTCCCTTCCCTTCCTTCCTTCCCTCTGTCCATCCCTCTTTTATTACCTCTATATCTTCTCTTCCTTCCTAGGAAGCAACAGATGGAAGGAAGATCTTGTCCCCTGATATTGGGTATTCATAGGTGAGGTATGAGAGGCAAAGAAGTAGCGATGGATAAAGGGTAATTTATGGACTGTGGGCTGTTGGACAACAGGCTGTGAGAATCTTATTTATTCAGGGAGAAGGAACAGCAAATGTAGAAAGTCAAAAGCAGGAATGAATTTATCCAAATTTGAAGAACAGTAGAATGCTAGATGTGCTCATAAGTACCCAGTTTCTGTAGGAGAATTCTGTGGGAGAGACAGATTCAGAATTGATCACGTAGGGCTTTATAGGACAGGGTGACAATTTGGCTTCTCTATGTGTGGAGAAAAGACTGTAGGCAGCAAAATGGAAGCATGGAGAACACAGCGGCCAACGAGGTACTGAGGCTTGGGCAGGCCTGTGGAGGGGGTATGAATGCCTCTCTCCTGACCTCACATCAATACTTTCTTGGCTAGCTGAGAGGAATCAAGTATTCTGATGTTTTTGTGGGTATTCTCGGCATGGTTCTTTATCTGGAAATGCTGTCAGATACATGCCTGAATGGACGGATGGTCCTGGAACTCGGAGTTAGGAAAGAGGATCAGTGAATGAGCCTTGGGGAATGATGCAGTCAGAGAGTACAGTCTGATCATCCTTACTCCCAGCCCTCTCAAAGAAAAGCATAGTGAACTGAAAGACAACCCCATCTACAGCAAATCGGTCCGTCAGAATTACCTGAAACAGCTTCTAAACATTTCCAGATTGTGTCTAATCACCAGTTAGATTGCGTCTAGAATGCCAACTCCTTCAAGGAGTGTCTTCCATCCATGCTATGTATTATGAGGGGATACTTTGCAGAAGTGCTCTGTAGACAGCTTGTGCCACCAATGAGTAGGGAAGTTCCTAACAAACATGGACTGCTTAAGTGCATGTTAATGCCACTTTTTTCATTTTGTCAATGTGATACAGTATACTTAATGCATTTAGTATAGGCTGTTGAAACTGAAACAGTTATCCTTTAGTGTCCCAGAAGTCTAATTACAAGCCAGCTAATTCTCTTTATCTATGTTCTGATAGCTTCTCTATTAGAATAAAGAAACTGTGTAATAGAATGACTTTTGACTGTATGTTTCAATGTTAATACGATGTGGTTTAACTGCTTCTACAAGTTCATCTCCTTCCTAACAACCTAGTTGAAATGAGATAGGGCAAACAGTTTGCTAAATCTTTCACAGGATTTCAGTACTACCTGCCACTCCAGGATAGAGAGCAATTTTGATTGTTTTCCTCCCTTTATTTTTTTATAGCAAATATTTGAGCACCTACAATGTTCTAAGGAGTGAACAAAGTAGGAAAAAAAACCCTTCTCTTATGATCTTATTCAAATGCAGTGATACAAATGACAAAAAGCATTAAGTAAAATATGTCATATATCAGATGGTGATAAGTATTATTGATAAAAATAAAGCAGGAAAGATCATTGGTTAGCTTGTAATTCAGTGGAATGCATGGCAGAGAAGGGAGGTATATTTTGAAGTGTAGCTGGCTAATCGCTGGTTCCAAGATTCCATCACTAGTGATTTAATACTTACATAATCTTTACCTTAGTCTTGGAATAAGGTTTCCTCTGAAAGGACTGGTGGAAAGCACGTTGTAACAGGAGCTGAGAAATCTAGATTTTAGTTTTACGTCCGCTGCTCTTCCCTCTTTCTGGGTGATGTTATCTACTCCCCTGGATTTTAATAGTATCTGAGGGATAATGACTTCCAATGTACTTCTCCAGCCTTGATTCGAAACCTAGTCTCCAAAATATGTTGGATGCCATGCTCCTAACCACACCCCCCACACACACACATTGTCAAAATCAGTATATTCAAATATGAGCACACTACCCTACCATTCACCTCTTGACACATGATCTTTTTCCTGAATATCCAATCTGGTTTAAGGACATCATGGTTATACTCACTTATATAATGTAAAAGTACAGTCTTCCTTTCTGCATCTTTCCCATCCACATCTTGTTCCAAAGGGGTAACTTTGAAAGCAGCTGTTTTAGACCAGCTCAGTTAACTGACTTTGTTGAGCATCTGGAATGCGCCAGGCACCTTGTTAAATTTTGGGAACATGAATGGAATGAAGGTGGTTCTTCGTGAGACTAAAACATATCCAAACTTATTTGACTTGTTGGGCAAGAAAGGGACTCACTGTGCTGATTTGTATGGTAGCTTCTGCTAAAGAGCCTGAGGGAGAGCACCTGAAAAGGGGAGAACCTAAGTGCACTTGAAGGGGCATGATGAAGGTCAGTCTCTGAACTCTTGGAGCGTTTTTGTCATGTTTGAGCCTGTCTGGAAAGAGTGGTTAGAGGTATAACCTCTAGAACGTAGGTTTTCATGAAGAGCTCAGTGAGACACAGGTTATGGGATAAGAGTAGACTAACAATACTGATTAAACTCTCTGGCAATAAAGTGGGAAAAAGGGATTCCCTGCTTCATAGCTGTGTACATAGCTGTGCACAGTACTGCTCTGGTGCTCCAATTCAGTCACCCTCTTTAGGGGCTGTTAGTAAGAAGAAAGAGGATTACTCTAGTGGTGCAAAAAGGGCAATGACAAATAGAGCAGGAGAGATAGAACAGGAATCTATTTTAAAAATATGTTTTTATTGATTTTGGAGAGAAAAAGAGAGGGAAAGAGAGAGAAACATTGATGTGAGAGGGAAATGTCTATCAGCTGCTCCCACACGCACCTGATAGGAGACCGAACCCCCAACTTGGGCAACTGTCCCAACCAGGAATTGAACTGGTCACCTTTGCTGCATGGGAAAACGCTCAACCAACTGAGCCACACTGACCAGGGCAGGAATCTATTTTTTACCCCATTGGCCAAAATTAGGAGTCCCTTATTCTAATGCAAACATCATTGACCCAAACTTTAAAGAACTTAGACAAGCTTGTCAGTGGGACAAGCAAACATTCTCTAATATCAGTCAGTTCATTGTTCATACCCCATATCCTCCAGTTCCTGCTGTCTAATCTGAGACAGCCACACATCTTTTCTGCATATTAGTTATTTCAGATATTAATGGCAATAGCCTATGAAGGTTATTGTGAAGATACATTGGATGGAAAAGTATATAAAATAGACCCATACACAGTTTCTGGAGTATTGTGTCTACCCAAAAGTTTGTCTTAATAATAATCACAACAGTAGTAACAGGGAGCTGCTACTTTGATCCCCAGCCTTTTGAGGGGGGGGGGGCGGTGTAAGGGATGTAATTTTTGACATTATTCATAGAAACTATTTGAAGAAGGTATTTAAAAGAAAATGTATTTCTTTGCCTTGTTACCCTTCTCAGTGAAGTTTAAAGTAACAAAGGAAAGGCGGCAAGGGAAGAGTGCTAACCATTCACACCACTGCTGTTGCTCTTTGGTTGCTCTTTGGTAGCTGGTGCATATGTGTCAAGTCCATTGGGCTCTTGGGCCTGCAAGGCAAATTCCATGTTCTGTCCAGCAATACACCAGTGTTGCTAACAGTCCTGTTTGTATTCTCTGTGACATTAGCTGAGAATTTTCCTAGAGCTTATTATCTGCAGCCAGTAAGAGTGAATCCACAGTTTCATCTACTTTTAATCCAAAGAAAAAGTAAAAGTTAATGTGAAAAACAATTCAGAACATAATGTTTACACATAAATTTAACATGTTGAATTCTGCAGAATGTGGAATGTGAAAAAAAAATCATTGGTTTTAATTTCTACTGAAGTTGAAAAATAATCCAAGGGACAAAAGTAAAGTAAAAAAAATAAAACAAAAAACCACACACACAACTGTGAACCTCTAGAAAAAGATTCCTGAGACTTTTTTGTTTTTAACACGTAGTTACAGTGATGGTGTGGGGTGTTTTTGGTTGGAGGATTCAGATGCACAGAACTAAAGGCTCCAAAGGTTCTCATGGCATCGATGGCCAGGCAGTGGGTGAATCCTATCTACTAAAGAGGGAATATGCTAATTGACCATCACTCTGTTACAAAGATGGCTGCACCCACAGCTGAGGCCAAGTTCCCATAAGAAGCCTTAACGAGCAATTAGCAGGGACCTGAGGCTCCTTCCCCCGTGGGGCTTGACAGGGGACCTCAGGCCACGCCACCTGCCCTGGCATCAGGCTGGGGGACCTCAGGACGCGCCCCCCGCCCCAGTGCCAGGCCAGGGGACTTGAGGCCATGTGCCCCGCCTGGCGGGGCTTGACGGGGGACCTCAAGGTGCGCTTCCCGTCCCAGTTCTGGGATAGGGGACCTCAGGCTGATCCCCCACCCCAGCACCAGGCCAGGGGACCTGAGGCTGCGCCCCCCTGTCTGGCTGGGCTTGACAGGGGACCTCAAGCTGTGCCCCCCACCCAGTGGGGCTTGACAAGAGACCTCAAGGTGCACCCCCAGTGCTGGGTTGGGGGAACTCAGGCCACACCCCCCACCCAGCGGGGCTTGATGGGGACCTGAGGCTGTGCCCCCTCCTGGTTCTGGGCTGAGGGACCTGAGGTTGTGCCCCCCTTGGTGGGGCTTGACAGGGGACATCAGGCCATGCCCCCCACCCAGCAGGGCTTGACAGGGGATCTCAGGCTGTGTCCCCCACCTGGTGGGGCTTGACGGAGGACCTAAAGGCATGCCCCCGGCCCCAGTCTGGGCTGGGGGACCTCAGGCCATGCCCCCCGTCCTGGCACCAGGCCAGGGGACCTGAGGCTACGCCCCCTGTCCGGCAGGACTTGACAAGGGTGGGACTGGCCGGGTCTGGATCTAGAGCAATTGGGGGGGGGAGGTGGCAGCCGGGTCTGGGTCTCACGCAATTTTGAGGCGCATGTGGATGGGCGGGAACTTGACTCTGGGTCCCGTGGTGCGTCCCAGACTCTGACAGGAGGAAGGTTTTCATATACATTTTACTAATTTTCTTTCATCTCTGATACTTCTATTATAGAGAAAGGGTAAGTAGCAATATTAAATTATTTCCTCTAATTAATCCCCTTTTAATGTGCATGAATTTCGTGCACCAGGCCACTAGTGTTCAAATAAGAAGCTCAGCCACAGAGATGTCTATTGCTTCCAGAAATTTTTCTGGGGTTCAGTACTCAAATTTCTTTTGTAAATAATGTAGATTTTAGTTCCAAGTCACAGTAGTTAAATACCATAAATGAGAATACAATAATAATTCTCTGGTTAATATTTCTTAAGTTCTTAATATGTGCCAGCTCTTTGTGAAGTGCTTTACATGCATTACCTCATGTAATCTTTAAACTGATGCTCTTATTGAGGTGTTATTGTTATTCAAAACTGTAAGGAATCTGAGACTTATGCATATGTAAATAAATTTATCAAGATGGAATACAGATTTTCAGCAATGCGTGTTCCTAATGGAGCACATTTCCTGCATATTTACAAATTTTTAATCCTTATCTTGAGAACAACTTAACATAATGATCAAGAGCATAGATGCTGGAACCCACCTACCTGGCATTTTCTTCTGTCTTCCAAGTCACCTTGGTCAAGTTTTTTACCTCTCTGTGCTTAATTTTTATTTTAAGTGAGGATAATTTTAGTTTTTATTGCATAGATTAGTTGTAATGATTAAATAAATTATTTATATGTAAAATATTTCCATAGTAAATCCTAAAAAAATGTTCATTCTTATATGGAGGCATTTTTATGATATTAAAAATGTTATAAGAAAGAAATTTAAGAAATTAATGATTTGGTAAATAATATTAGATATTGAAAATGGAACCCTATTCACAAATTGAATCCATAGACAAAGTTTAGAATGAGCCTGGCCTTGAGGGAACTTGCCTCAACCATCTGGTTAATACTCAGAGTCCATTGCTTTCAAAAAGATACACGCTGGCCCATCTGAATTGACATCTGTGTGCACACTGAAGTCCCGGAGGATAATTAACGGAGAAAACACCAACAATAATACTGACATAAGCCTGGGGAACTAAGCCATAAAATTCTCCATATAAACAAGTGGCCTATATAACCACAAAACTATAAATTTTGGTCTTGCCCCAGGGGTACCTGAAATAGCCAGATGCTCAAATAAAAGTAAACTTATTTCTGAAGTTGATAGCAAATAAGATTTTAAAAATCACACCTTTCTTTGATCACTTTTACTCATCTTTAGGCAGGTGGATTCATGCTACCTCGTTTCATGATAATTTTGAATGACACCTCATGACCAAAGCATTCATTGTATTTCTCTAGTTTATCAGATTTTAAAATTAAACACTTTATTGAAGTACAGCATACATACAATGCATGATGCATTAGTGTAAGTATTAATTCAAGATGAATCATAGAACCACATACAAAAGGTAAAACTATAGTGGATTTTCAAGAAAATGTATCTATGTAACCAGAACTCAGTGGAGAAATAGAATATTACTGGTCTCAGAAAGCACCCTTATGACATTCCTCGTCACTAATATCCTCTGAAGATAACCACTACCTTGAGTCCTAACACTAGACATTGATTTTATATATTTCTTAAAATGAAATCATACAACTTGTGCTTTTGTGTTCTTTCACTCAATGTTGTAAGATCCATCTACAATCTAATTGATGTCTAGAATACCATTCCATAAACATCACCATTTATCCATTCTCTTGTCCAGGATATACAAATTGTTTCTAGTTTGAGATATTATGAATATGTTGTGAAAATTTTTGTACATGTATTTGGTGAACATTTGGACTCATTTCTATAGGTTACATATCTATAAGTGGAATGTCCAGATGCACATTTATGAGTACATTCAACTTCAGTATCAATTGTCAAAAGATTTTTCAGAGATCTTGTAGCAGTTTTCTGTTTGTTGAGTAGTGTATGAAAATAAGGCTAATATTTTTATCATTAAATTAAAAATATTAATGGGGGAATATACAGATAATAAATGTATACTTCGGTGACTCTGATAATGTATATATTTGTATTACAACAACTCCAATAAAGGTAGACCACTTTCCCATCATCTTAGAATGTTTCCTTGTGCTTTCTTCCAGTCACTCTCCACCATAGACAACCAGTGTTCTGATTTCGATCACCAGAGGTTAGTTTTTACTATTCTTGAATCTTCATATAAATGGAATGAGGCTCTTGTGTCTGGTTTCTTTTGCTCAATGTAATGATTTGAGATTTATCTCTGTGGTTGCTTGTTTCTGTAGAACATTCTTTTTTTTTTTTTCTTTTTCAGAGAAATAGTCTATTGTATGAGTATACTACAATTTGCTTTTCAAAACTCCACTCCACTGTTTGTTAATGGACATTTGAATTCTTTTAATTTTGGGCTGTTATGAATGAAGTTGCTAAGAAAATTTCCATGCAAGTTTTTTTGAGGACATATGCTTTGGTTTCTCATGGGTAAATATTTAGGAAATAAATTTCTGGTCATAAAGTTAGTATATATTTATCTTTATAAGAAACTACCAAAAATTTTTATAAAGTAGTTGATTTAGTTATATCAGAAAGTTCTGGTTGCTACACATCTTTGTCAACATTTAGTCTTGTCTTTTTTATTATAACTCTTCTTGTAGTTATAAAAATAGTATATTAGGGTTTTAACTGGCTTTTACTCTGGTGAAAATGGCATCAGAAGACTTTTAATGAATTTATTGCCCAATTCTTGGTCATCTGTTCAGACCTTAGTCCAATTTTTTTAAAAAAATTGGATTGTGTGTTTTATTGATTTATTGATTGATTAAGGTATTACCTATGTTTCCTTATCCCCCCAATATGTCCCTCCCTCCCCCTGCTCATGCTATCACCCCCTTGGTGTCTGTGTCCATTGGTTAGGCTTATATGCATGCATACAAGTCCTTTGGTTGATCTCTTTCCCTTACCCCAACCTCCCCTACCTTCCCTCTGAGGTTTGACAGTCTGATCAATGCTTCTCTGTCTCTGGATCTGTTTTTGTTTTTGTTTTTCCATCAGTTTATGTTATTCATTATATTCCACAAATGAGTGAGATCATGTGATATTTATCTTTCTCTGACTGACTTATTTCACTTAGCATAATGCTCTCCAGGTCCAACCATGCTATTGCAAATGGTAAGAGTTCCTTCCTTTTTATAGCAGCGTAGTATTCTATTGTGTAGATGTACCACAGTTTTTTAATCCACTCATCTGCTGATGGGCACTTTGGCTGTTTCCAAATCTTAGCTATTGTAAATTGTGCTCCTATGAACATAGGGTTGCATATATCCTTCCTGATTGGTATTTCTAGTTTCCTGGGATATATTCTTAGAAGTGGGATTACTGGGTCAAATGTGAGTTCCATTTTTAGTTTTTTGAGGAAACTCCATGCTGTTCTCCACAGTGGCTGCACTAGTCTGCATTCCCACCAGCAGTGCAGGAGGGTTCCTTTTTCTCCGCATCCTCCGGCAGCACTTGTCATTTGTTGATTTGCTGATGATAGCCATTCTGACAGGTGTAAGATGGTACCTCATTGTCGTTTTGATTTGCATCTCTCGGATGATTAGTGACTTTGAGCATGTTTTCATATGTCTCCTGACCTTCCTTATGTCCTCTTTCGAAAAGATTCTATTTAGGTCTGTTGCCCATTTTTTGATTGGGTGTGTTTTGATTTGTAGGAATTTATATTTCCTGCATTCAAATCTCTTGTCAGATATATTTGTAACAAATTATTTGATCATGTGGCTTGTCTTTACATTTTCTTAAAGGTATCTTTTGATAACAATGATAAAGACATTTTTAATTTTGAGAGACTAATTTAAGTTTTATTTTTCATGTTCATTGCTTCTTTATGTCTTCTCACTAAATCTCTGCCACAAAGTTTCAACAATAATCTTCGATGTTTTCTTTTAGAAGATTTATAGTTTTATCTTTTGTATGTAGTTCTGTAATTCATCTTGAATTAATATTTACATGTGATCTGAGGTAGGATCCAAGGTTTATTTTTAAAAAATGTTATTCCAGTGCCATTAAAAAGAGTCTCCCCACCTTTGAATAGCCTCAGAGCACTTGTTGAAAATTAGTTCGGTAATTTTATAAATTCTCCCCCCCCCCCAAGAACTCTTTATTTTACTAATATGTCTACTTTTATGTCAATACCACATTATCTTGATTACTGGAACTTTATGGTAAATCTTGTTATTAGGCAGTGAATCTTCCAACATTATTGTTTTTGAACAATTTTATTTAGATTAGTACAGATACTTGCTTCTTCATATGCAATTTATAACCAATTTGACCATCTTGCCAAAATAAGCCTGTTGATTTGGATTCTGAATGTAATGTATCTATAGATAAATTTGGGGAATACTGATATATTTATAATGTAGAATCTTCTAATCGAAATAATGATATATTTCTTCATTATGTAGGTCTTAATTGGTTTCAGCAATGTTGCTCAGTTTTCACTGTTGAATTGTTTAATTTGTGTATTTTTAGACTTATTTTTAAGTATCCTATGTTTTTAACACTGTTTTAAATGATATTAAAAAGTCAGTATTTTTCATTATTTGCTACTGCTATATAGAAGTACAGTTGGTTATTCTGTGCTTACCTTGTATCCCACGACCTTTGTAAATTCACTTAATTCTAGTAGTTTTGTATTAGTGTATTTGTAGGATTTTCTATGTAAACTATCATATTTTCTGTGCACAACAGTAGTCTTATTTCTTCTCCTCTTTCTTCTTTTCACTTAGCTTGGATTAACTGTTTTCTCTTTTGTGATTTCCATGTGCACCTTCGACTTTCCTTCTGCAATGTAAAGATGCAGAAGGGGACGCAATAGAGAAAGGGAGGAGCTTCTCCACTTATCTTCCCAGTGTAATGGGATCTTTTGAAAAGGCCATACTGGCATATATGCTAACTTAACTTAGTCACTGCATCAGTGAAATGTCTGATATAAAGGCGGTAATCATCAACACGGCAGCATCCCTCCATATAGGGAGTGTAGTGAAGTGTCTCAAAGGGACAATATCATGCTGCTTCTAAGTAAAGAAAGGGTTCATCCACGAATGCTGAGGGAACGAATAACAATAACAGCCACATTGCTGCAAATACTGCTCAGAAAACCAAACTAACACGCATTGAGTGCCTCCTATTTTCTAGTAACTTTATAGTTTATTAATATAATGTTAATAAATATTTTCTCTCAATATTTCTAAGATTCACCCATATTTTGTATAGTCATTTTCATTACTAGGTTAGCTTTCATTGTGTGAATATACCAGGGTTTATTTATCTATTCAACTCTTGATAGCCATTTGTTAGTTTCTAGCTTGGGACTATTGCAAATGAGGTTGCAGTGATACATTCTTATGTTTATAATTTAATCTACATTGGGTATGTTGGGTATGTAACTAGGTATAGAATTGCTACGTCATAAAATGTCATGCATATGTTCAGGTTTAGTAGACACTGTTAAGCAGTATCCCAAAAATGATTAATCCAAGAGAAATTTATTTTAAAAGGAAACTTCAATACTTTTATAAAAGGAAAACTGAATGTCACTGGCCATAATTGTACAATTAAATCATAACATAAAAACATAATTTAAAGGAAAACTTTATTTACATTTATGCCACTTAGCATAATTTTTACTGCCACAAAATACATGGGTACATGGGTATCATACTTTGGGTAATGAAGTTCTATGCCACTTATAATAATTAATCATATATTGTTTGGTCTTGTTATATTGCCTTGACAGTTATTTACATTTTTTATGTGTGACATAATAATTATGTCTTATTTCTCTTCTTGCAAGTGGAAGACGTATTATAGTTTAGTTTTACATATCATTTGTTTGATTAAAATTTCATTTAGTGAAAAGCATTAGTTATTATATTTCAGAAAATATTTATTGTAAGCAGGCAATTTGCCACAAACTTTTTTTAACCTTTAAGTCAGTGATGTATACTATTGGCATTGGTGTTATATTGTGAGCTATGTATGCTTGTGTATATTTCATTTGGTGTTTATTGTTTATTAAGAGTTGGCATATGGGAGTGAAGAAAGCTTAGGCATTGGAGTCAACAGATTGGATGTGAATACCTCCCTTCTTGCCCCCCACTCTGTGTTACTTTGTTAGGTAATTTAATCATTCTGAGTCTCAGGTTCTTTTTTGTTGTTGTTGTTAAATAAAGATTATAAAACATCATAGCATAAAGTTCATGTGGAGTAAATAAAATTATGGACGTTTAGCTCTGGCACATAGTAGGTCTTTAATAAGTGGTCATTTCCATTGGTAGATTTTTTTCTCCTGGACCTTGATTGAAAAGAAAGTGACTTAATACATCTTTTATAAAAAATAAATTTCTTAAATTATTTGCTTAAGTATATATAACTATATATGTCAATATGCATAGCTATATTTAAAATATGTTTTAATTCTCAAAGTTTATATAACTTCTAAGAGTGTCTTTCTTATTCTTCCTTTGGAATAATTTAAACAGAAACAGAATCTGATTTAATGAGTCTTACAATAGCTTAATAATGACCAGCCTTTTACAATGGTCAGTTATAATGTAGGCTTTGAAATAAAGGGATATGGAGTTAAATCTTGGCTCTACCACTTACTCTTATTGTTCCAGGTTATGTAACCTCTTTGGATTTTAATTTTCTAATCTACAAAATAGGAATTATAATACCTACCTCAGTGTCTACAATACTACACAATCTTTCATTAAATGATAAGAGTTTAATTGAAACTCTATTTTCTTAGAGAATTGGGATTAAGTCTTTTCCTGTATCTTCTTCTTTACTAGCAAATTCATGTTTGTGTTTCATGTCTTTATCTGTAAATGAAATAATAAAAAATACGTACCTGTTTATATACCTGATAACATGGTCTTTGTAGGCTGTCACACCTAGGATGTGATGAGCTCTGCTCAGTGAACTTGCCCTTGATCTGAGGACTTTATTTCAGGAATAGATAGCACATTGATCTGATATTTTTAATTGCTAGGAATAGCAAAAAGTGATCTTTTAAAATGTCAACTTGAATTTGCAATTTAATAATTACAAAAAATAAAAGAAAAACCAAAGTAAT
This sequence comes from Plecotus auritus, assembly GCF_963455305.1. NCBI lineage: Eukaryota > Metazoa > Chordata > Mammalia > Chiroptera > Vespertilionidae > Plecotus > Plecotus auritus. The sequence continues at coordinate 118,673,926 of NC_137776.1, read as the reverse complement.
CATTTTGAATGCAATCCAGTAAACTTGATTATTTCATTTGCTTTTGAGATCTATAATTCTGAGAAAATTAGGGACACTGATTTTGATAAGTTCACCAAGTTCAAGTTAAGTAAGCATTCTAGATGCAAAAAAGTTGGAATGAAATTTGCTAATAAATGTAAGTTAATTAGAAAGTCTGACTTAGTAGATTAGATAGCATTGAGTGTATGATTTCAGAAGCAGTGGGTAAGGGTATATATAAACTAAGGAAACAGATAAAGTACATATATTTGGATCTGGAAGTCATCTGGTTGCTGGTGGCTCAGTGAACATTAGTTATAGTAGTGTTTTAAGTCAGGACTGTCAAATTTCAGCTTCACTCATGAAAACTGGTATCTGATTTAATTTGAGTAGCAAACATGCAAGCTGACTTCTTCATGGGCAAAGAGCAGCGAACTACCTAGCTTTCTTGTGAACTGTGCATATCGTTTCATAACCACCACTTGACTATCTGCCGGCATGTAGTGTTTATCTCTTTGGAGGACAGCAGGGCATTCCTGATTTTGGAAGCAATGGATAAAACAGAAGTTGAGTATATTATCAGCAGAAATCGTTACCTTTGAATGAACTGGCAAGGACTGAACCTTACTATTTTCTGTAGTGCTTATAAAATATTATACTCATCGTTCAGTAAGTGAATACTTTTAAATATAAATGTCCCCAAAATACCCAATAAGATCAAGCATACAGTTGTGACTTCAGTATTGGGAGGACCATTTTCTAGGTGAGAACCTCCGGTATTAGGATAGGTGGTATTGGAGAAATGCTTTTTGTTATTCTTTCTACTCTTCTCAGAGAAAATTGCTTTATCTGATTGGTGAAGTGAGGGTCTAACGGCCTTTTTTCCACATTTTGCTTTTGAGCATGAGGCAACTGGCCACTGGGTAAGTGTGCTGCAGATCAAATCTTATTGGAGAGTAAGGCCCAAGGGACTAGAGAAGGGACAGGAACTGACAGGTTTAGTTTACCAGCAATAAAGCTGCTACTCTGATTGCCATTACCCCAACTCCTCTATCTTTTCCTGATATGGGTCTGAACTTGGAGGGAGAGAGGGAGTGATTTATTGGTTCTCTTATCCTCAGCCTAAATGTCATAAAGATATTATTCCAGTGGACATATTAGGAGATTATCAGAGAACTCTAATGCCGGCTGTGAAAGCTGAGCTGCTGCTAGTAATGGAGTCAGTCGTTTGCACACTGCAGGAACTGGGGGGCGCAGTGATCAGCATTGCTGCTTGTACCTGACACAGGATCAGTGGGGAGAGCTCAATAAATCTCTCCTCCTCACAGGAGAGTGGGAACTATTGATCGCTAGTGGCTCCATTAGCTCTGTATGACTTCACTGAAATTAAAATCTTTAGGGCTTGATCCTCCCCTCAGATAGCTATATGTACATAGGGCCTGATCTAACCTTGTGCGTAGGGGTGGGCTATTTTTTCTCCTTTTTCTTCTCTCACCTGCCACCTAGATATTTGAGATGAGCAGGTTCCATCCTTTAGGGTTTTAATAGGCCTCTATCTAAAGCAGTGTCTCTGACCTTTATGAAATTAAGGAGTAGGAAAAGCATTGCCAGTAAAACACATCATTTCTGTCTGCTGGCCAGTTTCCATTTGTGTGTCTGCTCTGTGCCCAGGGAAGAGCCTTTTACTGAACTACCTCCAAGGCTCATCAGAATGCAATTGAAATGTTGCAATCAGGTAAATCAGGGATAAATATGACACACTGTTATAAATATGATACACTGGGACAGAATGATACAGGATGACTTGTGTTTTACTGGAGAGATTTTATCGCCCTGATGTACATATCGTGGCCTTATTATATTAATGACAGGCTCTCAAAGGTTTATTTTTTCCTTCTCTTGATTCTTGAATCCATCAATAGATAACAAACTAAAATTGTTTCCTTGATACTATCAGAGGGATAGGACTGTGCTGTTGTTATTGAAAATTTAAGTGTCTCTCACTAGATTAAAAAGAAAAGAAAGAGCAATGCCTCTTTTCCTAATGTACATTATATCCCTGTTACCTGAAACCCAGAGATAGATGCTGAAACTGCCATTTCTCATGGGAATAATACTTACCCATCTGATGGGACCACTTAAAACCATGCCCATGGAGTCTAAGATTTGGAATAAGGCTTTCTGCCAAAAATACATCAGGGTCACTGGAGTTGTTTGATGGAAAATCACAAAGCCATACATTTGTGGAAACCATTTAGAAAGACAATATAATGTATCACAGCAACTGTTGGTTGAATTTTAAAAATATAAACCACAAATGCATATTGTGATATACACTGACCTCGACACTGTTTAGGTATACTAAAGAACTATTTCCTTTTATAGAACTTACAATTGATGCTAGCCCAGCGATAAACTAAAAGGTAATAAAAGTCATCTGTATATTGCCTTAATCAAGTCAGATAGACATGACCTCTGAATTTCCTTTAACCTCACAATTCCAGAGAATCACTTCTCCAAACAAAGTGAGCAGCTAGAAATTGGTATTTGCCAAAGTGTATCAGGTCAGTGGTGGTCTTAGTTACTAATTTTGACTCTCTTGGTCAGTGGCATTATATAAGGACTGTTGAAAGGGATCACTAAACTAGATCCTCAGAATAACTTGAATAGAAATTGGAAAATTAAATTTATTTACATATTCACATTATGCCTTTTTTAAAACCTACTATGCCTTTTAAAAAAGGATTGAACATGAATTAGAAGTATAATTCCTGCCTTTTCTAGTAGTCTAGTCTTCCGGGGGAGATAAATCAAAGCAAAATGACTCCTCTCCTTATCTCCCCTCCCCCAAGGGACAGATAGCAAGCACACAAGAAAGAATGCTCATGGAGATTCTCTTACACAAAGGTGTTTGGGTTCTGAAACAATTTGATATGGTTATTTTTACTCAGTTACAACTCAGTGGAGTAAAGGCTGAGGGAGAACACCGTGCCTTGCAGGGGGAGCATGAGTGATGGGTTGTCAGGAATGGAGAAGAACTTTGCCTTTAGAAACAGGTTTGAGCTAAACCTGCAGGTGACTCTTTGTGGCAGATTTGAAAGCACTACTGTTCTACTGTTCCTCAGGCTGGGATAAAAAGAGATAACTTGAAAAGGCAGGAAGGATAAGCCATTTTAATGATTTAATTCTCCCTTTGAGACAAGGCATTAAAAAAAGTGAACTTGAACCCCACCTCATGTTCAAGAAGTGAGCCCTCTGTTTATAATTTAGTAGATGGGTGTGTCTGTTGTTTTATCGTCCAGTCCTCAGCTCAGTTTCCTGTTCAGCACTGAATGGTTGTTTAGGATGAATAAGTCACTTGACCTTTATGTGCTGTATTCCTTTTGTCTGCAAATAGAGATGATAATGCTCACTGGGGATATGTTGCTAAGATTAGGCAACATATGATTGTGAAGAGCAATATATATGCTAAATAACAATGATAATGCTGTCTATCAGAGCAAATATTTGGATAGAGAGCCTAGGTAGTTTTGTGAACAGCAACTCCTGCAGAGAGAGGCTTTAGCAAATGATTACCTAGTCTGTGGGACTCATGTTTTATAATAAAGTAAGGTTATTCCTTCAAACCCTTTCCTACCCCCCATATATACCTATTAAATTTTTTAGAAATTAAATATTCTATCTATGAGAAGGAAATGAATGTTGTGTGTGAGTCTTTTCTGCTAGGTCCTCTCATTCTATAAATTACATATTTTTTCCCAGGGATTCTAAATTTAGACATTGGGCCTATTGTAATGTTCAGTGGAGAGGCCCAAGCCCACACAGCCAGCCCTGTCTGACGGGTATCAATGTATTAAACCTGTAATCTGAGGATCTCTTTTCTTTACTGTTTCCAGAAAATAAACTTTCTTAGCAACTAATTTTTTTTCTATCTCTGTTTCTGTCACCTAAACCCACCTCACTTGCTCAGATCCTTAGCAGGGTAAAATGGTACAGCCAGAAGGAAGGACCTCTGAGCGCCACCTCTGTGACACAGAGACAAGCATTCCATTAAAGACCAAAACTGCTCCCTCTTCTTGCTTTCTTGAGCTACTCCTAATAGCGTGTTGCTCTGTTCAGAAGTGAGCATAGTGACATAGGTCACAGCAAGGAAATGCTCCTTCCCCCAAAGCACAGATCTGTCTAGAAAACAAGAAAAAAGAAAGGTCTTTAGTTGGGCTTTTAGGAAAACTACACATTACAGAAAGATGGAGGTGAGAGCAGAGGCATGGCCACTTAATTTTAAATTTGAACTTCCACTTCTTCCTTAAAGGAGGCACTATGGTAACTGCATCTCACATCTACTTAGTAATTTATCCATTTCAAAATCCACTTCCATGAATTTTCTTTTTTTTAAAAAGGTTTAACTCTTTTTTCCCCAATATGTTTTGATTTTTTACAGAAAGGAAGGGAGAGAGCTAGAGAGCCAGAAACATAGATGACATCAATGAGAGATAAACATTGATCAGCTGCCTCTTGCACACCTCCTACTAGGGATGTGCCAGCAACCAAGGTACATGCCCTTGACCGGAATCGAACCTGGGACCTTTCAGTCTGCAGGCCGACGCTCTATCCACTGAGCCAAACCAGTTAGGGCACCTCCATGAATTTTCTGTGAAGTTCTTAGGATGAGTATTTTTATTCCCATTTTATAGATAAGTTAACTGGGACCCCCAGAAAGAGACAATTGAATATTCAAAGCCTTCCAGTTCTTTTGCAGCCAAAACTAAACACTTTTGTCATTATGAAATACAACTATCCCAAGAAATTTATTTGTGAATCTCATCCTAAAGAAAAATAGAATCTCTTGAGTGCCATTTAAACTTCAATTTTAAAGAAAATAAATTCTAGAATATAATTCAGAATTTATTCTGACCAGTTTAGGCAGAATAATATGATTTAAAGGGTATCAGAAAAATTCTTTCTACTGTTCCTTAAATAGCCCTACCATATGTTCAGGAGGAATTTTTCTCTTCTTTCATTCGACATTAGAGAAAAGGCTTAAAAACAAAGCCTTCTGATGAAGATGAGACAATGGCTGAAATGTCTGCTGAGGCCTGATTTCAGATCTTTCCCTGTGAACATATTATTGAGAAGGGAGGCAGGATATATTGCCAGAGATTTTACTCTTTGAAGGAAGGCTAAGCGTAAAGAATAGTGACATAGGTGATGAAGAAATTGTGCTGCCCTTAGATTACAATTTAGCTCAGGGGGATCCTTTGGGCACTGTGACTGTATTGACTGGAGCCCATGCTGTGTCAATGGAATGCCCTTCCTTGGATATACCAGTTGCTGCATATGCTAGAACATTTGGCAACCCTTGGAGGCCCCTACGCTGTTACACAGCCAGCGACAGCAAGGCAGCACAGATGGGCAAAACTTGAAATCAGAGAAAGCAAACATTTCTCCCATATCTAGAATCTTCACATTGATCTACTTAGGCAAGTTTTTCAGGTGACCATTGGAACTGGCTGACCTATTACAGCCCCAACTGGTCTTGTTTACTCCTCAAGGCTAAGCTCAGGTGGTACTGGTATTCAGGAATGGTTCATAGTATATCAGGCTGCTTCCGCTTGTGTACTAATTCTTAATCGTGGTATGCAGTCTGTGACAGCCATCTGCTTAGGCAGCCACATTCCTCTCTCATTCAGACTCAGTGATATTAAAATATTGATAAGAATAATTTCACAAGATGAAGAAGTTAATAGAGGAATGGGAATTGGTATGCTTTTTTTTAAGTTAAGTTGAACATCCAGTTTTTTTCCATAAGTGTTTGTGCAATCCTTTATGCTGTTGAACTGGTTCATTTTTAAACTAATGCTTTTATGTCTTACTAGGAAGAGCCTTTCATCATCAACGGCTCTGCAGGTTGAGCTAAATTTGTACATTTTTGTTTGTTTCCTAGGTCTCTGTGAGGGAGAGCATATGTAAACTCAGCTCCTACTAAGATTTTCTTCTAAGGACCTCTTCAGAACTTGTAGTTATGAGGACATGATAAAAGCACATCCTGGCAATATGCTACAGGGTTAAAGGCCTCTAGTGGGCCAGTTCAAAGATTCATTCTTGGTGGAACCATTTAGTAATGTTTAAGCTATATAAAAAAATAAGGGTATATTTGGTTGAAGATGATCAGACTTTTAGCTTACTGGACACAGTAGATAATTAGTATCCCAGAAGAAGTCTTATTATTTCATGAAAATTCATCATAAAATTGCTTAAGTATTTTCTAACTTCTTCCTTGAGAGAGGTGTGGAGCTCTTTTATATGTGTGACAGAAACTGTGTGTGTGAATCAAGGTCCCAGGCCCCTGAAAAATTGAGTATGGTCAAAATTACAAGCGAAACAAATAGGTGAGAGCAGTAAAGAACAACCCCTTGTGGTTTCAGAAGTGATTCCAAAGGAGAGAGCAGGCATTTGTAAAGAGGGCTGGACAGTGGGTAAGGTGCATGGAAGAACACTTCTTGGAGTTGAGTTTTGACATAATTTTTGTAAGTTTTTGTCAGGGGGGGGTAGGAGTTTTGGGGAACTGGAGGAAATGGAGAGACTAGGTTACGTTATAGAGAGGCAGAAAGCAACAAAGTCAGTTTTGTGCATTGCAGAACTTTTGGAGCTCTGGTTCTGTAAGCATTTGCACACTGAAGTAGAGCATGGGATTAAGGCCAGGAAACGAGACTGTAATGTTGCAAGAGATGACGCTAGAAGGATTGTCAGACATTGGTCCTCTTTGCCATACTAAGGAATGTATAGGTTATCTTGTAAGAAATTCAAGATGGTGGAAGATTGTAAGTGGAAAGCTGATGATATAATTTTAGAAGAAACCATTCTTAAAGCAGTTTATTTTTTTTTTTCACTCCATAAATGTCAATTGTCTAATTTTCCCATGGCATTATCCTAGCCACTGGGCACACAGTGGCTAAGAACATAAGTATAGCTCCTGCCTTCATGGAGCTTCCAGTCTAGAAGGAAAAAAATATATTAAACAATAAACAACTATACAGAAAAAATGAGTGAATGTTTTGCTCTCCTCTCTAATAAAACTTAAAAAATGAGTATCCAGAATTAATTAGATAAAAAATTATGGAAAGGTTTTCCATTAGAGAGAATAGTTAGTGTCTTTGAGTGACAGCCAGGAGTCAGGAAAGACCTAGCCTTGTTCACGGAACTAAAAGAGGCCAGCATTTTCACAATAGAATAGGTGAGGGACTCAACTAACTCAGAAAACTTTAACTAAAATTATTTACCCCCAATCAATTCATAATTCACCTGTAACATACTTATGTTTTCAGCAAAGTAAGAAGCTTAGATAATTATCTAGATTAGAGTGTGAGCAAAATATGGCTTGCAAGTCAAATCTACTTCATAGCCTGTTTTCTTTTAAAGTTTTATTAAAATACAATTTACTGTTTTCCGTGGTTGCCTTAATGCAACAGCAGAGTTAAGTAGTTATGAAAGAAACTATGTGGTTCCAAAGCCTAAAATATTTACTATCTGCTTCTTTACAGAAAAAGTTGAGCTCTGATGTAAATTTTTGTAGTTTAATATAAAATATACACACATGACACATGCACACAGGCATGTGTACACATGCACAAAACCACAACAATGTTGCTTCAATAATAATTTCCATGAATATAGACATGACTATTGTGTGGTTGGCGGTGAGTGGATCCTCCTTATCACTATTCTTTTTGTTGAAATAGTTCTGTAGGCTCCGAGCACTCAGTAAAGGAAATATTGTGATTCTTCCAGGATCATGGTGAAAGAAAATAGAAAAGTGTGGACTGTTAGGGAAGAATTTAGGGTTGCTAATTTTATTAAATATGTCTTAGGATATGTGTGATTATAAAATAATTTTTACAAAGAAAGTCTCCTCATACTTTACTTCAGCAACAGAAATATGTTCTTAATGTATAGAGCTTTTACATTAGAAACGTAGATGATACATTACTACATGTCAATGGAAAAGTTTTAGAATTGGAATTGTAGAATTACATGTACCAGAACATATTTATCATTAATAATGCAGGTTCAGCCTGGCTGGTGTTGCTCAGTGGTTGAGCATTGACCTTTGAACCAGGAAATTAAGGTTCGATTCCTGGTCAAGGCACATGCCTGGGTTGCAAGCTCAAACCCCAGTGGGGTGTAGGGGAGTGTAAAGGAGGGAGCCAATTAATGATTTTCTCTCCCATTGATGTTTCTGTCTCTTTCTTCCTCTCTCTTCTTCTCTGAAATCAATAAAATATATTTAAAAAATAATGCAGGTGTATGCAAAATTTTTTCATAGAATATACCTGGAAGGAAAGTTGCTGGGTTATCCTATCTAATAAAAGAGTAATATGCAAATTGACCGTGCCTCTGCCACACCCACCAGCCACGCCCACCAACCAATCAGGAGAGAATATGCAAATAAACCCAACCAAGATGGCTGCAGCCACAGAGAGCAGAAGGGAGGCTTGGGTTTCCCCGGCAATGGAGGAAGCCAAGCTTTCTGCCTGCCCTTGCTGGCCCAGGCCTCCACTCCAAGCTACAAAGTTTCAATTATAGAAGATAAATAAATCCAAACAGAAATGGCGGCAGCCACGGAGCTGGAGAGAGTAGGAGGCTAGGGTTGCCCCTGGCGATGGAGGAAGCCAAGCTTCTGCAGCCCTGGCCTGCTTTGGCCTCCGCCTAAGGCTACAAAGTTTCAATTATAGAAGATAAGTAAATCCCAACAAAAAATGGCTGCCCCCACGGAGGAAGCAGAAGGCTTAGCTCCACTCCAGGCTACAAAGTTTCAATTGTAGAAGATAAATAAATCCCAGATCCCAGGGCCTCCACTTGGGTTGCCAGGGGCCGTGGCCGGCCTGCAAACCACCACAGGCGCCTCACCCAGGCCACCCCACAACCCAAGGGAACCTCCACCCTGATCCGGGACACCCTTCAGGGCAAATCAGCTGGCCCCTACCCGTGCACCAGGCCTCTATCCTATCTAATAAAAGAGTAATATGCAGATTGACCATCACTCCAACACACAAGATGGCTGCCCCCATGTGGTCAAAGATCCTGCCCCCATGTGAACACAAGATGGCCACCACAAGATGGCCAGCAGGGGAGGGCAGTTGGGAGGGACCAGGCCTGCAAGGGAGGGCAGTTGGGGGTGATCAGGCCAGCAGGGGAGGGCAGTTGGGAGGGATGAGGCCTGCAGGGGAGGGCAGTTAGGGGTGACCAGGCCGGCAGAGGAGGGAAGTTGAGGGTGACTGGGCCTGCAGGGGCGGGCAGTTAGGGGTGACCAGGCCTACAGGGGAGGGCTCTTAGGGGCAAACAGTCTGGCAAGGGAGCATTAGACATCAATGAGGCTGGCAGGGGAGTGGTTAGGGGGTGATCAGGCTGGCAGGCAGAAGCGGTTAGTGGCAATCAGGAAGGCAGGCAGGCGAGCAGTTGGGAGCCAGCAGTCCTGGATTGTGAGAGGGATGTCCGACTGCCTGTTTACCTAAACGGGCAGTCGGACATCCCTTGAGGGGTCCCAGATTGGAGAGGGTGCAGGCTAGGCTGAGGGACACCCCTCCCCATGCACGAATTTCATGCACTGGGCCTCTAGTCCTATATAATAAAAGGCTAATATGTAAATTGACTGAAAGGCAGAAGGACTGGTCACTATGACACACACTGACCACCAGGGGGCAGATGCTCAATGCAAGTGCTGTTCCCTGGTGGTCAGTGCGCTCCCACAGAGGGAGCGCTGCTCAGCCAAAGCCAGGCTCACGGCTGGTGACCACAGCAGTGGTGGCAGAAGCCTCTCCCGCTTCCACAGCAGCGCTAAGGACCCCTTGGAGGATGTCTGCCTGCCGGCTTAGACTCCCAGCAGGCCTAAGCTGGCAGGCAGACATCCCCCAAGGTTCCCGGACTGCGAGAGGGTGCAGGCCAGGCTGAGGGACCTCCAGTTCCCCTTCCCCCCAGTGCATGAATGTCGTGCACCAGGCCTCTAGTCTATAATAATAAAAGTGTAATATGCTAATTAGACCGGATGTCCTTCTGGATGACCTTCCGGACAAAGCCAGGGCTGTGAAGGAAGCCTGGGTGCCTGCCGGTGGCTGGAGGGAAGCCTGGGTCCTGGGTGCCAGAGGGAAGCCGGTGCCAGTAGCCAGGGGAAGGAAGGCATATTCTTGCACAAATTTTGTGCATCAGGCCTCTAATATATAATAGTAGGTGATACCAAATTGTGATTAAACCAACTGGCAGTGTCATCAACAAAGGTTGAGGGTTCCTCATGCCTCACAACCTCTCCAAAAAGAGGTGTAAGACTTTTCTTTTTTTACTTCACAAGTACAAAGTGGTGAGACATTTTGTTTCATTTGGAATAGCTTTTGTTCCTAAGTAGGTTGAACATTTGTGTTTCCTTTTCTGTGAAATATCTTATGACTACTTTTCTATTGGATTGCCTATATTTTATTGAATTGAAGGAGTTCTTTTTAAAACGGAGGATACTAGATATTTATCCATCACATAAGTTGCAGTGTTTTTCCCCCTCTCTGTGGCTTGTCTTTGGTCTCTATTTATAAAGTCTATTAAATAATAGAAGTTTTTAATTTAAATGTTTTTGGAGAGTTTAAATATTTTTGTTGTTAGTGGTGTTAATCCTCAGCAGAGGGTATTTTTTCCATTGATTTTTAAAGAGAGTGGAAGAGAGGGAGGGAAAAGGTAGGAGAAACAGAAAGGGAAGATGGGAGGGGGGATATCAATGTGAGAAAGACACATCAATTGGTTGCCTCCCATACACACTCCAACCAGGAGAGGATCCAACCTGCAATCCAGGTATGCACCCTTGGCCTGAATTGAACCGGTGACCCTTGGACATTGTGTTTTTAATATTTATAAGTTTTGCCTATTATGTTTATGTCTTGTATTCATCAAAAATTGATTTTGTATATAGTGTGAGATAGGGATCAAATTTTAATTTTTCCCCTATGTGAATTGCAAGTGACTCCAACACAGTTGTTTGCATACTCCATTCCATGTATGGCTGGTTGTGTTGCTGTGATGTCATCTCTGTGCTATTTGTTAATTGTCTATCCTTGTGCTAGTACACACTTTTCAAATTATCTGGGTTTGCACATTTCACTATCTGGTACAATAGACTGCCCCACCTATTTCTGATTTCTTGGACTCTTGAAATTATTTAGCTTTTACTTATATTTAGAAATTATTAGTTAGAGGCTTAGTGTTGGAAAACAGTGTCACTGGATATAATTTTTTCTCCCAGTATTTTGAACATATTATTTCATTGTCATTCCATTGTTGCTACTGAGAAGCAAACATCAGTCACATTGTTATTCCTTTGTAATCTGTAATCTGCTTTTTTTTTTTTTTTTCCTTCTGGATACTTTTATTTTTGTTTTTGTGTTTCCTTAGTAGTTTAATGGTAATATGTTAAGGTTTTGTTTTAAAATTGTGTTCTCATTGAAATCTTCTGAATTAGAAGATTGGAATCATTCAACAATTCTGGAAAATTCCCATCTCTCATATATATTCAAATATCTTTTTGAACTCCAGTGAGCTTCTTTGTGTTCTTGCCTTTCATATTTTCTGTCTTTTTTCCCTATAATTACATTACGTTCTTCATTTGAGTAACTTCTTCAGATATAACTTTTAGGTCACTAATTCTATTTTTCTTCATGTCTAATCTCCATTTTAATTCAGATTGAAATTTTATTTTCAATTAGAATGTTTTTCACTGCTATTTAATTGTTTTCCCCAATCTGTCTGGTCAAGTTTTATAGACATTTATTTCTCCATAATACTTTAAATAACTTATTTCTTTAAGTATTCATTTTATATTATGTATATGATATTATCAATACTTACTATCTTCATGGGTCTAGTTTTATAATTTATTGTTTTTGCTAATTCATGCATAAAAGGACTTGTTCAGTGAATTAAAACACAAAATGAACTGGCATTCTTTGGAACTGTATCTGTAGCAGCTTTTGAGGCCTGTGTTAAAAGTGTTTTCCTTGTGTAAGAAAATGTGTTTTACTTGTGATAGGCACCTGGGTGTTGTAAAAACCTAAGAATACTTTACACTAAATTTTCACTCTAGAGATTTTCACTTACAATAAGAAGTATGAATTTTGATTCTAACACCATCATTAGTGTGTTTCTGTGGTTATGAATTCTTATGGAAGACTATTTTAATTTTTGCCATTTTAGGTGGAGCCAACACTGAGAGAGGACTTTTTCTCTCCAGTTTACTTGACTTAAGTGTCTGTGTTTCTCCTGTTTTGCCTACTACCAAAATAAACTCATAACCCTGTATGCCTATGGTCAGCTTAAAGTCAAGTTGTAGGCCACAATAAATTGACAGATACACTTAATCAATTAATCTTCAATGATGGATTATTTATATTCAATCAAACTTCTTTATAATTTTTTATGGTTTTCTTTTCTTTATCCTTAGTGCACCCATACTTTGGAAAGTTTTTTCCGTGTTTAACCAGTCTACCATATTTCCAGAAACATTACTGGATTTTATTATTAAGCACATCCTGTAATTGTATATAGATAAGTTAAAATTGTATTTTCAATCATATTATGGGGACATATTTGTGCATTTATTTTTGAAATTTCTTTGTCAATTAGAAAGTAAATAGTTAAGTTACTTATTATCTGTCACATAGAAATGCTTTAAGGATTGACAAGTTACTCAGCTCTGTTTTTATTTTATTTTTTAATATTGTAAACTAATATAGGGGTTTGACTGTAAACTTAAACTAAAACTAGAATTATTTATGTCCTTTCAGGTGAAAGATAATAGATAATCTGGCCCTGTATAGATAGACAGTTTGTCTTGGTAAAATGGATTAATATGCACCTGAAGCAAGTATTTTATTTACAAACCACTTTCTTTCATATCATGAATTATTTAATTAGCAATACTAGTAAACAAATTGAGATTTTCCTAATGTATATTAAAGACTGGCAAGAATATGTTTATAAACAATTGGAAGTCTTTATCACATTTTGCAAAGTGTTAAGAAATCTAGATAATAGAGTACTATAGAATATTTTGTAATTTATCTTTAGTTAATTCATTGCTTAAATATGGCAATTATTTTCTTTGTATTAAATAGGACAAAACTGTATGCTTAGTATGAAAACATGAATTTTATTATATGTCTATTTTTTTTGTAAGGCTGATTATCTCTCAGGTATGAATGAAAGTTAGAGCATTTGGACAAAAAATTTCAGCTTTTCACAGATATCAATGAATACATATTAATTTTCTGAGTCTTGCCAAATGAATTCAGATATAATTTCAATTTATAATTTTGAAATATGGTAGGATAAATATTGAAATAAAATTGCTGGTATCTAAATCAATTTTTAGGTCTTTTTCCCTTTTTTTTTCATCTTATTGGAGGTATATGAAACTACTCTAATTAGTTAGACTCTCGGTTGTGATGGTTGCTTATTTGAACTATCAAAGATCTGTGTTGAGTGCCATAAGGAAAGATCTGAGCCGTAAGCCAGATACTTTCAATTTCAGCTGTTCATATGTACCTAGATGCCAAGTCTTCTGAGTGATGTTGACAGGTAGTCTGTAAGCTTGGAGAGAATTCCTTGATAATACCTTTAGGACCAAATGCTACTGAAAAGAAAGGGATGCTTTAGAAAACAAATGTTTGACTACAGCAGGACAGAAAAATAAAGCAAACATATTTTGATTGTGTATGAGTCTGCATTTGTAACTAGAAGATCATAGGTAGTTTACAGGAATTGGTAATTAGTCTTTCATCTTTCAGGAACCTGTGTTGCATGACACTAGGTATTGCCTATCAGAGAGTACAACCATAGAGCCTCAGTAGGCACATTATCAAATTGGAACACACTGATTGCTTATGAACAATTTCCACACCAGCCAGATTGTTGGAGTTGAATGGAAATCTGTTGTTTGGCAACTATGGTTCCCATCACCATTAGTAGAGGGGAATTGGCCCAAATAAACCATGCCTTTGAGTGGCTCTGCCAGGACCCACTTCTGTGATCATTGAATAGTACATGAGTAGTCCTTCAGGCAGGGACATACACACACACACACATGCACGTGTATGCACACACATGTGCACACACACACCTGAGCATCCTCTTTTTTTCTAACATATCAAGTGGGAAAAAGAAAAGAAGAGCTATGGAAGAACAAGCAAGGAGTACCAGCCAGCACCCATAGTAAATATCACCAACACTCTAAAACTAATCTGTCTAAATTTAAGAGAACTTGACTAGATGATTTTGCATTGTTGGCATAGTTATGACAGAATCTGGATGTAGCCATTGCTCAGCCTCCTCAAAATGAAAAGCTTGGATGAAAACCTTGTGGGAAAAATTCAAATGTACCATCAAATTCTGCAGCTGTTTGAGTATCAACCTTTCTTGCCCCAGTGCTTCTACTACATCATTTGTTTCTGGATCTAAAAATTCAAATTTGTGATATTAAATGGACAGGCAGGCTGTCAGATGCGGAATTACTGCATCTTCTGATTATTTTCCAGAAACAGGTTATTCTTACAGAAAGTTCTGAGTTCATAGCACAGTTCATAATGATCTGTACCAGATTTTTAGACCCAAAGAATAGTACGAGTACAATATACTCCTTGCTTTGGCTGCTAAATGGTTGTGTTAATGACATTTTAGACTGTTTTAGATATGAGTTAAACATAGGAGGAATGTTATAAAAAATGAGCCTGGTTTAGTCACACTCCCTGGTTTAGTCACCCAATCAACAGGTCTTGGCACAAGAATATTGACTACAAATATAATTTTGCATTTCATATACCTATCGCCCCTCATATAACTCTCACTGTGTTTTTTATCAGTATGTTCTTTAAACAGTTATACATGTGCAATTCTATAAAGATCACTGAGGAATACAACTCTAAAACATTATGATAAAGTTCCTCCAAAAAGAAAATTGTCTTTAAAAATTAAATTAAAAATGCATTCAAATGCTGGTTAACAGAAGAAGGTAATTTTGTACTATGAAAAATATTGAGCAAAAATATCTAAAATAAAGTTATCAGAATCATACTAAAAAAAATAAAAATAATAAAACATTATGATAAGTTAAGAACCATATGATTTCACTTATATGTGGGATCTAAAGCTAAAAGTCACAAATGAACAGATAAGAAAAACAAACAAAAACTTAGACACAGACAACAGAAGGTGGTTACCAGAGGAAAGAGGGCTCAGAGGGATAGGAAAAGGTAAAGAGGGTCAAATATATGGTGATGGAAGAAGATTTGACTTTGGATGGTGGGCATACAGTGCAATATACAGATGAGGTATCATAGAAATATACACACAAAACGTATATAATCTTATTAACCAATGCCAAGACAATTTTAATTCAAAAAAGTATAATTAAAAACTTGCATAAATGTTAGATTCATAATTGTGTCCAGAAGAAAGGACACATTTCTAAGAATCTTGGACCTTCAGAACCATATTGTTTACACAAAGATTATGTAACTTAGTGACAAAATACAGGCTTAAATATTTCAACATCAACCAAGTGGAACTAAGAACTTGCAAAGGTATTTGCCTATATAGAAGGAAAACCCTTTCCTTATTCCTCACAATTTTTCTGCAAATAAACCAGAGACCCATGAATCACATTTCCCCCCAACCAACTTGTAGTGTTTGAGAGTCTTGACAATGTCCAAGAAACAGTTCTTTAGAAAGGTAATATCTTACATCTATGTGTAAATATCTTAACAGTGTGATACTGGTATTATTTTATCAGTATGTCACAGGAATTAGTGAAACTCTTTATCTAGAAGTATCAAACAAAATGTGTCTGGGTAATGTTAGTTCAATATTCCTATCTTTTCTCTGCTTTTATTATTCTAGTTTGGGGGTTTGTTTATTGATCCCCTCCTGTTTCATAGTTATTTGTACTTTTGGTAATCCCTGTTGAAACAATAAGTTTCTTGAATCAGAGCTAAGAGATCTCCCAGGTAGTCAGTCTCCTTGTAAGATTTCAAATTTAAGAGGTTTTGTCTATTCTATATTTAACTGTATTTAGTTATTTCTGTTCAGACTACTTAGAGCCTATATCCAAGAAGCACTGAGAATTAAATAGTTATATGATTCTAAAGAGGTGTGATAGCTTGTTTGATATGCATTCTCTAAATATTGGCTAATATATGGGATTGCACTCTTTCTGCCTATGCTATTGTAGTCAATGAAGTTTTATCAATACCTTGAGTTTGGTAAGGATTTTTCAACCTCAACTTTTGACTTCATCTTTGAATGTAAAGTTTTTTGTTTCCTATTCCCAAACATATCAAAGCCAAAAAACACCCATCAGCAGATGAGTGGATTAGGAAACTGTGGTACACCTACACAATGGAATACTATGCTGCTGTAAAAAGGAAGGAATTTCTACCATTTACAACAGCATGGATGGAACTGGAGAGCATTATGCTAAGTGAAATAAGTCAGTCAGAGAAAGGTAAATATCACATGATCTCACTCATTTATGGATTATAATGAACAACATAAACTAATGAACAAAAACAGATCGAGATATAGAGAAGCATCGATCAGATGCTCAAACCTCACAGGGAAGGTAGGGGAGAGTGGAGGTAAGGAGCAGAGATCAACCAAAGGATTTGTATGCATGCATATAAGCATAACCAATGGACAGAGACACGGGGGGTGGGGTGAGGGCATGAACGGGAGTGGGGTGGGTGGCAATAGGCAGATAAGGACACATATGTAATACCTTAATCAATAAAAAATAAATTTAAAAAAACTTGAGAAGACACACACACACACACACACACACAAAGCCAAAAAACAAAACAAAACAAATAAACAAACAAAACCAGGAAAAGCTGTGACTAAATCCTGAGAAGCATTCTGTAACATCCATTATGCCTGGAGCTGGGTTGTGTAATTTAACTATTTCATGACAAGTTCTGGGAAGAATGTCCTGTCCTTGAAGGAAAAAAAAGTATTAACTTTTAAATTGGATGATAGGAATCATTATTTTAATATCATTTTTATTTTTTGAAATACGTGTAAAAAGTTATTAGGGAATTTATAAAGCTGTGGATTGACTCCCAATATTTTAGTCTTTCTTTTACACATCCTGTCAATATCCATGGATATTTCTAAACTATATATTATTCATCCTTCTTCACTGTATATTATTACATATTTTAATTCATAAGGTAAACCTTCTTTCTAAAGATTTTTTCATCTCATAAGTACATCCCACCCTCATTACATTAGCACATGTAGGATTCTTCTTTTCCATACATATCACATCGCATCATCGGGTTTTCAGGATTACATTAAATAGTTTTTAAAAATAATTCTTCCTGAGATTTTTATGATGTTTGCCTACTATAAATGTTGCCTTCTCCACTAAATTCTGAAGTATATTGAGTCTCATTGTAAAAGGTAGTAGGTAACAAATACTATTCATGTGAACAATTTTGCAATTTCTAAATAAATTGCCTCAATTTATTCCCATCATTTTTTCAAGCGCCTCAGGCATCAATGAAAATAGGCTCATTAATTGCTAAGTAAGTAATTTTTCTACAAGTATAGTCTTGTTCCAAACACTCATTTATGCATTCACACTGCGTGATCAGAGTCACCAACACAGGCCTAGTTGCTAAATGAAATACACATTTCCTTGAAAAGTGGGAATCAGGGTCAAATTAAAATCCCACACAAATCACAGCATCACTTATGATCATTGCTAGAAAAACAAAATGATGACTTATTTAATTGGATGAGAGAGCTTAGAGCCATCTACATTTTTAGGGAAAGAATGTAGCGTTCAACTAAAGCTTTTCTCTATTTCTGACCAAGGTTGGATGTTTTCTCCTCCAAATAATCTTTCCTCATTCTCTCAGTCAAAGATGATCTCTATGATTTGTCCTAGTATCTTATCTGTAATTGATCTCTTTATATTATATTCCCTTTCTTGGTTTTATTTAAGCAGATGGAACCACAAGATTGTGAGTTTTATTATTTGTTTTTTTACTACATTGATTTCATTTGATCTATTCTTATAGGTACGTAACTTGTCTCAGTACCTTGGGCAGAGTAGATGTGCATTAAATACTTAAAAGCAAGAATAATGTAAGAGTCATATAAAGAGTATTGCCCTAGCCAGTTAGTCTCGGTGGATAGAGCATTGGCCTGTGGACTGAAGGGTTCTGGGTTCTATTCCGGTCAAGGGCAAGTATCTCAGTTGCTGGGGTGCGTGTGAGAGGCAACCAATCAATGTGTGTCTCTCACATTGATGTTTCTCTCTCCCCGTTTTCCTCTCCCTTCCACTCTCTCTAAAAATTAATAGAAAAATATCCTAAGGTGAGGATTAACAACAAAATAAGCGTATCCTTTATAGAGATATGGGTAGGAATAAAAATGAAGAAAAAGGAGCTTCTTTATGTTGGTTTGTTTCTTCCCTAGTCTGTTTTTATGCAAAGCACAGGTCTCTTCATTGATTATTTGGATCTTCATTCATTGGACATATTTTAATTCATAAGGAGTGATGCATCAGACACAGAAGAATGTGTTCTGTCGATTATAAGCTGCTTAGAATTCATGTGCACAAAATTATTAAACAGACCCAAATATGCTGGCTTATCGTAGGCAAACACAATTTCCAAGTTTTTAGGAAAATAAGGACTTTTGGAAAACTATTATAGAGATTTGTAAAATACTCAGCAGTCTAGTGATTCTTTAATGTTGTTACTTTGATTGCTTTTGTTACCACCATTGTTCTCACTGGCATTTATAGAGAATCTATACTTGTCTTATGCTTCATAGTAATGTGTGTGGTATAATAGATGCACTTTGAGTCTTAGGGTTTTGTGATATTAACAAATGAATGCAATTCAACAAAAAATTATTGATTGCTTTTTATATGAGAGATTCTTTGTGTTGGCTGAGGGAGAGATATAAGCAAAGTTATGATCTAGTTGAGAAAATGGGTATATATATGGATAATGTGAGGAAAATCAGAAACAATATTAAGTGCTATAGATATGTGTGTACTCAAAGACAAGGAAATGGGCCAGGGAACCTGAGGTAAGTTTAGATTCTATATGGCTCTGTTTTTATAAATCAGGAGTAGAGGAAGACAATAGAACTCTGAATTCCAACTTTGTTTCTAAATCACAGAGCATATGGTGGCAAAAGTCAACATTATGATTACTTGGTGGTTTCAGCCAATGTCAGAATGCTATTAGGTGACAATATTAGAACGCTTTTTGAATGATTTGTTTTCCTGGTATTATGACAAACTTGACTATTTTAACCTATAATAACCTTTTTAAATATTATTTTCATTTTTTAAATGAGGAAATTGAGAGAAAGGCAAAGAAATGTGTTGGCCATTCAAACATAGGAAGTAGCAGAGACACTGGTAAATCTGCATTGGACTCTCAAATCTACTGCTAAGCACTAGGGTTTATTTCTTAATGATAGTGATTGCCTCTATAAATTAATGCACAAAATTGCTAATTCTAAATTAATTTTAACTTAAGCTTATTAAAAAAGTAGTATACAATTTGAACTTCATGAAAAAGACTGATTATGTGACATGAGAATATGAAACAACTGGAACTTTCATGAACTGCTGGTGAGAATGAAATTGGTATGAGAATTTTAGAAAACTCTGTTACCTTCCAAAGTTGGAAATATTATCCTATGGCCAAACAGTTTTGCTTCCTTGTATATACTCCTTAAATGGCAGTGTTATGTGCCAAAGACATGTACACTAATGCTTATATCAGCATTATTTGTAATATCCCAAAATTGGAAACCACTCAAATTTTCAGTCAATACTAGAATGGATAAGGAGATTTTGGTATATTCATGGAAGTTAAATAACATATGGCAATAAAAGGAATGAACAGCATGCAATGCCACATTGAATTATCCCATAATATTAAGCCAAAAGAGACAGACACAGCAAATAAAAATATATTATATGGTTCTACTTATATAAGATCTTAAAAATAAGCAAAAGTAATCTATGAGTTAGTCAAAATAATGGTTGCCTTTAAGGTGGCTGTGGAGCGGTAGTGGTGGTACTATTTTTTTCATCTATGTGGCAATTGCCTAAATATATTCCTTTTGTGTTTATCATTGAATTTTATTTCTTTCTACTTTTACTTCAATAAAAAAAGTTAAACATAATAGTCATCATTTGTGGTAAAAGTGATGTTCTGGCTAACTAAATAACTAACTAAAATTAAATAACTAATTAACTAAAGAAGTAGTTAATAGCAGTAACTGCCACAAGAAAAATATATTTATAGCTCTTGTAATTGGGTTGCCATATTTTTCCATGATGAGCTATTTTAATTGCCTTTAAGTATAAAATACAGATAATATACCATTACTTTGTATATTTGAAATTTTTACCTAAAAAAGACTATAAAAACAGAAGATACAGAAAATAGGGAGCATTGGACCAATCATGTATCTCTAATATCCATTTGCTTCCCTGCCATGGTCTTCTTCTAAAGTGGGAGGGATATCAAATGGTAATTTGGATTTGGTAAGGTTTCACACAAGTCTCATGTGAGAAATTAGAATATTGTTGAAGCTCCAAGTGCTTCATAATCTATGCCAAGATCAGACATTTTAGGAACCATTCACCCAATCCCTGAGTATAATCTCTCAACTTTGCACTAGCTGTAGTTGCTGAGACAACAACCATTCATATAGATATGTATATGCATGTGTATATTTGCAAATAAACAGTTAGTTATTGCAGACAGATATACACCCTTATTGTAAATCTCCCTGGACTGCTCTTCCTAGCTCAGAGGGTGCCCTCAGTGAACTTCAATGAAGCTGGTTTTAGTCACATTGGTGCTTGGGTCCACTCATCCCCCATTGCAGTCACTTCTCATGGTGCAGGCAGGTTTTTGTCTTCATAAAAGCTCTAGTCTCCTAACTTAGTTATCCATAGAGAGTATAATTTAAGAAAACAAGCACTAGAATCAAACCAATCTAGGCTCAATTCCAATATTTACCACTGATTTTATGCTGACCTCAAAAATTTAAATTCTCTAAGCTGGGGAATAACATACTTATTCATGTCAAAATTTGTTGAGATAATGCATTTAAAACTCTTAGCACAGTATCTGCTACAGTATAAGTGTTCAATAAACAATAGCTGTCATTGGTTAATAGCTATTACTGGTATTACTTGAATACATGATGCTTTCATGTATGTGTATTTCATATGCACATTAACCCAGTTGACCAAATTGTACAAATCAAGGGAAATAAAACAGATCCAACAAAATGCTTTAAGGGAGATACTACTAATTATTCATATAAACAAAACCAATGGGAAAATTTATTCATCTAGAAAAGATAATTTTTGTAAATCTACAACCAATGAATATTTGCCTCAGCATATATTCTAGATATTCAGATATAATATGAATAAAACCAATTTTGAAGCAGGGATAGTCAGTGTTGCACCAGCAGCTTCCCCATGGTTCTGTCTTTATTAAAAACTTTCTATGCCACCATAGATAGCTCAGGCAAAACTATTACCTGGGTATTTATCCACTACTGAGTCACAAGAAAAATGAGTGGATTTGGGAAGAATTTTTGGCTTTTAATTTAAATAACTTCCCATTTCTGACATTGATTTCAAACAAACAAAACAAGCAACCCACCACTACAGTTTCTGAAACAGGTGAAATCTGTATGACAGTCCTTCCACTTTGGGTAGCCACACTCCTGGTGTGACAGTATGGCTGTTATAAATTAAATAATGGGGGACGTAATCATTGAACTGTTCTTAAATGTGTGAATTATTAGTGGAAAAGACCCAGCTGTAATTAGACTTCCACTGTGTACTTAGATGGAAGAACATGTTAATTCTGCAATATGTGTCTTGGTTAAACATTGCACAGTTCTTACCTCATTTCTATAAATAAGGTTTTGTGAATCTGTTTTGTATTATGAAAAATTCATAAGATAACATTGATATTTTGATTTGTAATATTTCTAATTAGTAGATTTAATTGAAAGGTAAAATTAATTTATTTTTACATGTTCAGGGGAATTTTTAAGAAAGTCAAATTTTTTGTAGATAACCTGAAAAATAGATGTCGTTTATTTTACTTATTTAACCCACTGATTGTTTTTCTGTAACAATTTGTATAAATGGTAAATTTTGAATGTGTTGTTATTTTACCAAGATGTAAAATTCCACATGTATTAAAGAAAATTTACAAAGTTTTTTTGTTAATAAAATTTAATAATGTTTATTAAAAAGAAGAAGAAAGTCAATGACTTCTAGTTAGTTCTTATGCTGTAAACATGTGTGTGTTTAAAGTACTTTTATTTTATTTTTTAAAGGTCACTTATGTACTTGACAGATTTCAGCCAAAGATTAAAGGAGATATTTTACCATTCTTTATTTCATGTTTAAGCTTTGCTGAGACCAGTGAATTACAAATCATTATGCATCAGTTAGTAGGTACAGGGAAAATGCTTTTTAATATCAGGAAATTTCAACTTAATTCCTCTAGCAAAAAAGAAATTGCTTAGAAGAGTTTTCTTGAGACTAGCATACTGTAAGTACACATCAGACATCTAAATATATGTACACATTTAAAAGGTGTGTACTCTTTGCAACAAGTTTTGGTTTTCAGAGATTTACTTCTGAACCATTAGTTTTGGGCCTTTAGTTTCTCAAAATATAGTTCACTGTTATGGGCCAGTGCATGACCATGTAGAAGTACTGGGGCTCTCAGCTATGGGATGGTAAATATAATACACTAGAGGCCCGTTGCAGGAAGAGTCCTGCAATAGGGCTTCCTGCGGTGGTCTGCTTCCCTCCCTTCTCCCCTGCCCCGCCTGCTTCCCTCCCTTCTCCGCAGCCCCACTTTCTTGCTTCTCTGCAGCTTCACTCCCATCTGCAATGCTTGGCTTCCTTCTACGCTGTCTTCAGTCTTCGCTCTACTCCTGGATATGCAAATTAACCGTCATCTTGGTTGGGTTAATTTGCATACTCACTCCTGATTGGTTGGTGAGCGTGGCTGGTGGGTGTGGCGGAGGTACGGTCAATTTGCATATTACTCTTTTATTAGATAGGATGCTTCCTGCTGCTTTATTATATATGCACTTTCTCTCCCAAATAGTTTAACAAATAGCAAATGTTTGCATCTTACACACAAACTGCAAAAATGCCAACTTCCTCAGGAGACAGCTGAAATCCACAGCTACACAATTTCCCTTTTTCTTAAGGGGAAAAGTTTAAAAATAACCAACTTTTCTCAGCTATGTTAAGTGTATCTTTTCCCTGGGAATCACTTTGTTTTTATATTTTCTGCCTCTCTGTTAAAATTGAAAACATGAATGCTTCATTGCCTAAGAAACTGAGTAAACTTGCTTTCTGAAATGTACCTTTTAATGTCTTTTATGATTTTGTTTTTCCTCCCTTATTTGCACTCTCAGCTGTGGATGAATTTCCATGCAATGCATCATTTCTTTAAGAGTTTACACACTAGAAGAAATAAAAATGGAAAATGGGATCTATTAAGGGAGAACAGCTTTCTGAAGTCCCCAGCAGATGCTGTTGGGGAGCGGCCCTCTGTTTGCTCAGCACAGAAGATAGCTTAACCCTCCATAGGGTTGCCAAAGAAAGGAACATATTTCTGCTTGTTAAAAAAATGAAGGCATTCTTAACTTGACTTTACCCTCTCACTGTTTCAGAATACAGTGTAGACCTGGGGGGTTGTAAAGTTAAGTCACGCATCACTTCATTTGTCTGAAATGATTTCTGTTATTGTAACCCACTGACTGCTGTATGATAGGTTGCCTGTAATCATCCTGTTCTTGTGTCCTCCCACACCCTACCATACATCATATCATGTAGCATTGGCACATGCAACACACATTTTTTTTTGTTCTTATATATATTCTAATTGATTAAAAGCTGTGGTTTTCCATCCCTGTTTCTCTTCATAGCTTAGGAGAGAGCACCAGTGAATCTTTCTGTGTTGGAGGCTACCAGTTGATTTGTGCAAAAAACCTTTGGTCTGTCTGTATTTGGGCAGCAGCATGATGATATCTGAACATCAATTTGAGCAGATCTGTGATGCAAAGGATGAGTAGTGCTAAGCCTTAGACTGGTACTAAGCAGAGCATGACTCAAACAAGTGGTATCAGTATGGATGAGGCCCTCGGAGAGATAGTGGGGCAGCCTATTTGCTTTGTAATCCAAACTCTTCACGCTGGCAGGGGAGGTGTGGGATAAAGTGGACTGTTCAGTGGTAGCATAATGGGCCATATTTCTTACCGCTTTTCTGTTATTCATGGTTTGTTAATTGTCTCTGTTAATTGTCTATAGAACTTGAAGACTTGTACGCTTTGTGTACGCTGAGTTTCCTACACTGTGCACCTCGCAGTGCTGTAAACTCCCCTGTAAACCAAGGCCCGGGTCTCCTGCCTAAAGCAGCTTTGGGAATGAAAGTTATACTCAAGAGGAGTCAGGGGGTTTCAAAATCACTTGTTTGGACTTTAAAATAGGAATGTTTGATTACAATTAAGAAATTGAAAGGAAGCGGCAGCAGAAGACATTTAAATCTTCCTTCCCAGTCATTTACTGTGAAATCTAACTCCATTCCTGGAGCAAAATTGATGGCAGTTTAGGCCTTCACTGTTTTTCAGGTATTAATAAATTTCTGCTAGTATCTTTCAGTCTCTCTAATAGCCAGGAGGACAAGGAATAAAATATAACAAAGGGCTTTAGTAAAAGACACTAACGTTCTCCTATATCATTTAGACACATTTTAGGCATTCTTTTGACTTTTGTTTGACTTGAATAACTCATATTTTGCTACAATTAAGTTTAACCTTTTATTGTGAAATATAGCAAAATTAATTAAAGAAGTGTATAGCTTCTTGTCTGTCACAAAGCCCATCATCCTTTATCATGATCATTGTTATTAGAACACTGCCAAGTTAGCAGAAGGTCCCTTGGCAGCTTTCCCCCCTAACATTAGCTCATGTCTTTTCTCACGATAGTAATCCTTTCCTTACTTTTGTTTATAATTTCATCACCTAGGTATGTATTGCTAAACACTAGAGTTAATTTTACCCATTTCTTTAAAAACTGAATTTATATGAACTCATAATTATTTTGCTCTATGTTATCTTCGTGAAATTGTTCATGATGTCATGTGTGTTTGTTTATTTTTCGTTGATGTATTATATTCTTTTGTGTGATTTTAGCATTTAAAAATCATTTATACTGTTAATTAATGTTTAGCATATTTTCTCTTTGGAGTCTTACAAATAATGCAAGTGAACCTCCTGGTTCATGTCCGGTAGTACTCATGCACAAATTTCTGTTGAGTATGTAACCAAGTGTGTAATTGCTGCATGATAAAGTCTGTTTACCTTCAATTTTTATTAAATGAGACCAAACAGTTTTCTAAAGTGGTTGTAACAATTTTTACTCTCATCGATAATATATAGCTATACTTTCATGGACTTGTTTCTGGACTCTGGACTCTATATTTTATTTGCCTATCTTTTCCCAAATACCACGTTTTCTTTATTACTCTAGCTTTAAAGTAAGTTGCAACATCTGGTACAATAAGTCCATCAAACTACTTCTTAAAGATTATCTTGCTTATTTTGGGTATTGGTATTTTCAAATAAATTTTGAAATCTACTGGCCAGTATATAAATACACACACACATCCAATTGAGATTTTGATTAGGATTGAATCTTTAAATCAGCAGGAGAATTTCTTAACGGTATTGGATTTGATCAGTAAACATAGTTCATCATTCTTATTTTGCCTTATCCTATATAATAAAAGACTAATATGTAAATTGTCTCCTCCACTGGGAGTTCAGCTGGGAGTTCGACTAGGGCGGTGGTTGGCAAACCACGGCTCATGAGCCACATGCAGCTCTTTGTCCCCTTGAGTGTGGCTCTTCCACAAAATACCACGGCCTGGGTGAGTCTATTTTGAAGAAGTGGCATTAGAAGTTTAAGTTTAAAAAATTTGGTTCTCAAAAGAAATTTCAATTGTTGTACTGTTGATATTTGGCTCTATTGAATAATGAGTTTGCCGACCACTGGACTAGGGGGTGGGGATGGCCGGCCAACCACCCGCAGCCCCTCCACCTAGTCGGTCCCCCCCTGACCGCCCCCCCCTTACCCCAATTGGGGATGGGGCCAGCCAGCCAACCATCCATGACCCCTCCCCGCAGCCGGCCCGCCCCGATCAGCTCTGATCGGGGAGGGCCGGCCAGATCCCACCCATGCATGAATTCATGCACCAGGCCTCTAGTTTCTCAATAATGATTTACAAATCTCTGTTCAGAGGTATCACATATGTTTTGATAGATTAATTCTTAGTTATTTGAATTTTTATGCTATTATAAATGACATCTTTTTATGTTTTTATCTGAATACTAGTGACCCGGTGCATGAAATTCATGCACATTAAAAGGGGATTAATTAGAGGAAATAATTTAATATTGCTATTTGCCCTTTCTCTATAATAGAAGTGTCAAAGATGAAAGAAAATTAGTAAAATATATATGAAAACCTTCCTCCTGTCAGAGTCTGGGGCTCACCATGGGACCCAGAGTCAAGTCCCCGCCCACCCACATGCACCACAAAATTGCGTGAGACCCAGACCCAGCTGGACCCCCCATTGAGCTAGATCCAGACCTGGCCAGTCCCACCCTTGTCAAGCCCTGCCAGGCAGGGGGCATAGCCTCAGGTCCCCTGGCCCAGCGCCAGGATGGGGGGTGTGGCCTGAGGTCCCCCAGCCCAGACTGGGGCCGGGGGCATGCCTTTAGGTCCTCCGTCAAGCCCTGCCAGGTGGGGGACATGGCCTGAGATACCTTGTCAAGCCCTGCTGGGTGGGGGGCATGGCCTGAGGTCCCCTGTCAAGCCCAACCAGGCAGGGGGGCGCAGCCTCAGGTCCCCCATCAAGCCCCACTGGCAGGGGGGCACAACCTCAGGTCCCTTGTCAAGCCCCACCGGGCGGGGGGTGTGGTCTGAGTTCCCCCAACCCAGCACTGGGGGTGCACCTTGAGGTCCCCTGTCAAGCCCCGCTGGGTGGGGGGCACAGCCTCAGGTCCCCTGGCCCGGTGCTGGGGCGGGGGGCGCAGCCTGAGGTCCCCCATCAAGCCCCACCAGGTGGGGGATGCGGTCTGAGGTCCCCCGGCCTGGTGCCGGGGTCAGGGGGCAGCCTGAAGTCCCCTGTCAAGCCCCACCTGGTAGGGGGTGCGGCCTGAGGTCCCCTGGCCTGGCGCTGGGGCGGGGGGAGCAGCCTGAGGTCCCCTAGCCCAGCACCAGGACGGGAAGCGCACCTTGAGGTCCCCTGTCAAGCCCTGCAGGGTGGGGGAGGGCGTAGCCTCAGGTCCCTGCTGATTGCTTGTTAAGGCTCCTTATGGGAACTTGGCCTCTGCTGTGGGTGCAGCCATCTTTGTGACGGAGTTATGGTCAATTAGCATATTCCCTCTTTATTAGATAGGATTTATTGTGATACATAGAAATACAACCAGGTTTTATATATACTTGCATTGTATCAAGCCACTTTAATAAACTCAGTAATTTATGATAGTAATTTAGTTATAGAATGTGTTTTTCTTTAAATGCAGTTAACTTATATGTGAACAATGAGAATTTTATTGTTTTCTTTCCAATCCAGCAAGTAACTTCGATTTGATTTTCTTTGTGGAGCTTTCGGTACTTCATCATTAAGTATAATATTTATTTAGTTTATTTGTATATCCTTGATCAAATTAAGGAGAATTATTTTCCATTTCCATTTTTAGTTTGCTAAGCATTTTTCATTAATTAAAAAAATTAATTGTGGTGAAATATTCACAACATAAAATTGACTACCTTAACTATTTTAAGTGTAAAGTTAAGAACATTCACATTGTTGCACAACCATCACCACCATCCATCTCCAGAATTTGTTTTATCTTTTAAAACCAAAACTCTCTACACATTAAATAGTAATTCCTCATATTCCCTTCCTCCTAATATCTGGCAGCCATCCTTCTACTTTCTGTCTCTATGAACTGACTTCTCTAGGTACCTCATATAAGTAGAATCATACAGTATTTGTTCTTTCATATCTGGTTTATTTCACTTTGTGTCCTTAATGTCCATCCATGTTGTAGTGTGTATCAGAATTTCCTGCCTTTTTAAGGCTGAATAATATCACTTTTGGGTATATATACCACATTTTGTTTATCCATTCAGCCATCAATGAACAATTGGGTTGCTTCCATCTTTTGGCTATCTATATATATAAAAGCCCAGCGACCATTACAGTGGAATG
The DNA here is from genome assembly GCF_963455305.1 of Plecotus auritus. Lineage (NCBI taxonomy): Eukaryota > Metazoa > Chordata > Mammalia > Chiroptera > Vespertilionidae > Plecotus > Plecotus auritus. The sequence goes on along the minus strand of NC_137776.1, from coordinate 118,645,526 downwards.
ACTGGAACCACCGGTCACTATGACGTGTACTGACCACTAGGGGGCAGACACCAAATGCAGGAGCTTTCCCCTCGTGGTCAGTGCGCTCCCACAGTGGGAGCGCTGCTCAGCCAGAAGCTGGGCTCCTGGCTGGCGAGTGCAGTGGTGGTGGCGGGAGCCTCTCCCGCCTCTGTGGCAGTGCTAAGGAGCGGCAAGCCAAGTGGTAAGGAACGAGCAGACAGGCGGGGTGGTAAGGAGCAAGCAGGCAGGTGGTTAGGAGTCAGCAGGAGGGCGGTTGGGAGCAAGGAGGCAGGCGGTTAGGAGTGAGGGGTCCCAGATTGAGAGAGGGTGCAGGCTGGGTTGAGCCTCCCCCCCCCCCTTGCATGAATTTCATGCACTGGGTCTCTAGTTGTGAATAATGCTGCTATGAACATGGATGTACAAATATTTGTTTGTATCCCTATTTTCAGTTATTTAAAAAAATAATTTCTTATTTTTCAATTACAGTTGACATACAATATTATATTAGTTTCAGGTGTACAACCCAGTAACTAGATAGTATATAACTAAGTGATCATCTCCATAAATCTACTACCCATCCAACATCATACATAGTTATTGCAATATTATTGAGTATATTCCCTCTGCTGTACTTTACATCCCATAATTATTCTATAACTTCTAATTTATACATTTTAATCCCTTCATATTTTCCTCCAATTCCCCAAACCTCTCTCCCATCTGGCAACTGTCAAATGTTCTCTGTATCTATGAGTCTGATTCTGTTTTGCTTGTTTATTTTGTTTTTAAAATACATTTGCTGATAGATATGTATTTATTGCCATTTTATTGTTCACATTTTAATTTTTTTTCCTATTATTATTTAAAAAGACCCTTTGACATTTCATGTAATGCTGGTCTCATGGTGGTGAACTCCTTTAGCTTTTTCTTGTCTGGGAAGCTGTTTATATGTCCTTTAATTATAAATGATAACTTTGCTTGATAGAGTAATCTTGGTTGTAGGTCTTTGCTTTTCATCACTTTGAATGTTTTATGCTAGTTTCTTTTGGCCTGCAAAGTTTCTGTTGAGAAATCAAATGACAATCTTATGAGAGCTCTCTTGTAAATAACTGTTTTTTTGGTTTTTGTTTTTTTTTTTTTTTTGGCTGATTTTAAGATTCTCTCTCTGTCTTTAATAATTGGCCTTTTTATTATGATGTGGTGTGGGCCTCTTTGTGTTCATCTTGTTTGGGACTCTCTATGCTTCCTGAAGTTGTATGTCTATATTTTCAACAATATAGGGATGTTTTTTGTCCTAATTTTTTTCACATAGGTTTTCAATTCTTGCTCTCTCTATTCTCCTTCTGTCACCCCCATTATGTGAATGTTGGTATGCTTGAAGCTGTCCCAGAAGCTCCTTATTCTATCCTCATTTTGGGAGATTTTTTTTCTTTTTCCTATTATGATTGGGTATTTTCTGCTTCCTTATCTTCCAAATCTCTGAGCTGATCCTCTGCTTCATCTACTCCAATGTTGATTCTCTGTAATGTATTTTTATTTCACTTAATGTATTCTTCAATTCTGATTGGCTCTTTTTTTTATGTTTCCAAATTCTGTTTTTATGTATCCTATCTCTTTGTTTAAGTTCTCACTAATTTATCTCTCATCCCCTAAGTTTATTGAGCATCCTTATAACCAGTGTTTTGAACTCTGTCTCCAATTTTGTTTAGTTTTTAGTTTTCTTTCTTCTAGAATTTTGTTCTTTTTTTTTCATTTGGGGCATGTTTCTTTCTCTCCTCATTGTGGCAGCCTCCCTGTGTTTGTTTCTATGTATCAGGTAGAGCTGTTATGTCTCCTGGAGTTGGTAGAGTGTCCTTATTACTAGGTGTTCTGTAGGGTCCAGTGGCACAGCCTCCCCTATTACCCAAGCTTGCCACTCCAGGTGTGCTTCCCCCCTTTATGGGCTGTGCACACCCTCCTGTTGTAGTTGAGCCTTGATTGTTGCTGACACATCAATAGAAGAGATTTAACCCACCAGGCCAATGGGCTTCAAGGACTGGCTGAGACCACTGTGGAAGATCAGCTGTTCAGGGACCCACCCCACAAAACAGAACTTACTTCTATGGGGCTCCTGTGCTTGCTGAGTTCATACCTTGAGTGTGTAACTTTTAGAGATGGTTGGGTGGTGCTTCAATGTGGTCTGAAGATGTCCCCTGGGTATGCTGATTCTGGGGCCTCCCAGAAGATGTAGGTCAAGGTGAATCACCATCTTTGTTCTACTTGGGTCATGCAACATTAGCTCTAAAGTGATATTCAGATAACTGCTACACGGACTGTGCTTGGAAGTGCCCAGGAGAGGCCAAGCTATGAACCAAGGCTGACTACCACTGGTGCCAGGCCTGGGACCACTTAGCAAGAGTATGGGGCATGCTGAGGCCAGATGCTGCTTGTTTGAAATTTTAGGAAAGTCTAAAGCATGATCTGAGATGGGGCATTTGTATGGAAAAGCCATTTGTAATGGAAACAGCTTGGATTGAAACAGCAAGTTGGGTAAGTGGCATCCCAGGGAATTACCAGGGTGGGCGAACAGTGAGAGACAGGTTGATGTAGTCTCAGATATGGTACCAACCTGCAGGTTCTGTGGGGGGTGTCAGCAAAGGAACAATGGCCTCTGCCAGCACTCTGTCTGGGAGAAAGCTATCCCTTCAGCTCTTGCCCTGATTCCAGACACTTCAGTTCCTCCCCATATGTTGCTGGTGCCTTCTGAGCTGTTGTCCCAGTGCTGGACTTCAGAGCAAGTGAGTCCAAGTAAATCTATTTCCAAGCTGTTTAAGAGGAATTGCCTGGGATGCTAACAGTGCCAGGCCCCCCATTCTCCACCCTCACCTCCACTCATTTTGTCTCAATTCAACTATAATCCTTCCTGGTTTTTACAGTTAGAAGTTATGGGGATTTCTCTTCCAGACACTGGAAAACTCTGGCTGGGGGGTTCTGCTGTGGGGCTAGGACCCCTCACTCCTCAGGGTGGATCTCTGCAGCTGAGATATCCTTCATGATTTTTATCTGTTACAGGTGGGTGTGGGACCAGCCCATTCTACATCTCTGCCCCTCTTACCAGTCTTGATGTGGCTTCTTTAAATCCTTAGTTGTAGGACTTACGTTCAGCTAGATCTAAGGTGGTTCTGCATGATGATTGTTCTATAGTTTAGTTGTAATTTTGATGTGGTTGTGGGAGGATGTGAGTACCACATTTACCTACACTGCCATGTTGGCCTGAAGCCAGGGTAAGAAATGCTATTTTCAGTTTTTAGACATTTATCCAGAAGTAGAATTGCTGAATCATGTTAATTCTATTTTTAATTCTTTAATTCCCATAAATCAGTGGTTGCACCATTTTATATTCCCACCAACAGTGCACAAGAGTTCCATTTTTTTTCACATCTTTATCAATGCACCCTAGTGAGAATTCTAAAAAATGTTTTGGCAGTTTCTTTCTATTCCTAAGATTTACTTATCCAATTATTTCCATAACTTCTTAATCTGTATTTTTCATTCTTCGGATATATATTTTTAATTATATATTTTTCCCATAGAATAAATTTTGGAACTTAATTATTTCCAAAGCATGGAAAGAGAAGAAAATGTAAAGATACTAAAATTATTCTGTTTTCTGTTATATTCAATATATGGTCTGTCTTCTTTCTTTTACCATCTATCTACACTGTTAATAGTTTCTTCCTGTTTGTGCTCTGATGTCACCTCCTTCATAAGTTTTTGTTCTAGAAAAACTTGGTTCTAGAACATCTTAATATTACTCTTTTCTTTCCTAAATCCATGGCCAAATTCATTTTGTAGTTGTCATTTAAATTTTATTACTATATTTCAATTTATATGACGTCTATGTCCAAAATGACTTAAAGGCAGCTTACAAAGCAGTTATTTACCTCACCATTCTAGACAGTGGCGTTATTTGTGTTCATGATTTTTCTTTTCCCTTTACTTCCCTTCTACCTATGGAAATCTTATTTACTGCCCAAGATCCAGATTATATACCACCTCTTTTCTGAATCATCCCCTCCTTAACCCTGTGTCTGTGCCCCTGTTCACTTTCTACACAGTATACACTGTTTTATTTTGGATGTTCCTTCTAGAATAAAAGTTTTTTATGGTGAAAAATCATGTTTTATGCGCCTTTATTTCTTAGTGTCTCATAATAAACCCTTTGTAATCATATAAAATGTCCAACTAGGGCCAGAGAAGATAGAAGATAGAGGGAACAACTTGTAAATGGAGGTACTGAAAATTTACATGGCTGTGTCAATGTAATTAACTTTAGTGTTTAATACATGGCCCTATCATATATAGAATATGTTTATCAAATACCTATCTGTATGATATTCATGTATATATTATTACAAGCTACAAATATATTTCTGTTAGGTTTACAAAGCACCTACATATTAGTCTTCTGCAAATACCTCACTGTTTAAAAATATTAAGGTGCTTAAGAAAAGACAGATAAATAAACATGTCATTCCTGCACATCACCTGTGTTAGAGCACCAAATACAACACTTTGCTGCACACTAGACACTCAATAAATGTCCCCTTTATCTTTTCAACATCTAGCTACCTAGTTACCATGCCTATCAAATCCATTTCTAGAAATATTATTCTCTTCTTTCTTACTTGTCTTTGTACTGTAAGCAAAAAGAACACATCTTATGAACAGGTTATTAAAATGTCACCAATTTACTAATTTGATAGAACATTGTTCCCGGGATTATGTAACTGTTAATTCTAATATCTACTACATCAATGATTATATTGTGATTATGTTTAAATAAATATGCAATTTCTTCATATAAGCCTACAGGCATACTGTAATTAAATGTGACTATTGTGTAAATTAAGATAAATCTTCATAAGCAACCACCTTTGTCACAATGTGGGTAAAAAGGGACGGATATTATGACGTATGGTGGTCACTCCTAACTGTTACATATAAATCTTCCAGTTGTCTCTTACATATGGGAGCACCTAGAGAAAAGGAGCACTCAAGATTATTTTTCTTACAAAAAGTCTATATTTAAGGAATGTATTTTTATGCAACTTAATATTAAGTACATCTTAAATAGATATAAACTAAAACAATTGCCAAATAATGAAAATAGATGGAAATACATGTGCCGCTCCATCTATTATCTATTTTTCTCCATATATAGAAAGGAAGGCAGAAGACTGGTGCTAAAGGGGAAAAAATCCAGCTATCATTTACATTTGATCCTTAGCAAAACCACGTAAGAAAATGGGAGCTTTTCAAACCTACTCCCTGCAAAGCACATAGCTTAATCATTAAAAACAACAAACAAAAACTATATAGCAAAGGAAAATAGCAGTGAGCTTCATTTCTGATATTATTTATAAAGAAATATTTATAATGATCAAGTAAAGCTTACTGACAGTGGCAAGTGGCTGCACATTCTCATCTGCCCTTCTTCATAAGTCTTTGCTTGCAAAATGATGACCAATAGGGCAGTAGCAGACTGAAAGGTAGTCACAGTTATTTACACTCTTATAATCTGAAGTTTTAACAGAATGAAACTCACAACAGACTTGAGTCCCTCCAGGGCCCAAGACTTTTTCTGGTATTGTTTGACTCTCAGAAGTTCTGTGCAGTAGCACTTAGCATTTGGCATACGGTGACTTTGCCTGAGAGGACCTTGCATCTGCACCAAGGTGTAATTTGAAGACCCTAAAGCAGAACACTCAGGCAAGCCAGGGATGCCTAGGACTAATATCACAGAGCATTAGGTGCAAACTAATGACTAAAGTTGGTCAAAGGGAACAAACTTTTAGTTATAAGATGAATAAGTTTTGAGGATCGAGTGTACAGCAAGTGACTAAAATTAATACTGTATTGTATACTTGAAATATGCTAAGAGAGTAGATCCTACATATTCTTACCACACATGAGAAAAAAGGTAACTGTGAGGTAACGGTAATGTATGTGATAATTAGCTTGATTGTGGTAAACATTTCACAATATCAAATCATCACATTGTATGCCTTAAATATATACAATTTTATTTGTCAATTATATCACAAATAAGTTTAAAGAAAACAAACAAACAAAAAACTCCCAAAACTCAAAAGTTGTCTCATTTTTCACCTGCTCTGGCAGATCCAAATATGTTCTGAGTTCAACCCAGGTCCTTTGTCCCCATCTCAAGCCCAGGTGTCATTCGTATACATGTCCATATTTGAAGGATGGGAGTGGGGCTCATTTCTTCCAAAAGATCATGGGCCAGTGGTAGTGGCAAAAAGGAAGGTTGGATCAGTCTAAAGTAACTACCTTATTTGGCATTTGAAAATTGTAAACAGGACCAATTCCCATAGCTCAGAAATTGTCCATATTTCTTTCACTCAATAGTAATGGTTGAATCTTGTATGGGCATTCCCCTCCCCAGGGAAAAATTGTACTGCTTACCGATGAAGGGAAGATTGCAGTAACCGAACCAGGGAAGAGATGAACTGGCATCCTTGGAATGCAGTAGGAATCCACAGATACTGTGAAGGGATAGTCAGATAGGCATTTTCAACTTCACTTTAAAAGATGAATCTAACCTTTCATTCACTGAACAGAACCCTATAAAATGTCAGTGAGCATTAACATTAATTAACATTGTGGCTTATTCATCAGGTAAGGATATATAGTGTAGGGCCTCCTGTGGCCTGTGAATCATAATTGTTGAGACCTTTCTTCAGCTGCCTCAACATAAGGATGCATACTGGCTGTATGTTGAGCACCTTTCTTTCAATGTCTACACATTTATTATATAGTTTCTGGTGACACACAGGTAGTGTCTCACTTTGGTTCATTGCACATCAAGGTTCCAGTGAAGAGTCAACCCTTGGGAACCTAGAATTGACCACCTTCCTCCCCTAACCTCTACCAACAAAATAAATGAGGATAAATAGTTGTTCCCTGCTTCGTACTGTGTGCATTGTTTTCATATAAACATTTGTTAGAAGGAGGAAAAATAGTTACTCTCTCTGGATGTGTCTGTGTTCAACCCTTCCTTGGGGTGCACTTTTAATTCTGCAGCCTGGGTATTAGCAATATTAAACTGAAAATGTCACAGAATGTCAAATCGGAAAATGTCACTGGGAGAGGGGGAAAAAAAGATGGTGACCCCATACCACCCACAGATGAAATAAATATGCCTCCCTGGTACTGTACAATGGTTTTTTTAGTGGGTATAATTTTATACATTTTGCATCCTATTAATTTTCATGGCATTGATGGAGAAATATTAGAACAGCGAGAGTACTGAAGAGAAATTAACTCATCAATTACATGTATGGGGCAGTGGAGACTGAGTTTATTTCACCATTTCAAATTGCAATAAAACTGTAATTACTAACTCATTGAATCTTCATGGAAATCTGCATTTATTACCACTTAATTTGAAGTCAGTGACTGCTGTATACTTAACTTTTCTCTAATATCTTCTTCCAAGTATAAATAGTAGAAAACAGTTTGAAATTAAAGCAGCTGTCCCACTCAGTCCCCACAGAAACATTTTTATAATCATCCAAACTAAATTTTGCCCATGAAACCAGAAAGATTAGTTTGTATTTAAATAGTGCAGAAAATGGAAAGTGAATATATTTTTTGTTCAAAGACTCAATTCCCCTTTTTATGTCTCTCTCTTCTCTCCATATCTGCCTAACTCTCTGCCACTCCTCCCTCCCCTATCTTTTCTTCACATACTCAGGTATGGCACATAGAGAGTGGTTTCCTACAGAGAGAAGGGCGAAGGGGGAAGATGAAGCCGAAAATTTAGGTTCCTGTTCTTTTCTAGGCCATTTACCAACTTCATGGTTTTGAGCAAGTTATTTCACTCTTTTGAAACTCACTCTTCTCATCTGTAAAATGGGGATTATAATGCCAACCTTCTAAGGTTTATGTGAACATTAAGTGAACTAATAGATGTGATTACCCTAGTGTAGCAACCAGCATTTTAATGTTTGTTTCTCTTCCTTTCATCTTTAAAGAAAACCAGAAATTGTAGATATTACATACTGTGTCATGATTTATGGAGCGAATTGAATTTCCCTGACAGTTTAGTATCTAGAAGGATCAAAACTGCATTTATTATACATAGGCCATTTGTTTTTGTTTTTATATCTTTAATATGGTTGAAAAGCAAAGTTCTATATAAATCAAAACTGATCTTTTAACCATATATTTTCTTACTTGCCACTATGAATTAATTAAGTCTGAAAGGCATTATTTAAATGTTATTTCTATTTCTTTAGTCAGTAACTGACACCTGGGAAATGCTACATAACAGATGCTAAAGGGTCACAAAGGGGCAGAAATCACCTGCGTTTTATTTTTGAGCCAGTGATGCTTTTCAGAATTCTGTTTCTGTCAGCTACAGGTTTGATGAATGAGCATAAGGAAGTAAAGGAAACAAGTGACCATGGTGTGTGCACTGTCTGATTGAGGACCAGAGACAGGAAAGCTCACTCTCTGATCATAGCAAGAAAAAGCACATAAATAGCAGTTGGGATAGGGACTAGTTACAAACAAAACATAAACAGAATAAATGTTTTAAACAATTTTAAAGGAATGGTGGGTGCTGAACTGATAATTCTAAAATTCCCTTCACAAGCAGCGTTAGGTGCATTTGTTAATCTCGACTCTACCTCTCAGAATAACTGTCCATTCTAGAGATTTCTGTTGCCTATCAAGTAATTAGTGCACACAGTAACACAGCAGAGCACAGGCAAGAATAAAACTAAATTCTGTGCATTTGCTTTCATTCACTTGCCTATCTTTCCGGACCCCTAAAAGGTGCAGATGTTGTCCCTGAGAAAATGAACTGAGTACTCCTTAAGCTGATCTGCCATTTACATGTCTGCTCCATGGGTTTGAATTAATCAACATACATGCAAAACATTTTTATTGCTGGCCAGGACCTGTTGAGCAAATGCCCTGTCTCTGATCACAGAATGCTTCAGCTGAATTCCCTGAACAGTGCCAGTCTATATAGCATGGAAAAGAAACACCAAGGTAGTCAGGGATATGATCATCATTAAGACTCCTTCTGTATACTTACTGTCTGCAAAAATGCGTAAAGAAGCACTAAGGTTGAAATGAGTTAATACATGTAGAGCTCTTTTAAGAGCTCGAGCCACATAATAAGCTCTTAATTAATGTCCGTTATTATCACTGTTACTCCTATACCACTTCTGTAGTACAACTGGGATACAGTTGCCAACTAAAAAGTGATGTTTTATCTGCATGCAAAAAATAAAGGAAAGGTGAATTCTGCTATTTATGATATTCAATGGAAAATCCCAAGCAAGAACGCTCATGCTCCAACTTTAGCAACTTAGTATTGATTAGCCACAGCTTACCAGTTGATATATCCAATCTATTATGTTTCTGAGAAGAAGATAGAAAGTATTTAGTGGGGAAAAATTAGCTGTCATTTATAAATTGATGCTATTAGCTCACCTGATTAAAATGCATATTTTCAATATGAACTCTATAGAGAATACAGGAACTATTAACTTGATTCTAATTCTTTTTAATTCTGAGAATCTTTTTACTAGTAAGTACGAAAATCTTTTGGTCCTAGAGATTCAAAGTGTTCATAGAGGTTTATGCAGCAGTGTTTACAGCTTATTCCTAAATCCATCTGGGGTGTTTCTGCCATTATCTGTCAGACCATCTCTGGTTCTCGCTCAAGATTCCCCCTGTGAATATTCTGAACTGTGGTGATAAGATGCAAGGGAATAGAAGGACAGTTAGTGGTAAGGATTTGTTTTTTGGGTGTTTGTTATTGTTACTATATTGAGAAAAAATGAGGGATAGCTTTGGTATTACCGGAAATATAAAACTGTGCTGTCTGGCCCCTGTTTGGGTAGACCTTGGGTGGTTGTGTTGGAATATTATTCCTGTAGCTATCTTTAGGAAAACCCTGAGAGCACTAAATGTTCAGTAAATGTTCAGTGAGATCCTTAGTGTATCAGATTATCTGCAATAATCATTTTCTCCTTTCTCCTTTGAATTTTGCTTTTCTATTGATGTGTGCACTGCTGAACTTCTACTTTTCTGCCTTTTCTGTCATCTTCTAAATGTTGTCTTCTTTGTCTTTGTGACCCTGCCCCCAACTCTTCTGTAGATCTCATCTGGGTCAGGAGGCATTTTTCACATGGATGCTTTTCAACTCTATTTAACATATGCCCCTTGAATCAGCTTTCAAATGGCCTCCCAGACATCTTTTTGTAAATATAATTTCAGCAAATTATACTCAACATATAAAATATCATTTGCCCCTCCAGTACCAGGATTTTCTTCTGATAACTCAGTCTTCAGCAGTGGTATTCCTATTTTCCCTGGTGCTAAAAAAAGAACTTTGATTTTCATACAATAATTTGAATTAATCCTACATCTAATCAAATTCTTTTTTAAAATATATTTTATTGATTTTTTACAGAGAGGAAGGGAGAGGGATAGAGAGTTAGAAACATTGATGAGAGAGAAACATCAATCAGCTGCCTCCTGCACACTCCCCACTGGAGATGTGCCCACAACCAAGGTACATGCCCTTGACCGGAATTGAACTTGGGACCCTTCAGTCCGCAGGCAGACGCTCTATCCATTGAGCCAAACCAGTTAGGGCTAATCAAATTCTTTGAACTATGGATTTCTCCTATATTCAGGCCTATGATACTTAGCATTCAAATCAAGCTGACACTCCATTTCTAGCATGTTTCCATTCTAACTGCTGCAGATATTGGTCACATTCCTGAAAAAGCTGCTTTCTATGGCTTCTTAATCGATTACTCAAAGATTTCTCATTTCTGGCCCTTATTTTTCATCTACGTATACCCTATGCTCCAATCTAGCAGTGGGCAAAGTACCTCAGGCCACATTTGTGCTTCCACTTGTATCTATTAATAAAGTTTTATTGGAGCATAGCCAGTTCAATTCACCTGCATATTATCTGTGGCTACCTTCATTCTAAAATGGCAAAGTTGAGTAGTAGAGACAGAGACTGTATGGCCCTCAAAGCTGAGCTATTAGCTATCTGGCCCTCTGCAGTAAAAGTTTGCTGACTCTTCTAGATGATAGCTTTTGAAAGTTTAATAATTTGGGGTTAGGACCATGATTCTGAATATCTAACAAGTGCCCATGATGCAAATGCTCTTGGATTACAGACAAAATATTGAGAACCAAAGCTCAAGAGCAAATTTACTAACTGCTTGCCTCATAAAATATTGAGAGACAGAAAGCATCTATGGTTTCATGACTACATCAGGCTATAACTCCACTTAATAGTTTTGTTGGATGTACTAATATATTAACAACTTTAAGAATCTCTAATATAAAAGCAAAACAAAATTAAATATAACAAAACATGGACAGTTAGTCATTCTATGAGTTAGTCTATCACTTCTAAAACTGCCAAAATTGCCCTAGCCGGTTTGGCTCAGTGGATAGAGTGTTGGCCTGTGGACCAAAGGGTCCTGGGTATGATTCCAGTCAAGGGTATGTACTTTGGTTGCAGGTTCCTTCCCAGCCAGGGCCCTGGTCAGGGCACATACAGGAGGCAACCAGTCGATGTATTTCTCTCACATCGATGTTTCCCTCTTCCTTCCACTCTCTCTAAAAATCAATGAAAAAATATTTTCAAGTGGGGATTAAAAAAGCAAAACACATGAAACTGCCAAAATCTCCCCTTCCTTTGGTTTATTTCTAACTAGAGACCCAGTGCATGAAATTCATACATGGGGGGGAGGGGTTGGGTCCCTCAGCCCGGCCTGCACCCTCTCGCAATCTGGGACCTCTTGGGGGATGTCCAACTGTTGGTTTAGGCCCAGAGGGATCGGGCCTAAACTGGCAGTCAGACATCCCTCTCACAATCCAGGACCCCTCACTCCTAACTGCCCTCCTGCTCATTTCTTACTGCCCACCTGCTTGCTCCAACATCCAACATCACTATCTAGTTGCAGAATGATTCCTCATGCCAAAAGGAAACCCTGCACCAAAGCACTCATTTCCTAGTCCTCCCCAGATCAACTTTCTGTCTCTGCTTCTTTACCAATTCTGGATGTTTCCTATAAATGGAATCTTACAGTAGGTGCCTTTTTGTGTCTGCTCACATATTTTTGTCTGTTTTTATCTGACAGCACATTTTGGTTATTTGAAAGGGAAATCCCAGATGGTTTAGAGATCAGATGAAAAAACAAGCCCTTTAGTAAGTGTGTGCATCATCTCGAAGTAGAGACTGCTGTGCTAAGTGTGACCCCAGGGCCAAAAGGCAGTCAGGCAAAGGCTGGTTCTTCCTGTTCCCAAAACAAAAATGAGAAAAAGGAAGAAAGCTGGAAAGATAAACTCCATGCTGGAAAGCATTCCTCACAACCTAAGGCCAGAAAGAAGTGTCTCATCACTGTGGTGCAGAAAACCCTCCAAAGCTGGTGTGTTCTAAAGGGGCAGAGGGCAAACACATGCACCTCCAACGAGAGGCAGTGCACACACCAGTACATGTCAGAGATGCCCAAGCTCCACGATGGGGACACATCTACTGTCAACACTGTGGGAGGGCACTGTCACCATCAAGCTGGCAGGCTTCTGGTCTGGTGGTGACCAGCCCCAGGGACAAAATAAGGAAGCAGAGGGAAGATCCCCTGGAGAGAAGATCTCCTGGAGAGAAGAGGGAAGGCCCCTCCTCTGGGAAAAGAGTGTGCTGGACCCACCAAAGTTCCACAGGTGCACCCCTTCACCTGTCAGAGCTCATCTTAAAGATTACCCCACAGAAGTTCTTGCACAAGGTTTCAAAGATATATTTTTGAGACCACCCATCAGAGCACTGAAGAAGTAGGAATTTGGAAAAACACTAGTATCCATGGAGAGGGGATGGGATCCACTAACCCTGGTCCACATGGACGAGGAAAGCTAAGCACCTGCTATGCAGGAGTCTTTGATGCTGACAGATAAAGACCTCAGGGTTCCTCTCATGTGGGAAAAGTGGACCAACCATCTGCACCCAGTATCCCACCTGTTAGATTCCATACATGTCATTTCAACAAATAGGCACACATATGTGAATATAAGTCTGCCTGTGACAGAGACAAACACAATGAGAGAGGCGGAGCCTGAGAGGTACCCACCAAACCAGTTATGATGGTAACCTCTGGGGTGGGGCTTGCAGATCTCTTATCTTCTTCAGGTGATGTCTAAATTTTTCTAATGCATATATGACTTTGATAGTTCTAAAAATATTGAAGTCATATGTTCAGTGTTATCCATTTATCACTCATCTGTGGAGTAAAGTACATTGTTTATTTTTTAATTATTAAAATAGAGGTTTATTGTAATACAATAGTGAATTTTAAAGGAATCCAGAATCATGTATACAGCAAAGTCCTAGGGAGGAGAGCCCTGGCAGGGGTACTCACCGTTCCTTGCAGTCCTTTCCCTGTGTGTGCACATTGTGTCAGCATGTGCATGTGTGTGCATCTGTGTTTCTGCACCCAGGTATGCATGTATGGGTGCCTGTGGGTGTTAATGTGTGTGCTGCTGCTCCTGTGGGTGTCAGGTGAGGAGGATTCTGGGGCATGTACCCTTCAGGATCCTCATTTCCCTAGGTAATGCGAGTCAGTCCTCTTCTTCCTTCGCCTCAACAAATTATTAGCAAACTGAATCCAGCATTATATTTAAAAGATCATACACTATGATCAAGTGATATTTATTTTGGGGAGGCAACATTGGTCCAATATCTGCAAATCAATAACACGATATGTCACATAAACAAAATGAAAGCTACACATCATATGATTACATCAATAGTTGCAGAAAAAGTTTGTGACACAATCTAGCACCCATTTACAATAAAGACTTCCAGCAAACTGGGAAAAAGGGAACATATCTCAACATAATAAAGGCCATATATAACATACCCAGCTAACATCATATTCAATGGGGAAAACTAAAAGCATTTCCCTTAATATCAGGAACAAGTCAGGATGTCCACTTTTTCTACTCTTATTCAACATAATACTGGATGTCCTAGCCACATCAATGAGACCAGAAGAAGAAATAAAAAGGCATCCAAATTGGAAAGGAAAAAGTAAAACTGTCATTATTTGCCAATGATATGACATTGTATATATAGAAACCTAAAGATTCTATAAAAAACTACTGGAACTGATATATTCAGTAAAGTAGCAGGACACAAAATAAATACCCAGAAATCAGTTGCATTTTTATACACCAATAATGAAATATCAGAAAAGGCAACTAAGAATACATCGCATTTAAAATTTCATAAAAAGAAAACAACTGGAAATATATTAAACCAAAGAGGTAAAAGAATTGTACTTGGAAAATTATGATATTGAAGAAAGAAATTGAAGAAGATGCAAATGAATGGAATCATATACTATGCTCATTGATAGGAATAATGTAATGTTAAAATGTCCATACTAACCAAAACAATCTATATATTTTACATAATTACAAATTTCCAATGATACATTTCAAAGAACCAGAACAAGTAATTTAAACATTTATATGGAACCACAAAAGACCCATAATAGCCATAGCAATCTTGAGAATGAAAAACAAAGAACTAAGTTGGAGGAATCATGCTACCTGATATCAAACTGTACTGCAAGGCCACAGTAATCAAAAGAGCATGGTATGAGCATAGAAAAAGACAGATCAATGGAACAGAATAAAGAACCCAAAAGTAAACCCATGCCTAGATGGTCAATTAATATTTGACAAAGGAGGCAAGAACATTTATTGGGATAAAGAGAATGTATTTAATAAATGATGTTGAGAAAATTGGACAGATATGTGCACAATATGAAACTAGACCCCCTTTTTATATTACATACTAGAGGCCCAGTGAATGAAAATTCATGCACTGGACGGGGGGTCCCTCAGTCCAGCCAGCCCTCTGTCATAGTCCGGGAGCTCTCAGGGGTGGGAGGTGACCCAGCAATCAGGGGAAGGCAACGGCCCATCACACCTCTACTGCTGCCACTGCTGGCAGTGCAAGCCTTGGCCAGCCCTGGTTACCTGAGCCTCTGCAGCTCTGGGCGGCTGGGCAGCCACCATCCAAGGCTTGCCTGCACCTTTGGCCAGCCCTATAACCCCAACTGCCCTCTCCTGCTGCCCCAGTCACCTCCAACTGCCCTCTCCTGCCAGCCCAGTCGCCCCCAACTGCCCTCCCCTGCCAGCCCGGTTGCCCCCAACTGCCTTCCCCTGCTGGCCAGGTCTCCCCCAACTGCCATTCCCTGCCAGCCTGGTCACCCCTAACTGCCCTCCCCTGCTGGCTTTGTCATCCCTAACTACCCTCCCTTGCCAACCTGGTCCCCCACAACTGCCCTCCCCTGTCGATCATCTTGTGGTGGCCATCTTTGATCACATGGGGCCGGCCATCTTGTATGAGGGCATGAGGGTCAATTTGCATATTACCTCTTTATTATATAGGATAAGAATCAACTCAAAATTGATTAGAGACTTAAATGTAAGACTTGATACCGTAAAAATTCTAGAAGAAAACATAGACAAAATCTTGGACATTTCTATTAGTAATAATTTTTCTGATATATCTCCTCAGATAATAGAAACAACAGAAAAAAAAATAAACAAATTGGATTACATCGAACTAAAACATTTTGCACATCAAAGGAAACCATCACCCACTGAATGAGAGATCATATTCACCAATGATACATTTGATAAGGGCTTACTATCCAAAATTTATAAAGAACTCAACTCAACACCAAATAATCAATTTAAATGAAAAATTGACAAGGGACCTGGATAGGCACTGCTCCAAAGAAGACATACAAATGGCCAATAGACATGAAAAGATGCCCACTAACCATCAGAGAAATGCAAATTAAAACCACAATGAGATATCACCTCACACCTGTCAGAATGGCCATCTCAATAAAAAACAAACAAACAAACAAACAAACAAACAGCAAGTGTTGGCAAAGATGTGGGAAAAAAACCTTGTGCACTGTTGGTGGGAATACAGACTGGTGCAGCCACTGTGGAAAACTGGAATTTCCTCAAAAAGTTAAAAATGGAACTGCCTTATGACCCAGCCATTTCTCTTCTGGGAATATATTCAGAGAAACTTAAAACACTGATTTGAAAGTATGTATGCACCCTGTGTTCATTGCAGCACTATTTGCAATAGCCAAGATTTGGAAGCAGCCCAAGTGCCCATCAATAGATGAATGGATAAAAAAGCAGTGGAACAGTTACACAGTGGAATACTATGCAGCTGTGAAAAACAAGGAAATCTTAACTTAGAGACAGCATGAAGGGACCTAGAGAGCATTATGCTAAGTGAAATAACCCAGTCAGAGAAATGTAATATCATGTGATTTCACTTACTAATGGTATCTAATGAACAAGAATAAACAAACAAAATAGCAGACTCATGGAAACAGAGAACAGAGTGACAGCTGTTGGGGGCAGAGGGTGGGTGCTAGGTGATATTGGTGAAAGAATTAAGCCAAAGAAACCCCAAAGCCTCATGGATACAGTCAACAGCATGATGAGTACCAGGAGGGAAGTGGGGTGAAGGGAGGTAGAAGGCAAAGGGGGGATAAGTAGTGATGGAGGACACTAGACTTTGGGTAGTGATGTATTATAGAATCATACGCCTGAAACCTATATAATTTCCTTAAATGATGTAACTACAATAAATTCAATAAAATAAATTTAAAAAAGTAGGATTTTTGGTGCCTTGATATGTGAGCTTTTTGCTGGTTATATTCTCTAAATCATTTCTTAAAACATGAATTATTTCTGTAGAAAATGTATTTTTAATATAACAGGCTAATTTTTAGCAAGCATTATGGTGGTCTGAAAAGTCACTGCAGAAAAGAAGGAAAGTAGAATTTTGAAATAGTTTTGTATTGGGGATACAGTTCTGCATAGTGAATTGGAAAACACAAATTCTGGACCCACCTATACGTGGGGTCATTGTGTCATCTTGAAGAAATGACTAAATCTTGGGGTCTCAGTGTTTTTATTTTTGTTTCTTTTGTTTAATCCATGTGACAATGCAAGTACATTTTAAATATCTGTACCAACAATAAATACATGAATTCTGAAATTGAAAATAAGACTGTATTTAACTTGGATATTAATAAAGATGACAAGAGAATACATTTAAAAAGGAGGGAATTCATGCCATGGAATAAATATATATGGTTGCTTAAACTTAAGTATGTGCAGCAACTATAAAAACGTGGATTTTTAATGTTAGCCACCAGGTGATGGTAGCAATTTAGAGAAAATTGGTTGTGGTAGCACCCATAATCTTTTAGTTTTCTGAATTTGCATGATTCCTTGATGTGCTTCCTTATCTCACAGTAGTCCACACACATTTCAACTGCGTTGATATTTTATTTATTCATTCACCCAACAAATATTTGATCTAGATCTGGGCTAAGTGCTGGTCAGTTTTTATTTTGTTGGGTTTTTTGTGGGGTTTTTTTTGCATCAGAGATATAAAGTACTAATTATAGAGGGTTATTTTGTCTGTTTGCAATTGCCAAATATTCCATTTTTGAAGCCCAAAGTTTTTTTTTATTAGACATACATAGTTTTCATCTCCTGAGTTTGCTTTTCTCTGGCTCTTTCTCTTTCAATTTGCTATTGTATAAATTTGTGTGAGATATGCTAAAATCATAGCTCTTAGCAAATACAAATGTGACTTGTTTATGCGTTTTGAAAATGTTTGCAAAGAATTCCTTCAAAATAATACCTCCTTATAAAGAACCTAATATAATTGTGCTATAAGAATTTTTACAGCAATACTTGATTATAGGTATAAGAAATGTTATATTTAAAGTTTTATGTTTTCTTGAAAATACTTATTTCATAGAATACTATATTTTTGTGTGTGTTTTTCTCTTCTATCACAATTATGGTGATGTTTTTGAATTTTTTTTTTGTTAAATGTCTTAATACATAGTACTGGTACATAGTAGGTTCTCAAAAATATTAGTTGTGTGACAAAATGTATGAATTAGTAAATAAAATGCATCAATATCTGCATCAGTATCTATCTTTTATAACACAGTTCTGCTTTCCAAGCTTTGCTAATTATTGTATGTGTGTTGCCAAATAAATGGACTCCAAAAATATATTATGCTTCAAAATTGGGCATGCTTTATAATGTGAAATAAGGAAAATATAATAAAATAATCATCTGAAATGCTTCCAAATGCAGACCCTTAGAGTGTTTTCAAGTCTCCTCTCACTCACTATTAAGATTCTAGAATAAGAAATATCCTTTGACTTTTCCTTAAAAATTGAATGGCCACTTCTTTAACCTTTGGGCTTTAACATAGTTAGAATTGATTGTCCCTGATCTTTATTGATGTCTCCTTTAGCTGTTCCTGTCCCCCCACCCCCGAATTCTGTGCCCTGCCACAACTATTTCTGCAAACCATTTCTGCCCCTGACCTCTTCATTGCTATTATTTTCTTTACTCAGATCATGTGTTTCATCTGCCCCTGGATCTTCCCTTGTCCTTGAACCTGGGCTAGAGAGAACACTCTAAAGGCAAATGCATTCAGAGTTGTGTTTCCTTCCATCTACCCCCTAGCTTTCTTCCTGCTGGCACTCTGCCTCTATGTGAGTAGCTTACCTTCCTGGAGGTCAAACGTTTTTGACGTTGGCTGTTCCTTTCTCAGAGGTAGCACAACAGTGATAATTTCTATAGACTTGCCCCTCATTTTGTTCCCATCTTTAACCTCTACTCAAGTATTCCTGCTTATAAGGTTCCCCTGCCTCTGAGATTTATACTTGGGCATCTGAAAATCTGTAGATATCATCTCCCTTCATTTCACAGTTGAACAGTTGAAATTTGGTAAAATATAGTGCATGAGAAGAAAGCACTGCCTCCTAAAACCTCACCAAGAGAACAGAAATGAATAAGAGGGGTGAAAGCCTACTGATTTAAAAGACAATTTTCTCTTATCTCTCTGTAAATAATGTACTCATCACACAGAAACAGTATGATAATCAGAGAAACAATCAGGGATAGAAGAAGAGTTCCTTGAAGTTAAAAATACATTATTTAAAAAATTGAAGTGTTCAAGGAAAAAATAATGTATAGTCTAGTAGAACACAAAGTCAAAGAGATGAAGTTCACCACCCAAATAACAGGAGTTTCAGAAAGAGAAAAAGGATCAAAGAATCAGGTGATAGTAAATATCAAATAAATAAGAGAAGACTTTTTTCAGGAAGGTGGGGTATATGAGTTTTTAGAATGAAAGGGCCCAGAAGCATTCAGCAAAATGGTGAAGAAAGACTCCCTCCAAGGCAACATAACATGTTCAAATGGCAAAAATAAAGAGAAGGATCTAGATTGTTTAGAAAAATGGGTTACACGTTCTGGACCACAATCAGACTGACGAAGGACTTCTTGGTAGCCATACTGGAAGCTAAATATGATTCTTTAAAATTCAGAATAAAACATTTTCCACAAATAGTTCTACATATAGTCAAGGTTTAATCAGTCTGAGGATAGAATAAAGACATTCTCAGGCATACATAATTATAGCCATCTACTTTCCATGTATCCTTTCCTAGAAAACTCCTATGGATAAATTCTACCACAGCTGGGAAGTAAGCAGAACACAGATTAGATTATGAAAACAGGAGTTACAGTACATAATGAAAAAGGAAATCCTAGCAGGAGAGGTGTGCAGCCCACACAGATGGAATCAGTCCGGAATACCAGGCACAGAGGGCGCTGGGAAGGACAGAACTCACAGGTATCCCAGGGAACTGACGTTGGTGGAATTTAGCCTCATGGAGAGCTTTTGCAGTGCTATTAAAGGGGTTGGGAGGGATTATTTATATGTATGAGAAATATTAAATCTAAATAGATGATCACTAATCTCATAGTCTTTTGCTCCCTCCGTTCATTCATGCACTAACAGACAATTGGAATCAGCATGTATGACTCAGATCAATGTCCAGCAAAGGGTCCTGATTCATGTATTTGGTTATAATCCTTTGGTTCTTTCCTCCTGAAGTTATCTCTATTTAGTATTTAGCCCAGACCTTTGTACCTACCAAATTGTTACAGCGTTTTTGTCCTATACAGCATTAATTCGTGTTGTTAAGCAGTCATTTGTTTTAGACTATCACAAATACTCATGCTATACCATTGTCCCTCCCTCCCATTTGACAGATACATGCTTATTGAACACAGAGATATGGTTTTTAAATTATTTATTTAAAAATTCCAGTATACATCATATTTAATAAATAATAGATGTTTATAGTACTAAGTTACTTGACAGTTTTGCTAAAGCAAATTGTTAATTAGCCAGCAAGACCCTGAAAATTAATCCTCTTACCTTTTGGCAGAATTGCACTTAAACATTCTAGACAAATTAATGTCTGCTTTTTATAAGAACATTTATTTTTCTCTCTGTGGCCCATCCTAACTCGCCATTGCTAAGAACTTTTTTTATATTTCAGTTAAATCCTTCAAATTGCTGTTTAAGTTATTATTTTTTCTTTATTATATCAGTTGGGGAATATTATTTCTCTCTCTCTCCTAGTTTGCTTCAAATTGAAGGTGAAAAAAAGTTTTTGTCTTAACATGGTCTGGCCTCTTGAAAACAAATAAAGGAGACTAGTTTGAGAGCTAACCTTAGGCAACTCACAACTTTAGCCAGCTGTCATCTTATTTTTTGTTTTTTGTTTTTATTGATTAAGTTATTACATGTGTGTCCTTATCCCCCCATTGCCACCCCCAACCCCTGCTCATGCCCTCACCTCCCTGGTGTCTGTGTCCATTGGTTAGGCTTATATGCATGCATACAAGTCCTTTGGTTGATCTCTCCCCATTACTCCGACCCTCCCCTGCCTTTCTTCTGAGGTTTGATGGTCTGATCGATGTTTCTCTGTCTCTGGATCTGTTTTTGTTCATCAGTTTATGTTGTTCATTATAATCCACAAATGAGTGAGATCATGTGATATTTATCTCTCTCTGACTGACTTATTTCACTTAGCATAATGCTCTCCAGCTCCATCCATGCTGTTGCAAATGGTAGGAGAGCCTTCCTTTTTACAGCAGCGTAGTATTCCATTGTGTAGATATACCACAGTTTTTTAATCTACTCATCTGCTGATGGGCAATATATCCCCAGAAACTAGAAACACCAATCAGAAAGGATATATGCACCCCTATGTTCATAGCAGCACAATTTACAATAGCTAGGATTTGGAAACAGCCTAAATTGTCGTCTTGTTGATGTGGAAATTGTGCAGCATAATGGCCCTTTGCAACTTGTAAATCTGAAGAGAATTTGGTTATTTACTGATCTTGAATGTCTCACAAATTTAGCCTTTTACCCTTTGTAATAGACTACTTTCCTGGAAATTCCCATTTTGGTTTATTGCCATGACTATGGTACTATATTATTAGGCATTTAATAAAATTGTAAGTTTAATGCGAAATGATTTTTTTAATCAATGATATTTACTATTGAGTTCTTCCTTTTCATATAATGGTAACCACCAGCATATTAGGGACACTTACTATAAGGTCTGATTTACTGATAACCAAAGGTTAGGTCTTGAACATTGGTTCTTGTAGAAAATAGGATTAATATAAAATTTAGATTATACATAGTAAAATACCTATTTTTATTAAACAAACATTAAATACCTCTGTGTACTAAAAGTAATTTATGAAGCATAGGTAATAATATGTTTACCCTTTATATTAAACTAGAGCCTGGTGCATGAAGTTCATGCACTGGGGGCGGGGGTGTCCTTCAGCCCAGCCTGCACCTTCTCCAATCTGGGACCCCTTGGGGGATGTCTGTGGGATCAGGCCTAAACCGGCAGTCGGACTCCCCCTCACAATCCGGGACTGCTGGCTCCTAATCACTCACCTGCCTGGCTGCCTGATTGTCCCTAACCACTCTGCCTGCCAGCCTGATAGCCCCCTAACTGCTCCCCTGCTGGCATGATTTACACCTAACTGCTCCCCTGCTGGCCCGATCACCCCCAACTGCCCTCCCCTGCAGGCCTGGTCACCCCCAACTGCCCTCCCCTGCCAGCCATCTTGTGATGACATGGGGGCGGCCATCTTTGTGATGATGTGGGGGCAGCCATCATGTGATGACAGGGCGTGAGGGTCAATTTGCATATTACATCTTTATTATATAGGATCATATTATAGTTTTGTTAATGTGGGTTATAATCCATGGATAAGTTCCCTACTCCCAGGAGCTGGTACCAGTGACCAGTGACAAGGCTACTGAGAAGAAACTTCCAGGAGAAATATACACCCCAAGTGGCTCATAGACAAGCCAATGCACAAAATGTAAATATGCTGTGTGTTGTAGTATTAATGATCTCTGCTGTTCCCTAGACTATATATGGGACTACCCTTAAAGTCCTTCACAGTGTGTGGGTGGTCCAAGAATTTCTGAGCTACTCCTTGTTGCTTTCAGATTATCGAACCAATTTGGCTGTAGTTAATAACTCTATTAACTGGGTAATACTACTGTCCTTTTATAGCTCAGCAGCACTGCATCCCCATTATAAACAACTGGTCAGTGATATAAATCTCTTTATATAGTAATACACAAAATATTTTGTCTCTTAAGGGCAGCCTCACAGAAACAGCAACCAGGGCTGCATTTGCTTTCCATTGGGAAAAGCTGCCTCAGGCTTCAGTGGGCCTGCAACTGGGTAGCATCTTCAAAGTCTCTTCTCTGGAGTTGAGCAGATGGCAGCTTTCAGATTGAAAAGTTGATTCAATGCCGCATTTAGTGTGATTAAAACTGACGATGAGCCTGGAGCTAAGTCTACACAGCCTTACAGAACATGTGGCAAAATGGAAAATGAAGGGAACCAATTTATTTGTCTACACAAAACACACACACACACACACACACACACACAGCTTGGTGAATTTTCCCCTACTGGAGTGACTAACTTTTTCTCCTCTCATCAAATGAATTGAATTGACCAGCTAGCTGTACTGGCGTCCTGTAGACACAGCCTGAAGTCTCCTGCTCTAACAGGCTTCACACTCCGGGGGGTCTGTCCTGACACAGCAGGTGCAGAGAGATCTAAGCCCTTAAATGCAGTGTATACACAGAGCTTTGCAGACAGCCCCATGGAGCTACCACATAAGATGGTTTTTCATGTGCAAATGAGAAGGTCTTTCATTTTTCAAGCTATTGCATTGTATCCCCTTCTGTTGAAAGACAAACATAGGAAATGAACCAACATTGAGTTAATTATAGAAGGGTAGCCAGTTCCATAGTCAGGACTATAGGCCTCAGTCATGGAGCTTAAATGCATCAGTATATTTTGAACTATGTTACTCAGAGTTCAAGCCACATTGGGGGTTCATGGCTTTCATGAAACTTCTCCCTGGGAAATCTATTCTGGGAGCACATTGATTTTGAATGTAACTCGTACCAGGATAGTATTAGGGCAAAGAATTATAAAGAGCTAAACGGCTGATTTACAAAGGGAGAAATCACCTGGCATAGTGTTTTAGGAGAAACTCTCTCATCCAGATACATGGTGCTAGAAAGTAAATTTGAAATCTCCTAGGATGAATAACAGTAAATGTGGATCAGATATATATTTAATGATTACAAATGACTTTTCATAGTCATGGAATGGATAACCTTATTTCAAATTACTAGAAAAGGTGTTTGGTTATTTTTCAAAAAGTTTTCAATATTTTGACTTTTGTTTTTGAAAGACTCACTCTTGGAGGTTTTACTTACATATTTATGACTTCCTCATAGTTTATTTAATAATCCAGGTTCTATAAAAATAATGAAATGCTACCTTAAAATATTTTAAAATGTGTTTTAATGTTACATGCATATGTATGTACTTATATATGTGCACACACATACATATATATTTGTGTTATGTATATATATATATATATATATATATATATATGCACAAACACACCATTTATGTACTATTCTCCTTAAACACATAATTTTATTTATAATGACTTTAATGAAACTATATCAGGAATGCTATGAATGTCCCCTCTGACAGAGATTGAAAGAGGAAGTTTTGATAATGCTAATGTCATAACAGTTTTAATAGTGAAAAAGCTGAGAGAGGTTAGGTAATTTTCCAAGGTTACAAAGCTCATAAATGACAGAACCAGGAATTTTAACCTGGATCATAAATCTTTAAATAATGCCATGTGCTTTCTCTTGTTAAATATGCATTTCAAGGTAAATGCTTGAAGTGTATTTCATTATGTGCTACAAAATGAATATTATTTATACATATGCTCAAAATCTGCATGCTGACAATTTCCTTTAATGGATTAAATTTATATGGCAGGTTTCTAATGTAGGCAATGTTGAAGTCTGGTTTTCATGGACACGGTAGCGATCAGACATATCCCTGCTTTCTTTAGTAACGTACATCTGTTGGAGTTTGTCTTTTTTATATAGTTCACATTCATGTTTTATTGTAAGCTTATCTGCAGTGATCATTACTAGAAACATAATATTAAGACCATGTTTTTGTTTCCTTACTATTGTAGAAGCTACTGGAAAATAAGATTTAGCTAGTTTCCATATAGTGTCTCTATGCAATGCAGCTCTCCTGAGTGGCAGGTGGCATTTTTTTTTTTTAAATGAAGGGACTGAGGCGAAATCTGAAATGGCAATATTTAGTATTTATAAAAACAAAGAGGATATCACAGACAAGTCTGTGTCTTAGGGATTCCTTTAAAATAGCCCATCATTAAGCTCTGTGTAGCCGAACACTTCTGTGATTTGAGAACATATTGTTTGTTAAAATACTAACCGAGCTCTCTCAAATGTTCTGGAAGATGTGTCTTGGGAGAGGTCAGATGGGCTCAGATCCCACTGCTGTATGTTTGCTGCAATAGGAATCTACATAGCCATTGATTTTTCTAAGCACAAAAGAGAAAAATGAAAGGATATCAGTCATGCTGCAGGATAAGTGTGGAACAACCCACTCAGCTGTTCAACAAGTGTCTTCTATGGGGTGTGCTCTGTCATTGACAGCCAGGGATTGATGTGTGCAGGACAACCATTGATGCTAATGGAGCTGCGCATGTTAAATCCCAGTGCTCTGACAAAGGACAGATTCAGGGTTGGGTGTGAGCCTTCTGTGAAAAGCAAATTAGGATTGATTTTGTTAAAATAACGGTTCCTTCTGCAAACCCAGGGCCTGTCACAAGACAAATTGGCCTATTTCCCTCCCACCCCCGGGTGTTTGTGGGGAAAGGAAAATTTTAGAAAAAAAAAGCGTAGGTGTTCTTGGTGGAGATTTACAAATATAACCAATTTTGGAAAAAATGCATTTTTCAAAATGCAAAAATATTATTGTCTCTGCAAGATTGCATTTATTCAGGTAAAAATAAAAGATTTAATAAACTCTCCATATGTTTCTAAATATCTGGATAGTCCAGTTCTTATAAGAAAGCAAACAAGCCGAAACCGGTTTGGCTCAGTGGATAGAGCGTCAGCCTGCGGACTGAAAGGTCCCAGGTTCGATTCCGGTCAAGGGCATGTACCTTGGTTGCGGGCACATCCCCAGTAGGAGGTGTGCAGGAGGCAGCTGATCGGTGTTTCTCTCTCATCGATGTTTCTAACTCTCTATCCCTCTCCCTTCCTCTCTGTAAAATATCAATAAAATATATATATATATAAAAAAAGAAAGCAAACAAGGTGATTAGATTTTTTAGTCTTTTCTTTTGAAATTTAAAATTAATTTTATCTGCAGGTGATTTGAGTGAGGGTACTTGGAGAGAGCCATGCATCCTAGTATAGAATTTTTGATTATTTAAAAACTTTTCCTTAGTATTTTTATTACCCTTGGCTTTATTCTCTTTTATACTACAATGGTTCTTTGGTAGAACTATCTCACTTTAGATAAAACATTGAGCCAACATAAAGATTGTTTTCTTATGGAAGCAAAGATTGGAGTCATTTTCTCTTTTTCATGAAATTAATTCATGTCCATGTGTTTAGTGAATATCTACTGTGCACCAGGTATACTTCTAGGGACTGGGAGGGAGACAGTGAACAAAATAGATAAAGTCATGCTCTTATGAAGTCTACCTTTCAGTGTGGGAAGATAGAAATAAACACAACCAAATTATTGCATAATATAAGTGTAAGTGCCTAGAAGGAATACCAAGCAGGATAGTGGGAACAGGGAGCTTGAGAGGTGGAGCTGTTTTTTATGTGGTAATGAGACCCTATGTGGTATTGGAGCTCAATGCTAAATGCTTATCATTGGCTTATGTGGATGCCTAGACCTCGAGTAATATGCAAATAGGTCACCTCTTTTCCTTTGTAAAGAATAGAGTGACATGTTCTTCCACAGAGAAGTCTCTGCTGGCCACCTCATCAGTCCCTGGTATCTCTCTTCACACTCAGGAGTAAGACGGAAGGAAAACGGCATATAAGTAAAAAAGATTTCACTTATATGCATTCATTATAAGAAAATGCATTAAAATAAACTGTACTCTATCTCAGGATACCTTGTTGTAGTCAATTTAATATTAGTCCACATTACTCTGTTTTAAAATTATAAGCTTTCTGACCAAAACTATCAAAAAACTGCCAGCAATCAGAGTTGGGCAGTTTAATGCATACATTTATCACTGCATTCCTCTTATTGTTTACACAGTCCAAAGAAAACATTAAGTCTTTCCTTTCATACATTTAAAATTTCACAGCAATGATATCTAATATTTAAAGAGCACAAACTATGGCTAATCATTGTGCGAAGATGCTCACATGCATTGCCTCAGTTTATGCTAATGGCAATTCTGTGAGGGAAATATGGTCGCCACACCTGTTTTAGAGGTGAGAGAACTAAGACTTGGAAAATTAAGTAACTTGCCTAAGGTTACAAGGCTAGGATATGCTAGATCTGGCATGAAGACTGAGGCAGTTTAAATCCAAAGTCTACAGAAAGTCACAGTGTCAAAATACCATTTCCAGTGGTTGGTGAAGGAAAATGGAATCCCAACCCCCATGCCTACAGTTAGCCACTGCCAGTCCCAGAGCTTAGTGTCTTTAAGTATTAGAAGACATAAGTATCTTGCTACAAAGAATGAAAGAATGATACTAATGAAAAGCTGACTTGGTATTAAGCCCACAGTCCATTCTATGGGCAACAGTCAGAAGGAGGCCTGTTGGGGAGCTCCTGCTATGAGTTTGAGGTTTGCCCAAAGAAAAGGGGCTGGAGTTAGTTAGGATTAAGACTTGGTGAAATACATGGTTTCAATCTAGGAGCAAATGCATGTTGCTCTTGGGAAGAGCATCCCAGAGGTCAGCATTGCCAACAGTGCCAGAATTTGATTTTTCTTTTTAAATCAGCAGCCAGACTCAGAAAGCTGTGTGTGAGCACAAGTCTAAACTCATTGCTCCTCCATCAGCTCCCTCAGATTTGCCCTCAATATTCATTGCTAATTCCACAAATAGTGAGGGGCTTTCACTTGTAGGATGGTGTAGGTGACAGGAAAACAACAGTGAATGCATGAAACCCACACCTTCAATAGAGCTCACATTTTAGTAGGAGTCAATAGATAATATATCACCTAAGCAAATAAAATTGTTAATGATAAGGATGAAGGTATATCAGGGAGGGAAGAGCAGGGTAATTTCAGAGTAGACATCAGAGAGGGCCTGTTGAGAGGGTGACTTCTGATTAAAGATGATCTGCCTGTTAAAGAGGTATTTTATCTGACAGGATATGTGGAACTGAGGTTCCTCTTTCACTTTGAGTCACCTTGCCTCACTCCACATGTCTCCTGATTGGCCTAGCCACTATTTCATTAAGGTCTGGCATGTCATGGTGTCAGTTGTTTTGAATTTTATGCTAAGCAGGGGAGTTACCAGGCCATTATTTACAATTTTTAAATAATATTTGTCTAGTTTCCCTTCAAAGAAAACATAGGCTTACTTTTTTCAATCCACTTGAATAAGTACATAATCTTTTGCACAAATGATTACAAGTTTTATAGGAACTTGACCTCTGGTATGCTAGATGGTGTTGCCCTTGCTGCTTTCACTTGGTAGGCAGGCAGGCATGGAGCCAGAACTTTCGGAATGGCTGGAAGGAGGAGTCTAGGGCTTGAAATCCTTGATGTAGGTGGAATTGTCCTTATTTTACTATTGAAGTAATTGAGTCTGAGTTGGCTAGCCTGCCTTCAAATGGAGGAATCTGAAGGACTGTTTGAGCTATTAAATTTCAAACATCAAGCACATATTTTATGTTTCTATGCTTTTACTGTTTGTGTATGTCAGTGGGTGGGAGTGTATCTGTATGTGTGCATGTTATAATTGCATCAAAGCCCCTCTTTTAATATACATAATAGCTTTTAACTTTTATTTTTAAGTTATCATTGAATTGTTTGAATCTTACTGGTGCTTGCTATTAAACATTATAAATATAATGATTATAAACCAGTCTGAGAAACTAATGAAAGCACGGTAGTGTGTTGGTATCATTTAGGGGGTGCCCCACTCTTTTCTTGTGCTGTTTACATCTTGATAAAAACAGCTTTCTTGAGACATAATTGACATGCAATAAACTGAACATATATGAAGTGTACAGTTTTATATTTTCAATATGTATCCACCAATAAAACCCTTGCCAGAGTCAAGATAATAAACACCTTCATCAAATCTAAAAGCTCCTCTATACCTTTCATAATGTTTCCCACCCTTCCTTCCCTGTCAGTGCCTCCTTCCCCAAGAAACTACCCATCTTTGCTGTCTCTACAGATTAGTTTGTATTTTATTGAATTGTATATAAATGGAATCAGACATGCTGGAAATATTTTCGAATATGGCTTTTATCATTCATCATAATTATTTTGAGATTTCATCTGTGTTGTGTGTATCCATAGTTCATTTTTTATTGCTGAGTAATATTGCATTGTAGGAATATGCTACAATTTGTTTTCCTGGTTACCTCTTAATGGACATTTAGATTGTTTCCAGGCTTTGGCTATGACAAAGCTGTTATAAACATACCTGTACACGTGAGCTGTTAAGACATGGTGAGTAGGACATACTTCTTCCTAGGTGAGGAATATTATCTTGATGGTAGTGATGATAATAAATGAGAACTACCATTACATAAATGCATGGTATGTGTCAGATATTGTGTCATATCCTACATGTCACATATATTTTACATGTGTAACTGTGATGAGATAAAATTAAAGTTTGAGCTCAGGCACCAAAACAACAAAATTGTCAGGTCCTGGAATAAGTGAAGTCATCAAATTAGGTGTACGAGGCTGTTTCCATGACTCTGGGGTAAAGATTTCTTCCTATAGCGAGGACTTAAGAGCACATCATGAAAGCTGAATTTGGCTAGCCAAAGTGGGAAAGTAGGAGGCTGCATCTGGGAGTAACTACAGTTGCACTGAACATGATAGCGAATGATGTGAACAGAAGTTTAATCCTGCTTGGAGGGCCTTCTACTCAGATCAAGAACTCCAATAGCAAGTGGAAGTGTGGACACCTGGAGAGCCAGGGCTGAGCCTGGAGGGGTGGCCAGGAGGCTGCAGTCACATAGGCCGAGCAGAGCACTGAAGAGCTCCCTGAAGGCACTGCATGCTGGAACTTCTGCCTGGCCCAGAGGAAAAGCAAGTAGGCACTTCCCTGTCTGCTGTTCTGACCTCTTTCCCCACACTCTTTGGTGATAGGGAGTTAAAAAGCAGCAGTGGACTTGAGCAAGAGGTGGAATAGCTGAGCAGAGAAAGAGAACAGGAGTCAATGGTACCCTCTCCCTGAAGGCATGCAGGCTACCAAATATAACTACTGAAGCAAGACAAGGCTTTGTAACGTAGCTATTGTAGAATCATCTATTACCAAAAAATGTAAAGGGACTTGTTTCCCCCACTGGATACATTTTAAATGGGCAGTGGGAGGCAAAAATAAAGTTGCAACATGATTACATCTTATACATATATCATTCCTTTTCAATGTTTTTGTGACATGTGAATTATTAGCTCATATAATCCACAGCTTCTGAATTTTGACTCGCTGAATACAAAGATCTTAAGCACAGATATTCATGTGACAGGCAAAGAATTTAGCTATTAGGTGAGAAATTCAGAAGAAAGTAATTATTGACCCTCAAATTGCCATGAAACCAGCATCACAGCCAGCTTATGGCTGACCTGCCTTGGGAGATAAAATCAAGTCATATCTCAAAGAGCAAGATTTTAGAAAGCTCTTTGCAGATAAAAATTTAAGAAGCGAATCCTTTGAGAATTGTTTATTTCATTTCTGAAAATGTCACTGTTCTAGTCTAGGTTCATATCAGTTAACTGCATGTCTTTCTCTGGAGCTGGCTGTTTGTTTTTAAGCAGGAGACATGAAAAATGAGGGCTTGGTATTGAGATGTAACTTGGTCACAGTAGAATGATTTCCATCTAGTTATATCACAGAGCTAGCAGAGCCTTAAGAAACTAGAGACAGGGCTTTGAAATGACAATTGCAAGTATAATGAAATAGTCACTCTTTTTACCCAAAGCTTATGAGGAAAGACTTTTTTCTAGCAGTGTTTCTTTTTTTAATATCAGCTACCAACCAAACACACACACACACACACACACACACACACACACACACACACTAATCCTTACATATTATTATCTGTAATAATAAAAGGGTAATATGCTAATTAGGCCCAACATCATTCCGGATGTCATTCTGGATGTCCTTCTGGATGAAGGCGGGGCCGGAGGGAAGCCTGGGTCCGGGTGCCCGAGGGAAGCCGGTGCCAGCAGCCTGGGGAAGGAAGGCCTACTCTTGCACGAATTTCATACATCAGGCCTCTAGTATACTAATAATAATTACATCTACATTAATAAAAGAGAAAGATGCAAATTGACCATACCTTTCGCGACACCCACCAGCCAATCAGGAGTGAGTATGCAAATTAACCCAACAAAGATGGTGGGTTAATTTGCATACACAGGTGCCCAGAGGCCGGGGCGGGGCGGGATGCTTGCGCCATGGCGACAATGCAGGTGTTCTGCACCACCCCAGATGCTCCGGGCCTCTGGGCAGCATGGGAAGGCGGAAAGGAGGCTCCGGGCTGAGCCAAGGTGGTGCCGGCAGCCAGGGGAAGGAAGGCCCATTCTCGCACAAATCTTCATGCACTGGGCCTCTAGTATACTTATAATCATACTTATCAAATAACAATGACATGAGGTAGGGAATGTTATCAGCATGTTAGCATTGAGGAAACTGAGGCTAAGTGAGATAAAACAGTTCACCTGCTTTGTTTCAGATGATTAGTAAGAGTCAGAATTTTAACTGAGGTCTGCTCATTCTCGAAGGTCTCTGTGCTCTTTTTCATTGACTTTCTGCTTAAGAAATCAAGCAGTTTAGAATTCTAGTACATAGTAATCTATTGGCAAGGAGGACAATTTCAAGATATACATGAGCTTCATCTGTCTGCTAGAAAATTGTGGTCAGCTTAGTGCATGGTAGAACCTGAGCTTTAAACATCAAAACCAGCTTATCTATAGTGGCAGATTTATAGGAAGAAGGTACCATAAATGGACAACCAGCTCGGAGGAGTTACCAGAGTATGGTAGCGAATTTTGAGAAGGGTTTTTACAGTTGCTAATTGTGATATTTAACTCAGTAGTTCATGCCCTGTAGGTATGAGGCACATTAAAATTACTATACTCTTAAGTATTATTGTGGTGAGCAAATGGCAAAGACACATTTCCTTGGGATATAATTTTTTTCTGTATACAAACAATATCCTTCTTTATTTGAATGAGAACAGATGGATGAAGCCTCAATATAAATACTTATTGCTCATAGTAATGGATGATTTTATGAGACATTCAAATTGGACTTAAACAAGGGTATGAGTTAGTAGCTCTGCTTAGCTTGATATTTTTATTCTGACAATAAGAATTTCTATAAGAAAGGGTGAAGCTGAAAGGGCAACTGAGACCCTTTGAGTGAATTAGTATTCCTATTACATTCCCCGTGTGGATAATATTCTTTACCTCTGATGTGACCCTTACAAATTTAATTAAGTGTGATGGCTGGCCAGCATGTAGATTAACTCTGCTAAGAAAAAAACTTGAATGTTTTCTGGCTGTCCACAAAATATTTGTAGAAGTTGCTGTTCATTTATGAATCTCACTCAAATTTTCTAACTTTGTTAGAGTCAAGGAACAAATTATATTTGCTGCCTTGCTATTAGGTAGTCCATGTCTATTAACAATAAATCAGAAATGTGGGATAGTGGCCAAGGTTACTGGAGATGGTCTATAAAATGTGCTTTTAAAAGTGATTTAAACAAATTATATATCAAAATCAAGTGGAGGTTTTATTTTTAATGGAATTTATTTCTCCCCCGACCACATACAAAATTAGGAATCATATTCCCTTAAAAAGGAACCACATGTAATCTATATTATGAGATACAATTTTTATAATCTCACCCAGGGATATGTGTACTGATTTGAGAGAGAGAAGGAGAGAGAGAGAGAGAAAGAGAGAGAGAGAGAAAGGGTTGTCTCTCTTGTGTGGCCTGGTAGGAAATGGAACCCACAACTCAGGCATGTGCCCTGAACTGGGAACCCAACCCACACCATTTCGGTGCATGGGATGACACTCCAACCAACAGAAGCAGCAAGAAGCATAATATTTCACACACAGTACCCTTAACTGCGTTTAGTGATTTTGAGATATGACATTTTTCTAAGCTTTCCTATTGTCACAGAAAAGTATAAATGGCGCTTTTATTCTAAGATCACATTGAGAAGTAGAATGGTAGGACTCAGGTTGCTTGGCGCAGTGTTTCAAAGCTAATCATATTGCTTTCTGGTGTTATGTCTCTGGAAAAATCAGCCAGTTCTGTAGTTTCTCCATTTCCTCATCTATGAAATGTGATTAACAGCACCTTCACTTGATGCTCAGCAAGTAGTACATTTGGAGAAGCATTGTAACCTCCAGTTTTGCATTATTATTTTTGGAGCTTTCTAAGTAATGGTAGGGTGGAAGAGAAGAGGAGCAGAGCTCTAGAAGGAGTTCCTGTACCACGAAGTAAAAACTAAGGACAGCAATGCAGTAAGGAAAAATGGGCTGCCGGGCATTCTATCAGCTCTCTAACCTGATTGTTCTGATCTCTCTTCCTGCCTTAACCCCCTCTAGACCCACAGGCAGCCTTGCTGTCTCTAGAATAAGAGACACCAGTCATCCTTGGAGTGAACTTCAGATACCTACATGCCTCCCTCCCTCCCGTCCTTCATGGCCCTGCCCAATGTGACTCCATTGCAGAGCCTTCTCAATGTGATCCAAGGTAACATGACCCACCATTCTCAGCTACTCCCGTTTTTATCTCTCCAGCCTGCTTTATTCCGCTTTACTGTCACATGACCTATTGACTCTTCATATTCTTCCCATGAAAACATAACCTCCAGGAGAGCAGGAACTTGATCTTATTTGTTATGGACACACACCCCAGAAGCTATAGAATATGAATATAAATGACTGAATAGATTAGTCTAGGAGCAGCATATCTGGGATCCAGTTCTTCCTCGCCATATTAACATGGAAAGTCTGTCAGTTATTTCTGCATTTTACTTTAATCACTTGTAAGTAAGCACTGATATAAATTTTATTTTTCTCTCAGTGGTTGGAAGCGGAGGAAATCATTATTTATGAGCACCTGCAGCTGGGAACACATTGCTGCAAGCAATTTGCATGCCAAGCCTCATATCAAGCTGATAAATGGGTATTATTAATATTCCCATTTTACAGACTAAAAAACCTAAGCTAAAATCCAATACAATGAAAGTATGTAAAATAAATGTTAATGATATAAAAGTCTTCTTAATACAAGATATATTTATAATCATCAAATTCACAAAGGAAATAATGAATAGCTATTTTGGACTAAACCATCCTATAGTTTGTTAGATGGAAATGACGTATGGTTAAGTTAGTTTTTATGAGAATTTAAAGCATGAAGGAGGAATAAGTTAAAAAAGAACCACAACAATTCACTTGGATATGTTACCATTGGCACTATCTTCTGGAAGTTTTATAGTTACCACTTTTTATCGAGATCTGTTACAACTTGAGAGCATAATTTCATAAAGTTAAGACTTTATAATAAAAATTTTTTCAGCAAAGGAAAAACTAGGACCAATTACTACTGTTATTTTTTAAATTTCTTTATCGATTAAGGTATTACATATGTGTCCTTATTCCCCCATTACCCCCCACCTCCCATTCATGCCTCCACCCCCCTGTTGTCCATTGATTAGGCTTATATGCATGCGTATAAATCCTTTGGTTGATCTCTCCCCCTCACCCCCACCCTCCCCTACCTTCCCTGAGGTTTGACGTTCTGATTGATGTTTCTCTGTCTGTGGATCTATTTTTGTTCATCAGTTTATGTTGTTCATTATATTCCACAAATGAGTGAGATCATGTGATATTTATCTTTCTCTGCCTGGCTTATTTCACTTAGCAAGAGCATTATGCTACTACTGTTATTTTAATGGTGTTTTGAAATTCATCTCTACTTTGTACACTTCTGCATCATTTTAAATTATTAGAATGTATATGTGTAGGGCATAATCTATATTCTGGATACAGACAACCTTTGATAAGCACACCGACTCATAGGCCTCTGGCAATACCTTAAAGGCCTTCTAATGTCTGTAGTACAAGGTTTGGCAAATGTTCAGGAAACTCTTAGATGGAAAATGCTTCTTATAGTCAAGCCTTTTGGGCCATTTTAGGTACATAAATGAGAGGTCTCAGAAAGCTTTTTTGAAGAGAACTTTCAAGTGTGAAGTGAGAGGGAAGACAAAAAAATATTCTGTATAGAAAACCATTTAAATGACAAGATATCTGAATTAGTCTCTCACAGAGGCTTATGGGTAGAAAGGGGAAAATAGTGGTCTTCGTGAACTGAGAAAAGGAATTATTTCTCATTCTGCTTATACTTCAAATCTCTTTATTAAAAAATTGGAAGATGTAATCATAACTGGAGCCATTTAGTAAAACGGAATAATTAAGTCCTATTGTTGTTTATTTTCTTATACCTGTGCAAAATATTTTATCCTATTCACCTAAATTGCATTAGGCTAAACAAGAAATAAGCTAAATGAAAAGTAGGTTACATGGAAAGGTCAATTAAGCAATTTTCTCATTCTTAATAATTAATTTTAAGAGACCCAGAAAAGACCTTATTTTAGGTACATTGACAAAGTTGAATTATCTGTTAGTTTTATCTCTCCACTCTTAAAATGTATGGACAGGGCCATTAGAAATGCACATATGATTTCCATTGATTAAACTGGAGAAGGTACGGAGATGCTTTTAGTTCCTATGTTACTGATCTTAGGTCTGTGCTTTGGACATGCTGTTTCAGATCCTCTGGGGCCAGTTTAAATGAAATTGGCCAAGTGAAAATGACAAGAAGAAATGCTCTTTATTCTCTAGAGTTAAAAAAAAAGTGGTGGGGACATTAGATAATGAAGGAAATTAGTGTCAGGCATCTGGCGCAAAGGATTGGTACAACAAATACATAGCTTGATTTTTCTGTTGGAACAGATCAGTCAAACAAGAAACTTTTGACATGAGTATATTCTTTTACTTAATTATTCACTTGACAAGGACAGTGTGTTTAGCATTTAGTAAAGTTTTTAAAAAAAACTCCTC
Source organism: Plecotus auritus (assembly GCF_963455305.1). Lineage (NCBI taxonomy): Eukaryota > Metazoa > Chordata > Mammalia > Chiroptera > Vespertilionidae > Plecotus > Plecotus auritus. Next base: position 118,609,746 of record NC_137776.1, on the reverse strand, counting down.
TATTTTGTGAACTGAAAGGGAAAGTCAGGTTTTGCCATACTGCCCTGTATTTAATGAGATACTTGTTCTGATGTTCATTAGAAGTTTGCATCTCCAGGTACTGAGTGTTAATTAAAAGGAGGAGTAAAGTGTAGAATGAGGGCAAGTTAGAATAGGGATGGGTGTGTGTTGTGTGTGGAAGAAAGTGATTTAAGCTAGAGTTTCAGAAGATGGAAGAAGGGAACTATATCCAGGTGCATACATACCTGTTTTCTATACAATGATAATGTATTGAAAGTTGAAAGAGATGAAACATATGTTCTGAAGAGAACATTTTAATGTAACATCCATCAGCTGAATCTAATCTGTGGACTAATCAATATGTTACCATTATGATTTGAAAGGAAAGTATGCTTGGTCTGTAAGAATACTTTCGAGAAAAAGACCAAACAAAAATGGAAGGAAAGTTCAGATTTGTTTTCTTATCATACATTGCTTTTTCCACAAGCAGCGGTACCCTAGCAGTTTTATCTGAAACATTAGCCTGGCCCAGTAGGTGTCAGATTAGATATATATTACTTCATTATCTTGGTATACTACTCTGCATCAAAGGATCTATGGACTTGGGAACTGAAAGGGAAAGAGAATAAATAAAGGATATCTCTTTTCAGTTTTAGAGTAGCACTTTTAACATTAAGGAAAATCAATAACTGGACTGATAGCAGACAGTGGGGAGCATTATTGTTTCCCATAATGTATCTAATGCATATCATTACCCGAGTAATCACATTATTATCTGCCTCTGCCTCGCTGCTTGCTTGGCTAGATAGGAAGCCAGAGCTATTTATAAAGGAAGGTTTTCTCTTCTTTTGCAAAATTGCTGCAAATTGTATTCTTCCCGTGTTCTTTATTAGTTGTTTGAACTAGCCAGAACCTCTGAATTCAGATTAAGTGGCTTGGTTTGTTGTGGTGGTCATTATTTTTCTTCTTCAGGATTCTTTTTGTCTCTATTCAAATTAACCTAATCTTCAGGAAATGGAACAAATTGTATTGTCTGGCATGGAAGAAGAGGTAGCATACACTGTATATGGGTGGGTTTTATGTTTCTGAGATGTCTTTTAAAGTCATCAATTGCAGAGTGATGCTGGAATGTGTTTTAAATATTGTTACATTCCAACACTCCAGTGCAGGGGGCTTATTCTAAGACAATGAAGAGTATCTAGAGATGAGAATGGTCACCTTTTTTGCCCTGTCTCTGATTATGAAGGGGTAAAAGATGTGCCTCTATTTACATTTTAGAGACACATTTAATTTAGTTTAACTCATTCATGAGTTTCATAATATTGAAGTAGTTAAACTGTGTGAGCCTTAGTTCTTAGTTGTGCAATTGAAGTCATTCTGAATTCCATGGTAGAGAATTTTGGTGGAGATTCAAGACTATGCATGTAAGATGTACCTAGCAGAGAGCATGTAGAGGAGTCCTCCAAGTGGCAGTATGATAAGAGATGGTTAGGGGAGCATAAAGTACTTCCTGGAAGACTACTGAAATGCATATATACGGATTATATTTTTCCAGGAATTCTTTTTCCCCTCTTCTTTTTAAAATATTGATCTTTATTGTTGAAAGTATTACTTGTCCCTCTTTTCCTCCCATTGACCCCGCCACCCTGCACCTACAGCTCCCTCCAGGCCTTCAGCACACTATTGACTGTGTCCATGGGTTATGCATATATGCATATTAAGTTCTTTGGTTAATCTCTCCCCGCCCATTCTTTATGCTTCTATACTGAAGTTGCTGGTGATGTTTGATGAAAGGGATAAACAGTGGGGAAGAAAAAGAAATAGAAAGCTTGTAACATATGAAACTCTGAATGTACAGGACATAGGGCTTCGCAAGTGCTAACATTGCAGTGCACCTGAGAGCAGTGCCACTGGCTCATTCACAGGCCGGCTGAAGGCCTTCACAGAATGCAAAGACAGCAATTTTGGTAAAATAATTGTTCTCAGAAAATACGACTTTTTCTCTGGACCTTTGATCATCCTTCGTCTCTCATTTCACTTGCATACTAAATACATCATTACTTAAGGGGGGATTTCAGAACTTTATAATCAGAAATACAAATCACACATCCATCTTCCATCCTTTCCTCCCTTCTTTCTTCCTTCCTTTTTCTCTCCCTTTCCTTCTTTCTTTCTCCCTCTCCCTTCCTCCCTCCCTTGCTCCCTCCCTCCCTCTCTCTCTCTCACTCTTCCTCCCTCCCTTCCTCCCTCCCTTCCTTCCTCCCTCCCTCCCTCCCTCCCTCCCTCTCTCTCTCTCTCTCTCTTCTCTCTCTCTCTCTCTCTCTTTCTTTCTTTCTTTCTTTCTTTCTTTCTTTCTTTCTTTCTTTCTTTCTTTCTTTTTTTCTTTCTCTTTTCTACTGTTCAAGAGTGTGAGTGCTAACTGATCTAAGAGCCCCATTTGACAGAAATTTGAACTTTGGCAAATAAACTAGTTTATACTTACTTGAAAATACTTATTTGACTACATACAATCACTTTTCCATTCAGTTTGTGGGAACTGATTAAACCAGAAAGCTATCAATATGTTCCATATTCAATTTTCTATCTACATTATGGAAAGGAAACCAAAGTACTTAGGAATTTTTTCAAAAACCTCTTTGATTTCAGAATTTAATTGTATTGCTCAATTTGGAACTGGCTAAGGACACAGAGGGACAAAGGAAATGGATGTGGAAAACGGATGTTCTAATTTTTCCTTCAAGTCCAGATGGAGGCATTTAAAAGAGTCATGCTTTTAGGATCCCTAGAACAACCAGTGGGACTTGCAACATGATCATCAGACATTACTGTGGTGTGTAGGAAAAGCTTTTGCTGTGATCCTTAACTTTTAATCTATCTTCTGATGTAGTTTTGTATTTTGAATACTATTTATTTGTATTATTATATATTAAATATATAAGCTATATTTATTTTATATTATTACACAGGGGTAGGCAAAAGTAAGTTTACAGTTGTTTGCATGGAAAAAGACATGCAGGTTATGATTTATTAACTCAAAAGAATGTTACAACTATAAACCTACTGTTTTCCACCCCTGCTTATTGAATATATAAGCTATATTTAATGTATATTATTACATATATAAAATGTATATTTAGTTATATATAGGTAACTAAAATGCAACTGTAGTCAAGGGGGACATTTTCTATTTCTCAGACTAGTTTGAGAAATATATGAAAATGAAAGTATAGGAGTATTACTTTATGTGTGTGTGTATGTGTGTGTGTGTGTGTGTGTGTGTATGTGTTTACTTGTTTTGTTTGTTGTTTCCCTCAGGAATATGTTTCAACAGATGTAGCAGGTTTTTTTTAATATATTTTTATTGATATTTTACAGAGAGGAAGGGAGAGGGATAGAGAGCTAGAAACATCGATGAGAGAGAAACATCGATCAGCTGCCTCCTGCACACCACCCACTGGGGATGTGCCCGCAACCAAGGTACATGCCCTTGACCGGAATCAAACCTGGGACCCTTCAGTCCTCAGGCCGACGTTCTATCCACTGAGCCAAACCGGTTTCGGCAGATGTAGCAGGTTTATAGCAAATGCTCTTTCAACATATAACAAAAATGAAACAAGCAACTTTAATCCAATAAACTCTTAATAGCCCCTGGTCATTGAGAAAATTCAATTGTCTAGTCAAGTTTAAAAATCAATAGTGGCCATTCCAAATTTGACTGTAGTTATAAACCAACAAACTTGAACACATTCTCAAGGATCAGAACATTTTTCAATCACACACAAATATGTCAGAATCTGGGAGGGAAAAATGAATGAAAACCTCAAAAAGAATTAGGATGTGTCATGGTAGGTACATAAAACCTACACAGAATAAAGAATGACAGAGTTACCAAACACTAATAACAGAGTTACTTTTAAATATATGATTTCAGTAATTTTGCCTCAACATTCCTATACTTATGACATTTATTTTGTATTTTCCTAATTTATCTAACACATCATTCAGTGGCAGCATCCCCAGAATTAGGAACTCCATTGTTTAAAGGCCTTGTTACCTAAGATTCCCAGAACGTGAGACCTCAAAAGCAATGTTGTTGTTCAGTGGTTAAGAACTCTAATTTGCAGACACCCTGATTCAGTCACTCTGTTCTGAAACAAGTGCCTTTCCCCCACACCCCTCAAAACTCAATTGTCCTGTTTTTTTTTTTTTTGTGTGTGTGTGTGTGTGTTTTTTTTGCAAGGAAGATATTCATAGTACCTATTTCATAGGTTTAATTATCCCCCTAGGATAATTACAAGATTATAGGATATTTAAAACACTGCCGCTAATGTATATAATGCCTAGGACAGAGTAATCACTGAATATTCCTACTATAGTATCTACACTAATAAACAAGAAACATGCAAATTGACCATCACTACGCTACACCCACCAGCCAATCAGAGCGAGTATAAAAATTAACCAACCAAGATGGCGGTGACCACAAAGCTAGAGCAAGCAGGAGGCTTGGGTTGCCCCTGACGATGGAGGAAGCCAAGCTTCCCACCTTCCCTGACCAGCACTGGCCTCGGCTCAAGGCTACAAAGTTTCAATTATAGAAGATAAATGAATCCCAACAAAAATGGTGGCAGCCATGAAGCTGGAGAGAGCAGGAGGCTTGGGTTGCCCCAGTGATGGAGGAAGCCAAGCTTCCCTCCCACCCTGGCCAGCTGTGGCCTCCGCTCAAGGCTACAAAGTTTCAATTATAGAAGATAAATAAATCCCAGATACCAGGGCCTCTGCTTGGGTCGCCAGAGGCCGTGGCCAGCCTGCAAACCACCACAGGCCCCTCACCCAGGCCACTGCATGCACCAAGGGAACCCCGCCCTGATCCGGGACACCCTTCAAGGCAAACCAGCCGGCCCCCACCTGTGCACCAGGCTTCTATCCTATCTAATAAAAGAGTAATATGCAAATTGACCATCACTCTAACACACAAGATGGCTGCCCCCATGTGGATACAAGATGGCCACCACAAGATGGCCAGCAGGGGAGGGCAGTTTGGAGGGACCAGGCTTGTAAGGGAGGGCAGCTGGGGGTGATCAAGCCTGCAGGGGAGGACAGTTAGGGGTGACCAAGATGGCAGAGGAGGGAAGTTGGGGGCGACCGGGCCTGCAGGGAAGGGCATTTGTGGGGGACCCAGGCCTGCACGGGAGAGCAGTTGGGGGGGACCAGGCCTGCAGGGGAGGGCTGTTAGGGGGGACCAGGCCTGCATGGGAGGACAGTTAGGGGTGACCAGGCCTGCAGGGGAGGGCAGTTAGGGGCAATCAGGCTGGCAGGGGAGCAGTTAGGCATCAATCAGGCTGGCAGGGAAGTGGTTAGGGGTGATCAGGCTAGCAGGCAGAAGCAGTTAGGGGCAATCAGGAAGGCAGGCAGGCAAGCAGTTGGGAGCCAGCAGTCCTGGATTGTGAGAGGGATCCCAGATTGGAGAGAGTGCAGGCTGGGCTGAGGGACACCACCCCCCCGTGCACGAATTTCATGCACCGGGCCTCTAGTAATATATAATAGCTAATATAGCTATTGTGACTTCATGTTTTGGTATGGACTGGTTAACTCATTTGTTAGATTAATAGTGAGGCCACAGCCTTACAGACGTTTATTTATAGAATATATATATATATATATATATATATATATATATATATATATATTTGTATATATATATATATATGTATGTATATATGTATGTTAATCCTTACCCGAGGATATTTTTTCCCATTGATTTTTAGAGAGAGTAGAAGGGAAGAGGAGAGACAAAGAGAAACATCGATGTGAGAGAGACACATCATTTGGTTGTCTCTCGCACATGCCCTGACCTGGGCCAGGGATAGAGCCTGCAACCAAGGTACATGCCCTTGACAGGAATCTAACCAGTGGCCCTTCAGTCACAGGGCCAAAGATCTAACTACTGAGCTAAACCAGCTAGGGCAAGTTCACATATTTTTATGAAGCATCTATGCTATGTAAGTTAATCTGCTGGATTTGTAAAATAGGAAAGTGAATATAATATAACATCATCCCTTTTATTAAATAGCTTATAATGAAGCATAAGATAGAGTGGCTATTTCTAAGTTACTATGATATAAGATAAATTGTGATCAGCAAAATCAAGTAGGAAAAAGTTGCTCTGGTGGTAAGAAGAAAAATGATATACCTCTGACATAGTGGAGGGCAATCAATAAACTATCGTTATTATCTTATATAATAAAAGGGTAATATGCAAATTGATCTAATGGCAGAATGACTGGTCACTATGATACGCACTGACCACCAGGGGGCAGACGCTCAACGCAGGAGCTTCCCACTGGTCATCAGTGTGCTCCCACAGGGGGAGCACCACTCAGCCACAAGTCGGGCTGATGGCTGGTGAGTGCAGCGGCGGTGGCAGGAGCCTCTCCTCCTTCTGCAGCAGTGCTAAGGATGTCTGACTGCCAGCTTAGGCCCGCTTCCCATGGGGAGCGGGCCTAAGCCATCAGCCAGACATCCCCCGAGGGCTCCTGGACTGCTAAAGGGTGCAGGCTGGACTGAGGGACACCCCCCTCCCCTGAGTGCATAAACGTTGTGCACCAGTCCTCTAGTATTTATAATAGTTATTGCTAACTCCAAATCCAACTCACTTGCAGAGCTAATCAAATAGTTCTTTTAAAATATAGAAGTATCACAAAATGATTAATAGTATCAAAAATTATTAAACTTATTAACTGCACTCACATGAAATCTCTTTTGTTAAAAATAGAGAGGAAAGCAGAAGAAAGACTATTGTGAAAAGTTAAGACTCTATAACTATATTGTGCTTAGGGCAAGTAGACCTCATTGAAAAGAAATCTATGACTGATTAAAATATGAGCTATCCATTAGATAATAAATTGTGGTTGTTAACTTGATATGCACCATTGAATATGGAGAAAAGTATTACATAGGCAGACCAGTGCACCAATGTATGACAATGTAATAGCTTGTGGATATATTCTTTTTGTAAATATGTCTCCAGCATATCCAGTGTCTCACCGAACTGTGCTGTAAAATAAGGTAATTCTTTATTTCACAGAGATCAATGCTGTAGATTTTTAACACTGGGAAAAAATCATGTATTTCAATGGAAGAAAGGGTGAGATAGAAATGAACATTTTTCACTCAGAGTGGTCATTCCAATATTTCATTCAATTTTCTAAGAGAGCTCTGAAGATGTTTAAAAAAATGTTTTGGGAAAAACACCAATAACATATTCCAATGACAGGTAATTATGTGAACTAATTTCAGGAACCAGTTTACACCACGACCTGGGTTATTTAACTGTGGTGCTGTCTGGATATAGTGAGCCTCACCTGAAAATTTGCTGATAGGGAAGAACAGAAGTGCTGCATTCATAGGCCAGGTAATATTTTTTACAGAAAATAATGATAGATTTATTTTCATTTTGTTTTAGTCAATATGAAAAGTTGACATTTAACTGATTACTAAACATAATTTTGACCTACTTCTGTGTTTCCAACTTGCTTGACAAAGTAACATATTCAGCAGCTTACACTGAAGTTTCACTGTGCACATACACTCCATCTGTACTATTCAGTAGTGCACTCACTAGCAACATGTGGCTATTGAGTATTTGAAATGTGTCTAGTTCTGAATTGATAGGGGCTTTAAGTATAAAATACACATTGAATTTCAGTGCCTGTTTAAGAAAAATAGAAAATAGCACTTGTCTATTTAAGGTAATGGAATGATGTATCAATTATACCTGTTTCTTTTTTTATGTTGTTTTAAAATATGTTTTTATTGATTTTTAGAGAGAAAGGAAGGGGGAGGGATAGAGAGATAGAGAGATGGATGAGAGAGAAACATCATCAGTCGGCTGCCTCCTGCACGCCCCCTCCTGGGGATAGAGCTCCAAACCCAGGCAGGTGCCCTGATGGGGAATTAATCCTCTTGGTTCCTGGGTTGACACTCAACCACTGAGCCATACTGGCCGGGCTTTTTTAAAATATTTTTTAATATGGAGACTAGAACATTTTAAATTATATGTGATTCACATTTATGGTTTGCATTATATAACTGTTATATAGTACTGTTCTATCAGATTAATGAAATAAACCTTAGATAAAGAAAAGAAATTCTGAACAAATAATCTTGATCTCCTCAGGGCTACATTAAAATGGCTCACATTCTTGCCATAAACTTGTTTAAGTTGTCTATAAATGGTTGTATGTAAAGAATATAATTCAAAATACATTATTTATTAGAAAAGGCAAATAAAAATAAATTATAATTGTGTATGTGTAGAAAAAGAACATTCTAAAATCTAAAACAAAATGTCCATTTAGTTACACATTTCTTAACTGAAGTGTAGATACTGCCTCTGATCCCTGCAACCACATTAGGACAGATAGTGTGATTGCAAAGGAAACTTCCTCCAGACAGCCTGACAATTACTGGAATTTTTTTCTCACTGAAGAATTTTAAATGGAATAAATGCAAATCAATTACACAAGAATCTTTGCACAAGCTTCTCTGTCCATTGCTACAAAAACCAGAGAAAACAGAACAGTACCCCTCCTCTCACAAAAAGGCCTTATAAACCATCTGCTTTCTTAAAAGGTATATCTTTGTGAACAATGGGATCAACTAAGGGGGGAAAGCCCCAAATTTGGTCATAAGCAAGAGCAACATAATAGGTGCCTCTCAGGATTTATTGCTCTGGGGCACTACAGTAGTCTGCCTTTGGGTTGATAACTTAATAAATCAATCTTTATTGCCTGAAAAAGTTCACATATATCCCAAAGTAAGCCATTTATGTTTTCATTTGCATTTTCTAAGCTTAGTCCTTCATTTATATTTTGAAAATACTGTGCCTCTTCAAGAATTATCTCCATATTATGTCAGAGTGCAGTAGTTGTCCCCTGCGACAGGGAACCTTCATCTGCCAGAAGCCACAATTAGATGGAGATGTGTTCTGAAGTGTTTTTTTGGGAGTGTGTGTATTGGGGGTGGTTACTATCTGAATATGTCGCCTGTGGAAGGTGTCTGTAAGAGCCATCATTGGGCTTTAGTGTGTTGGCCAAAGATGAGGGTTAATCCCAAGGGCCTTGGAAAAAATATACAACTTTTGAAAGTTTGACGCAGAAACAGTCGTGGATTCTAAACTTGTGTTGCCTGCTATCCGGTATGGCAACCACTTGCCTCCTGTAGCTATTGAGCACTTGGAATATAGCTAGTATGGCTGAGAAACTGAATTTTTAATTTTATTTAACTTTAATTAAAGTACATTTAAAAACTGATACTAGATGCAGTGATTGGAAAACTTTTAAGCATGTTTGGGACAACTTTGGACTTAGATTTTCATTTATCCATTTTATGATACATAAATGCAGATCAAGTATTTCCAATCAAATTTCAAATTGAGATATGCTAAAAATACAAAATACAAGCCAGATTTTGAGACTTAATATGTAAACTAATAAATAACTTACTAATATTTTGTATAGATTACACATTGAAATGATACTTAGTTTGGATATTTAGATTGAAATGTATTTTTAAAATTAATCTCACCTTTAAAATTTCTTTCTTAATATGACTAGTATGAAATTTAAAATTCTATTTGTTTTTTACATTATAATTCTATTGGACAGTGCTGTCTGAACTAAAGAGGAAAACACTTGGAAATATCCTTGAGATACCAAGGTCATAAATGGGTTATGGTGACAAAAGTGAGACGCTTGATGAGATAGTAAGAGGAGGGGGCAGATCAAAGAGAAGCAGGTCCTAAGCTGACCTACTGTGTTGGTAGATGGGTAGCATGTAATACCTTAAATGGCTTAAGGGCTCAGGATGGAGAATGACTTTTCAGCTTTTTGTACCTCATAATCAAAGACAAATATGTTGTTGCTTAATCATTTTAATTGCATTAATAATTAAATATAATGAAATATAAATAAATATAAATGACTTGAATTATATGTTTTATTTTTTTAATGTTACTGCATTTCCATTGGTGTTAGCCTCCCACTTGGTATTGAGTGCATAGCATAGAGGCATTGAAAGAATTTTACCACAATAAGCCTTTAAAACAAAAGATACCAGAATTATAGGACAGGAAAAAGAATATTAAACCTAAGTTCATTACCAAGAGTAAAAATCGAATGGAACAGTAATTTGGGCCTCTTTGTTATGTAAAACCTATTCCATAAACGACCTATTGGATTAAATTAATCCCTTGGACAGTTTGGAACAAATTTTGCTCACATATTGAAGTCAATAGCCTTTCTTTCCACAGAAGATACAAGTTTACTGTAGAAAAATCAAAAACACCAACAAACAAAAAGGAGAAAATAATCACTTGTAACCTATACCACCCAGAAATAATGACTATAAGTTTCTCTTGCATTTCCTTTCAAGGAGATACAGTTGGTTTTCAGCAGGGTTTGTATGTTTTAATAAGCACTGTATCACAGAGTCTGGGGTTAATCCTTTCACCCTTTTCTTTGAACTTTCTTTGGACTGTTTTCATAGCCCAGTCCGAGGTTATCAGTTAGAGAAACAACTCAATAAATGATGTCTCATTGACTTGAAAGTATTATTCACATAGATTTCCAAAGTGCCAAAGATAAACCCAGGAAGTGTTTGATTCACTAGAAAATCTTGTTGAACATTTTTGACATTGTTAGTAAGATAAAGACAGTGTGGATGACAGAAAACATGAATTCTGACTCCTGAAGAGCCTGTGCTTATTAGTATGTTCTGCTGAAGTCAAGAATGGCCTTCTCGTGAGGCGGATTGATAAAGCCTTGCTTGGTAAAGACTTGAAGCCTTTGGAGAGAATGCCTCAGAGAAAGCCCCGTAATAGTCTAAAGTGGATGCTAGGCAGACATGCCTACCTGCCGATGCTGTCCTTGGGTTTGAAGGAGCTTGTATTTGTTGCCACTTTAAGAGGACGATGTGCCTGCAAGTATAAAATCACTTGGCACTTTTAGGGATGCAGACCAAAGACCTGGAGGTGGGCATGCTCTTTGAGATAAAGTGGAGTGTGGTGCCCTCTCTGTTCTTCAGATATTTCCTTCCATTCTCTGGCATCAATCTCTGATCTCTGAGATAACTTCTGGATTTAGATCAATGCTCCTCAAAGTTCTGAGAACTCTTAGGAAGTTTGGTGTTTTTTTTTTTTGTTTTGTTTTGTTTTTTTTTTTTGTGTGTGTGTGTGTGTGTGTTTTCAGGTTTCTGACTCAATTGGCAATAAGGTAGGCTGGTGGCAAATTGTTAACCAAGCTCCCCTGCGGTACAAATGGAGGTCCTGAGGACTTCTCATAGATGCCCTTGAACGAAGTTTCACACTGAGAACCAGTGCGCTTAATCCAGGAATTTAGTACTTATTCTAAGTCTCAACTGAACTTTATGAAATGTGTTAGTGTCCCGTAATGTTAAGGGAGCCATTGTTTCATGGCAGCGCTGGACATGGAGCTGCAAGGGATTTTAAAGATGAGGACTAAAGTGAAGGTAGACAGTATGGCAGACAAAGTCTGGGTGGTAGTATTAAGAATATTCAGGGTATACTCAGTTTCAAATACAGTAATAGTATTTATCAATGCTTTCATTTACATATTCATACTTTCATCCAACTAATATTCATTATTTTGTGCCAAGTATTGCAACAAGCTCTTTGAACAAATAGCAGACATGATTTCTGACATCTTGGAATCAGACATTAATTTATAGTTATATGCTATTCCCAATTCCTACAAAGCCAAAAAAGAATGGACAATGATTCAGTGTAGTTTGAAATGCTAACATAATATGGGAGTTCAGGAACTCTTCCTCAAGTAAGTGTGATATTTAAGCTGAGGCATAGTTTGGTGACATGCTGCTAGATATTGGGAATGGGAGGATAAGCAAGGTACAGTCTGGGTCCCTGAGGAGTTTATGTTTAGGAAAGAGACATGCAAACTAGTAATAACAGTCTTCTGTGAAAAGTGCTCTACATAAGCTAATAAATTGTGATGGATCCTGAAGATTGTGGGTGATTAATTCTATCTGACCATCTTAAGAAAGGCTTTATGAGTTGAGATTACTTCAGATGTGGGTTTTGAAGGCTGAGAAAGATTACCAGGCAATTAAGATAGGGAAGAATATAGCAAAGAATGGTAGGAGTAAGAAAAAGCCCAGTATGTTTCACAAAACTTAGGAGACTTGAAGGCAATTGGCCAATGCTGAGATTATATAGAGAACATGATGGTAAAATTTAAGGTGTACAAAGTGTTGTACGAAAGAGTTTATACTTCTCTTTTAGAAGTGGAGGAGCCATTGGAGTACTTTAATTAGAAGTTTGAAGTCTATTTGTGTTTCTAGACTGATCATGTGAATGTAAATAGGAAGGATGGATTTGGCTCCTGGAGAGGCTAGACTGAGAGAGAAGAGAAAGGCTGTGACTGTGACAGTAGCCAGTAGATTTAAGAGATATTTAGGAGTGAAAATCAATGCTAATTGAAGAGGGACTGGCTAGGATAGATGAAAGAGAGAGAGGATTCCAGAATAAATTGAGGTTTCTACCTTGTGAGTAATTTATGGTGTCCACAGTCCCAGTGCTAGGTAGTAGAAAATCTTAAGATTTATTGTTTGAATTCTGGCTCCACCATTTCCCTAGTAACCATTTGGAAGAAGTTATTTAAACTCACCGAGCCTAAGTTTTCTCATCTATTCAAAAATGGCTTAAGATAATTTTGTGGGATTTGTAGAAAGATAATTATGAAAATGCTTAGCAAAGTGCCCCATCCATAATCTACATTCAATACATATTTTCTTCATGAAGACTAAAAGACATTCTGGATTAGGGTAAATTTTATAGAAGCAGAAACGGTTTAAGATAATGAGTTCGGTTTCAGGCATGCTAAGTTTCAAGTTGGTATTTTGTGTAAATGGATATATCTAGTATGTATTCAGAAGTAGAGGTCAAGGATTTGGGGAGTAGTGTACACAAAAGCCTGAGAACATGGAGACAAAATTATTTAGGTGATAGTTGAAATCACATGCATGGCTGGCATTCTACCAAGTGTAAATTAAGAAAATACTTGAAGTGAATTCTCTGGTGCTCAACATCTAAATTAGTAGGCAGAGGAAGAATAAGTGGAACAAAACTTTAACAATAAAAATGAAACCTGCCTAGTACTAGTGGGATGCTTTAAGGAGGGAACTCTGACAAGTCTCAGAATTGACAAGTAACATGGGGAATAAAGAGAACTCTTTGAATCACTACTAAGAGGTTACTGACCACCTTATGGTGGTGAGGAGCAGAATGCAAATTGTGAATTGGGGGGAGAAAAAAAGTGAATAAATAGACATGGGAAACTGAATTATCTTTTAAGAAGTTTGGCATGGAGGGTACAGGATTAGAAATGGTACAGGATGAGGAAAAGAGGCTTTAATTTGTAGTGATCAACACTGAGACTGGCCCTCACAAGTTTGACTCAGTGGATAGAGATTGGCCTGGGAACCGAAGGGTTCCCTGTTTGATTCCGGTCAAGGTCATGTACCTGGGTTGCAAGCTCCTCCCCGGCTAATGACTCTTCTAGAAGTACAGAGATACCAATCAATGTGTTTCTTTCACATCAATATTTATCTCTGTTTTTCCCTCTCTCTGAAAATCACTGGGAAAAATATCCTCTGGTGAGGATTAAAACAACAACAAAGAGAAAACACTGAGGCTGAAGACACAGTTATTGAGAAAGAGGAGGTAGATAGATGATGGCAGATAAATAATGAAGGAATGTTCTAGAAGAGGCTGCAGGTCAGAAAATGTAAGTCACAAAAGAAAGCATTGCCTCAGATGGAAGAAGATACAACCTTTCTTTGAGTCAGAAAGAAAGGGAGTAAAGCTAGCAAGACTTTTAATAATTGGAAATTAAGAAGCTTCCAGTGTTAACCCAGATGTTGTTTTATCCTGCTAGTTAGCTTTTATTTTTTTGTATTCCAATAACTTATGTTTTCAATTCCTTAGTTAGAGTAACTGACACCTTTTAATATTATCTCTAGATAAAATGAATTATTAAATTCATCCAGTAAAGAAAAAAGCTAACTAAAACCTCACCTCTTTAGCCTGAAAAGAAAAAACAAAAAACAACAACCTTGGAAAATACTAATTCTTAATAAAGTAACCCCAAGAATGATGGGGTATTAAAATTCTGTTTCATCTGTGCCAGAGTCTCAGACTATCTGTGAAGTATGTTCCTCTACTGACTTGTATACCTCGGGAAATGTTAGAACTAAACTTCGTGCAGTGTTGACATGCAGAGTTGACATTGGGACATTGTAGTATGTATTAGCTCTTAGTATATAATTGTGCTAGGAATAAAATTATTTGTATTGTTTTATTATTGCTATAAATGAGTTTTTGCTTGTTGTAAAAACATTTTTACATATCTATTTTTTATGTTAACTGTTAGCTCAAGCTTAAATTAGGATTGTAAGCAATTAATTTTGTATCATGTTTACATTTAGAAACAGAAGTACCACAAGACTTTTCCTAGTAGATGAACACAATTTAATTAGATCATTCTCATTGTATTGTATTATAAAACACTAAAAACACATAACAACCAGCCCCTCCTCATAATGGTGATTCCAGAAACAATACAGGCTACATTTTGGATTCATATTATAAAACAATTGCAGTAAAATGTGCAGATTGAAGGATCATAGTTTAAAGTTGATGGAAATTCAACCCAAAGTCAGAATCTCAAATAAAACTTTTCAAAAGAGTAAGACTATGTGGAACAGATTGGAATTTAACATTGAAAACCTTAGTATTATAGGTTTTTAATAACATTATTGCTGGCTGCCTTTGGAGTCTGACTGGATTATATCACTGGCTTTTCTGGTTTTCTAGCTCCCAGACTTCATGTTGTAGCATATCTCTGCCTCTATAAGAGAGTGATTCAATTTTTATAACATATCTCCTCTTATATATCTGTGTCTACACAACCTATTGGCTCTGCTTCTTTGAAGAACCCTGGCTAATACAGGTTTCGGTACTGGAAGTAGTTCTAGAGTAACAGAATTATAAAGATGAGTTTTCTGAATTGGTTTTGGGATTTTTGGACCTGTCTCGGTAATCTGATTAAATGTAAATATGCTGATGGCTATTTCTAGTAGTACAGAAAGCACTGATAGTCCATGGTGTGAACTATTTATAGAGATATGTAAAATATCTGCATTAGATTTTCCTAATCAACCACTTATAAAAAGCAAGAAGTTAGGTGGTTCTATATATGATACTTTGAAACATTTTTTCAAATACTAGGGAATATATTGATTTGATTGATCACTCCTACATTGCTGGACAAAGTAGTGAAAGAAAAAGATGAGCTCAGGGATTCATGTTCTCAGCTCAAGCTGAGTTTCTTGTTGAAGGAAAGCCTTATTTCCTATAGTTGCAGGAATGAAATTGCTGAAAATCAAACACCTCATTCTGCCATTGGCTGAATTACAATACAAGTTGAATTACCGGCCTTGTAAGGTTTCTACTGTTAAAGTGAGGGCATTAATTAGGAAAGAATGGATCCTGTAAATTGGGATGGGGATGTGTAAGGAAACCCTGATGAAGCTGGGACATTGAGCCCTTAAATCTTGATGAGTCTGTTGGTTGATGAGGTCTTTCCACCCCCAGGAAAACTGGCTCCCTCAAACCACAGTGGGAGGGGTCCAGAAGACATACTTTCACCAAGACTGTGAAGAATAAGTTTTTTGTGAGAGGAACCCCAGCATGCTCTAAGAGCTCAGTGTAGAGACCATAGCCACACAATGGGAAAGCCTGAATGCTTTGTCCTCTCATTTTTAAATCATAAATTATGTAGAAATATGATTTTTACTATTTAAATACACACAATATTTTTATCATTTGTTTAGTTTTTAATTTTATTGCCCATAATCTAAAAATGATTCTTTATAATATATTAGGAATTTGTTGAAATTTTCTTTTTGGCCTTTGTGTAACATAATTAGTATGTTATGTAAATATGTAATGCTGATTCTAAAATCTCAATGAAAGCTTAATGAAATAGGCTTTCAATTGAAAGCTTTATGAAATACAAAATTGATGCACCGAATCAGAGGCATCTTCGGTATTCTCAGATATTCCTGGATATTGACATCCGCCATTGGACAGGGAAGGAACAGGCTGGAGGATTGTTCTTTTAAGTTTATGTATGCCAGACCTGGAAACAATTATATCACTTCCTATATTCACATTCTATTGGTCAGAATTCAGTAACATAGCCCCACCTAACTATAGAGAAGACTGGGGAAGGTAGTCTAGCAATGTATCCAGGAGGAATGGGAATTTAGTTAGGAGAAAACTAGCTACCTTCTGCCAAGCCAAATACATTAATAATTTTTATCAATGCTCCATCTGTATTAGAAAGAAGAAAATGTATGTATTTTATAAAGGTACAGGGTTAAAAAAATAATATTAATAGTTTAAGGTTGTTTATTATGTTATAAAATCTGTAATTGTATTAACATTTCTTTGTCTTTAGCTTTATAAGATTCTAAGACATGTGTACTAAACTTTCCCATGATGACTGTGGAAGTTGTGTCAATATTTTTTTGCCATTTCTTTATATTAAGGTTATGTTGTTAGGTTCATACAATTTATTGTTTCTATATATTCTGGTCTATTTATTACTTTTATTATTACCTAGATTTTCTAGAGTGGAATGAGATTGGAGTAAGAAAGCAGTAGAGAGGGGATGATAAATTGATAGGATAAGAAATTTAAAAGCTTGCACTCAAGCAAATGAAGAGACACAAAAACAATCAAATCCTAACAGGTATGTTATCCCATTTATATAATTATTTACAATCTATATATATAAAAGCCTAATATGCTAAGTGTCTGACCATTCAACCATTTGACCAGTCGCTATGATGTGCATTAAGCACCAGGGGGCAGATGCTCTGACCAGTAGGTTAGCTTGCTGCTGGGGTCCAGCCGATTGGGACTGGGTGAGACAGGCTGGACATGACCTAGAGCCCTCCCATGGTCCCCCCCCCACCAGCCCCGATCATGCACTGGTGGGGTCCCTCTGCCTGGCCTGTACCCTCTCCCAATCTGGGACCCCTCGGGGGATGTCGGAGAGCCGGTTTTGGCCCAATCCCTGCAGGCCAGGCCGAGGAACCCCACTGGTGCACGAGTCTGTGCACCAGGCTTCTAGTCCTATATTATAAAGAGATAATATGCTAATTAGACCAACCAGCAGAACGACAGTCCGGACCACCCTCTGGATGACCTACCAGAGGAAGCCGGGGCTGTGAGGGCCGAGCCCCTTGCACAAATTTTGTGTATCATGCCTCTAGTGAAAAATAAAACAATATACAGACAATAATTTAATTAATACTATGAATGAAGTAAATACATCTCAAGATTTTTTAGTGAGATGAGCTTTAAATCCCAGGGAAATGGTAGATGGCAATAACACTCTTTTGGGGAATTTTTAACATGAGGTTCAAATTTAGCAATTGAGAGGTATCAGTGTTCAGGTCTTTCCTCCCAGTTTCATTCCCTTTCATTTCATATTTCATTAGTATAGCAGCAATAATAAGCAAGCCCTCAGAGCTCTAGAGGGGTAAACAATTTGCAAACAATTCTACCCACCTATAAAGCAGGACTCCTAAAACTATTTCCCTGCTGCTACACTGTGGTGTTTATTTTTTGAAATAAGCTTCCAGAAAAAAAGGGAACAAAATTGAGTGGAAAGTTCCTATGTTTTAGACTTAGCCAGGCTTCAATATATATTTCATTCTAGGTTTTGCCACTACTATCTATAATCAAGAATATTTTACGACAATAAACCCATATTTATTCTCTCTCCATTTATGTAGTTACTAGAGGCCCAATGCACAAAAATTCGTGTAACAGTAGGCCTTTCTTTGGCTGCTGGCATCGGCTTCCCTCTGGCACCTGGGACCTGGGCTTCCCTTGCAGTCCTGTCTTTGCCCAGAAGGTCATCCAGAAGGACATCCAGTCTAATTAGCATATTATGCTTTTATCATTATAGATTGTATCCATGACTATAGCTGTTAGTACCTATCATATGGTTTGGATAAGCAAAGGTCAGCCACCAGAGGAGTTTGTCATAGCCTAGATTAGTAGCTGTGTGACCTTGAGTTAGATATTTCCTGTTTCCTCATCTCTAACATGGAGATAATAACAATGTTACTCACAAGATTATTGCAAAAATTCAATTAGATGATGGATGTAAAGCACTAATTAATGTACTATACACAAAAAGTGTTTAATAGAAACAACTACAACAATCAGAAATTAATATGAAATTCAGTCATGGAGCATAGAGTTAGGGGAAAAGGACTTGTTAAACCTCAACTACTCAGAACTTATATTTTGGACATCATGGTGTGTGCATATGATATCATGATGAAGAGTAAATGTTATGTATTATCAAAGAAAACTGTCACATTTAGCCTAATATAGACAGTTTTAGAAATAGTGACAAAAGGAAAAGAGAAATAAAAGCAGCTTAGAAATGTAAAGTTATTCAACTTACAGCAATTAATGAGAGTTACCAACCAGGCATTTTTTATTAAAGCATACAGTGTATTACTTTTTTAAGTGTGCATTGCAACATGGCAGCATTACTTTCTGTACAACTCTGGGTAGAGCATTTGCCCTCTCATTGATTCCATTGCCTCAGGATATGAATAAGGATCTTTACTAGAGAAACTCTAAGTTCTAATTGTTTTAAAATGCTGTGATTTTAGGACCACAAAATAACTTAATTCCCAGTTTTCTAAGTTGAGTAACATTTTAGAGAATCATGAAAGATCTCCTGTCTATGGTTTTGTATTTATTTTCTGATTCCAAAATCTTGCTTGTTCTTCTTATCTGTCCTCCCCATTAATTCTTCAAGTTTCTTCTCCAAGTAATTCTCTAATGACTTTCGTATTGCCTTCATTTTTCTCTGATGAGTGACACAAACATGGAGTCTAGAGTAGAGAAACAAGATAATTCCAAGTGCAATATCAGTAGCCCAACCCTCTAAAACAATTATACAAATTGTATTTTTTCTTCTCTTTCTAACTCTCCAAAGGTTTTCCTCATACTTCATTGTACCTCCTCCGTTTCCCCTGTTTCTACTTTTATCCCCATCAGACTTCCCTTCACTTCCTCCTGTCAGTATCATATCCCAAAGTTTGAAGTGATTTCTTTCCCCTTCTTTCCATTGGAAGGAGGGGGAAGATTGGGCAGTCTCTTTGCTAAAGGAATGCTTAACCCAGTGTTTGGAGGGAGGAAAACTCACAGTAACAAAGCACTTCCCAATATTACAGCTTCTGTTATCAATATCAAAAATAGCCCAATTTCTCGATTCTCATGCTTCCTTGAA
The DNA here is from genome assembly GCF_963455305.1 of Plecotus auritus. Classification (NCBI taxonomy): domain Eukaryota; kingdom Metazoa; phylum Chordata; class Mammalia; order Chiroptera; family Vespertilionidae; genus Plecotus; species Plecotus auritus. The sequence goes on along the minus strand of NC_137776.1, from coordinate 118,590,322 downwards.
TCCTCTTCTGGAAGGGGTAAAAAGAAAGTGAGTTGATTAGCCATAGAATATATATGGATAACCCATAGACACAGACAGCAGTGTGGTGATGGCCAGAAGGAAGGGGGGTTGGAGGAGGGTGGAAGGGGTAGGCAAAGGGGGTGGTAAATGGAGGTATCTGTAACAATGTATGCTGGGGCTGACCAGCAGCCCCATGAACAGATTACTCCAACACAGTTTCATTGTGGGGGAGAGGGCTAAGGGACAGCTCCCCTGAAGAAGCCAGGCAGCCTGTGTTGCCTACCTCGTTAGGCTTTTATTGGAATTTTTATCTTTAGATACAATCAGTAGGATGAGTAATCTTGGGTGGACACATGTTTTCACATTGTCCTCTAGGCAAGGGCTTCAGGGATTAAGCATAAGGATTCCAGTAAACACGGCGGGGGCGGGGGCGGGGGCGGGGGGGGGGGGTGCGGCGGTCTGCATATGCACAGACTTGTTTGGAAAGGTCAAGGAATAATTAGGGGCGCCGCCTTCCACACTCCCTAAGTCTCCCTTAAGTTGGAATTCCAATAAACAGGGCAGGCGGCCTTCCACACATTTCCCTTTTCTCAGAATGTCCTCCTTACAACTTTCCAAACAAGTCTCTTGTGCTCCCCAACAAATGTAAACAATAAAAATAAAGTAAAAAAAAGTGAGTTTTGGAGAAGAAAAATAGTAACTTGAGAACTTTATGCATAATAGAAGATTCTTTTTAACCTCAAACTGTTTGCTCTGTTCACCATTTCCATTACAGTTTTCTGATCCCTGTGATCTTTATTATTATTAGACCCTTAGGTTATAGGAAACTTTTGTTCTTTTTGTGTTAGCTAATTTCTCAACCTTTAGTCCAGACATTGTATTTCTCAGTCCTTAAGTCGGTCCAGTGCCTGTAGTTCATGCTGATATACAAATTTTGTTCAACATTTTGGCTTTTACTGTATTTGTAACATTAGCATGCACTGCATAGTAGGTGCTCAACAAATATTTGTTGACTAAATCAATGAATGGCTGGTTACCTTGATCACTGACCCCTCAAAATGCCACACCACATCTGTGTTACCTCCACAATACTCTCCTTTGAAGCAGTGGGTGTTGATGTGATGGCAGTTCCAACAATCCAGGACAGGACCTTCATTCAGGACTGCGAAGAGAAGTAAGACAATTGGAGGGGAGCTTGGCATGGCATTTCCTTAGCTCAGACACCTGTGAATTCCTTCTTCCCCTAGCAAACAAGTTTCTGATGGGTCAAAACCTCCTGTAATTTAAGTCAGATTTCAGGTGAAGAAGTGGGAAAATGATGGCTTAACTACATGGGTGCTATGGGTTGTAAACTATATTTTAGGAGGCCTCTGAGCCCCTCCAAACTCTATGAGGGATCAAAGATTTCATAAGCTAGATTTTGTTGTCAGATGTCATTGACATTCCTTCTTGGAACCACAACTCTGGGAACTGGGTTCTCAGTGGGACAAGTAGGAGAGATCAAATCATAGAGAGCAAAGGAGATGGGAAATGATGAGCTAACCTCAAGGCATCGCATGTACTATACTCACCACAATCTTCAGAACAAGCTAAAAGAGAATCAGAAAGTTTTAATGAGCTTAGAATCAACTTGGAGTTCTTTATATTTATACGCAAGTAGTTTTTGTCTGGTTATCCATTCAGCTCCAGCCACCCCCTAACCATTCTAAATCTCTCTCATGTGAAACTACATTTCTTCTCTCACCCCTCATTTCCCATTGCTCTCTCATAATGTCAGTGTTGTTAGGTAGACATATTTTATTACCTGCTTCAGAGAAGTGCTTTAATACTTCTTTCAGTTTGGATTCTAGGTTTTGGCGAACATCAAGAAGCTTGCCTTGAAGGATAAAGACACCTAAGAGCGGGTGGAAGGGACATCAGAAAATAAGGGTGGCCCTTCCCTTCAGGATTTAGTCCTGATTGTTTTGCCTTGTTTTCCCAAGGGAACTCTTCATATTTGCTTGGGCAATACAGTCTTTTAACAGTCTTTTAACTCACCTTTCCATGTTTTATTGCTCACTTTATAAAGTTCATTCTTCAGCCATGTTCTCAAATAGACAACCCTTTGAACAGCTAGAAAAGAAAGGTAAACATACATGTGGGGAAGAATTATATCTGTGGAGGATATTAGGTGGACCGAGGTGCTCTCTTCCATGCCTCCCTTCTTCCTTTAACCCTCAAACTCGTAGGGTCTCAAGCTTCCCTCACCCAACACCCGAAGCATCTTGTTCCCGTGGGAGACCTTGAAGCTTAAATTGGTCATCTCTTTAATCTGCCTGTCAAGCAGTTCAGTTCGGCCAGGGACTTCCGAGGGTACCAACTTTGTCAACAATGACTTAATATCCTTTATAAATCTGGGGTCACATTCCAAGCAGCCTTTGACTCCATGGAAGGCTGCCAGGGACAGAGGCAGGAGCAAGAACAGCCAAAGGTCTCCCATTTCCTTGCCACAACAGCTCTTGCCCCAATAGCAGGTTGTCCTGGCAACCAGTTCACCTAGTTCCCTTTCCTTCAAAAATCCAGGAATAAGAGCCATGTCCTGGAGAGTTTGACTCCACCTTTCCTTCCATTTTGATCCCAATTGTAAGCAATTTCATTTCCCTCTGAATTTTCAGCTGTTTTCTGACTTTTATCCTTCATTCCTGAGAGAGGGAACTGCCAGCTGAGGAGCAGATATCTGAGTTCTGAGTGTAGAACATAAAGAAAGTCTCGAGCTCACACAGCAGAATTCCATGCAGGGCAATATCTCAGAAAAAGGTTTTTATTATGTTTCTCCTTTACTTGTGTCCTTAGTAAATTTCCACATCCCTCCTGACCATTGCGGTAGTGTCTCTAGGAAGAGATACATATAACCTCAGAAACTGCTTAACCAAAACTCTGCTTCTATAGAGGAGGCAAGAAAAGCCCAGAATATTGAGTTCCCTAGGGTCCCAATCCCTAATGGTAACAGTATCATTGAAAACCAGCAGTAGGTATCTGTATACAATTTTTATCATTGATAACAATAATTTTGAAATAAATGATAAATTTTTGCAAATTTGGTCTAGGCTATCTTTGTTTGTAGGATGATTTTTCCTTCCATACTAAATAACCTTTTTATATAATTCTTCATATATATATGAGGAAGTGAGAGGGAGAGAGAGATAGAGACATCAGTAATGAGGGAGAATCATTGATCATCTGCTTCCTGCATGCTTCCTGCTGGGGATCAAGCCTTAAACCCTTAAACCAGCACATGCACCCCTACTGTGAATTGAACCATGACCTCCTCGTTCATAATTTGAAACTCAACCACACCGGCTGGGCATATAATTCTTCTTATAAAGAGTCTGGAGCAAGAAGACTAGAATAACAGTGGAGGGGTATATGATGAGTAAAAATCCAGTAACCTTTAGGCTACTTTAGCAGGCTCATCTTGAAAGTATTGATGAAGCATGTGACATATAAGAAAATAACCACAGTTATCATGGCCTGACCTTTTAGGCTACCTACATAGAAAGTGGTCAAATAAACCAAATGTGTTTCCTTCAGTTTAAGCCTCTTTAATAAGAATGTTCTTTGTTATTTGAAGAAATTAAGGCTGCTTAGCAGACATTTTAGAGCATCAGTTACCTCTTTTCTAACATACAGGGTGTCCCCCCAAAATGTATACACACTTTAAATAATTATTAATTCCAATTGATTAAATATTAAAAAAAAAACATCAATAGAGCTATCAAAAATGTATATGTAGACATTTTTGGGGGAGGAGACACCCTATATTGCTTATATGGCTATGAATTCCAAGAAACGAGGAAATTCTCCTAGAAACTAGGAAATACTAAAAGGTTAGTGGTAGAATTTAGATCTAAGGTATGGAAGTCATGGATGGGAAGGTTGTGAGGTAAGTTAAAAAAAAAAAAAACTACCACTAATGCTGTGCCTACCATGTGCCAGATACGTGCTATGCACTTCAAATAGATTATTTCAAGTCTTCATGGCATAACAATACTTCGAGAGATTATCTCCATTTTATAGATAAGATACTGAGACTTTCAGGTGTGAAACAATCCTCTTTTCCAAATAATTTAGTAGTTATGAAATCAGGATTCAAGCTCATGTCTGACTCTATATACTTCAACCATTGACTCTCAAAATTTTCTAGGATAATATAGAAAATGATCTCTTAGAATTTGATATATCAGAATTTTTTTGGGGGGGGCAATTAAAATTATTTGATACTCCAAAATTGGCACCTCTCTGCTCTGATTTTATTTTTTTACGCTAGATGATCTCATCTTTAGATGATACCCCACAGGATTTTCACATGCTGAGGTTTAAATGCACATGATAATGGGATTAAATTAACTCTGGAGACCAAAGTTGAAGACTAAGGGGGCTCAGAAATTTGGCAGGCAGGTATAAGGAAAAACTGTTCTTGTAGAGAAATATACATTATAGATGAGATATTTCCTAGTTACCACTATGTACCTTTACTTTCGGATAGAACAGCTTAAAGAGAATGCTTCTATGGGAGGAGAAAGGCTAACACCCAAATCTTTCATTGATTATGCGAATGTTTGGGTTTGACTCCATGGAAGGGATATGATTTATAGTCAATGTGAATCTGTAGAGTAGCTTAAATGGTATAATAGTTACATAGTAGAACAGGCATTCATAATATTATTCCAGATATATATTTACTTGTTTGTGGTTCTTACACAGATAAGATATTCATGGGCGGTGTTGTATATGTTTTTGTTTTACAAAACAACTAGATAGTCCTAACAATTAAGGTCCCCTTTATAAGATCTAGAATTACTTGTTTTATAGGGTTAGGCCTTTGTTATAGATCGTATAACGTAACAATTTTCAACCGTGTGCAGCAAGATTTTTTAAAACATGCAATACCTGACTGTTTAGTCAGGAGCAATGACCACTTTTCCCTTAGATTATCATATAAAGAAATGACAACAGGTAGCCTGCCAGTGTGGCTCAGTTGGTTGAGCATTGTCCTGTGCACTGAAAGGTCACTGGGTTCGATTCCCAGTCAGGGCACATATCCAAGTTTTGGGTTTGGTCCATGGTCGGGTGCTTACTGATTGATGTTTCTCTCTCTCATAGATGTTTCCCTCTCTCACTGATATTTCTCGCTCTCTACTGTCCTCTCTCTCTAAAAAAAAAAATTAGTAAAAACATATTTTTTAAAAAGACAACAGCCAATACAACAATAGCTATCTATTGTGAATGAATAAAAAATATATCTATTGTTTAGCAAGGTTGGCAAAAGATATTATATAATTTTTGGTGTGCCACAGAATTTTAGTAATTAGTTTATGTGTGCCATGAGGTGGAAAAGTTTGAAAACTGCTGGTATAATGCATTGAGATTTAATATCTGAAGCACAACCAGACTCATCAAGAAAAACAAAACAGAGCAGACAAAAATAAAATCACAAATGAAAGAGGAGAAGTAATAACTGAATCCACAGAAATACAAGGGTTTGTAACAAAATATTACAAAAAATGACATATTAATAAATTGGGCAATCTAGATGAAATGGCTAAATTCCTAGAAACATATAATTTTCCAAAACTGAATCAAGAAGAATCAGAACATCTGACTAGACTGAATACAACTAATGAAATTGAAGCACTAATGAAAAAATTTCCAACAAACCAAAGTTCTGGGCCAGGTGGCTTCACAGGTGAATTTTACCAAACATTCAAAGGAGAACATATCCTTCCAAAAGTATCCCACAATAGCCAAGAGCAGGGGAGACTCCCCAGTTCATTTTATGAGACCAGTGTTATCCTAATTCCAAAACCAGGTAGGGACACTACAAAGAAAGAAAATTACAGGCAAATATCCCTTAGGAACATAGATGCTATCACCCTCCACAACTGGAGGATTAGCAAACAGAAGGTGCTCCCAGGTCAATGAAGCTCCCATGTGGTGTGGAAGGACCAATACGCTCCCACAGGCTGCTAGGCCAGAGGTGCCAGTGAAGTCAATCTGACTGGGAAACTTGCCGGTGTGTATCATCAGAACTTTAGGTAAAGGGTCTCTGTCTGAATGCTGGATAGAAAACCTCCAGGCCAGGAAAAGAAGCATCCACAGGCAGCCCCACTACCTTGAAGGGGCCAACTGTCAAGAAAGGCCACCACACACTGAGGAAATAGAGAACAGCCCCAAAGTCCTAAACATGCAGAATTACCCAGCCAGCAATACCAGAAGAGTCAGAGATGAGGTGGAACCAACTTCACCTGAGAAGGTACCAACACATTGTCTAAGAATAAAACAAATATCCTTACAGTTAAAAAAAATGTTGTCACGCAAGGGAACAGACATCAGTGAAGAAATTCAGTGCATCATTCACTCAGGAGAAAAAGGCTGGGGTTGTAAATACTAGACAGTGTTCAAGGTGATTTTGCTCTACTAAATACCATTTTAGCATGCAGGATAAGATAGATTGAGTCCATTGTTGGAGTCCTGGTTAGTTAAAACAAGCCTGATTTTTCAGTGACCAGGAAGGTATGTTGATTAGGCCCAAGGGAGGTCAGGCATCCCAGAGTTACTCAAGGTTCATAGTCCCTTCTCATGAGGTTAGTGCCAGTGACATGAAATAGCACTTTCCTATCTCCTGAGCATATAAGGAGAAAATGTTCTTCCACCTGGTATATATCCATTGGCCACTAGGAGTTCGCATAGCCTCACCAACCACCACTCCATTTTTATATCACATTTTGGAAAGAATCAGAAAAGGAGAAGGAAATGTGAAATAATTATTCTAACAAAAGAAAGTGTTTAAACTATTGGGTGGGATGGAGCTTATTATATTGTTCTGATATTTCTTTGTTTTCTTCCCTGCAAGGTGAGAAATGAGGTGTCCAGAAAAAGTTTAGATTAATTACAGAATATGAAGTTATATCTCCTTTCTGTATATGAGAATCCTATTTAATAAAAGGGTAATATACAAATTGACCGTCACTCCAACACACAAGATGGCCGCCCCCATGTGGACATAAGATGGCCACCACAAGATGGCCGGCTGGGGAGGACAGTTGTGGGCAATCAGGCCTGCAGTGGAGGGCAGTTGTGGAAGAACAGGCCTGCAGGGGAGGGGAGTTGGGGGTGACCAGGCCTGCAGGGAAGGGCAGTTGGGAGTGACCAGGCCTGCAGGGGAGGGCAATTAAGGCAATCAGGCCGGCAGGGGAGTAGTTAGGTGTCGATCAGGCTGACAGGGGAGTGGTTAGGGGGTGAACAGGCTGGCAGGCAGAAGCAGTTAGGGGCAATCAGGTAGGCAGGCAGGCGAGCGATTGGGAGCCAGCAGTCCTGGATTGTGAGAGGGATGTCCGACTGCCCATTTTCGGACATCCCTCAAGGGGTCCCAGATTGGAGAGGGTGCAGGCTGGACTGAGGGACACCCCCTCCCCGTGCACGAATTTCATGCTCCAGGCCTCTAGTTTTATATAATAAAAAGCTAATATGCTAAGTGTCTGGTCATCCGTTCAACCAATCAAAGTGTAATATTCTAATGACTAGAGGCCCAGTGCACGAAATTCGTGCACGGTGCGGTGTGTCCCTCAGCCCAACCTGCACCCTCTCCAATCTGGGACACCTCGAGGGATGTCCGACTGCCTGTTTAGTCCCGATCCTACCTGGATCGGGCCTAAACAGGCAGTCGGACATCCCACTCACAATCCAGGACTGCTGGCTCCCAACTGCTTGCCTGCTTGCCTTCCTGATTGCCCCTAACTGCTTCTGCCTGCCAGCCTGATCACCCCCTAACCACTCCCCTACCAGCCTGATTGAGGCCTAAATGCTCCCCTGCCAGCCTGATTGCCCCTAACTGCCCTCCCCTGCAGGCCTGGTCCCCCCCCAATTGCTCTCCCCTGCAGGCGTAGGTCCCCCCCCAACTGCCCTTCCTTGTAGGCCTGGTCGCTCCCAACTCCCTCCTCTGCCTGCCTTGTCACCCCTAACTGCCCTCCCCTGCAGGCTTGATCACCCCCACTGCCCTCCCTTGCAAACCTGGTCCCTCCTTTGCAGACCTGGTCCCTCCCAACTGCCCTCCCCTGCTGGCCATCTTGTGGTGGCCATCTTGTGTCCACATGGGGGCAGCCATCTTTTACCACATGGGGACAGCCATCTTGTGTGTTGGAGTGATGGTAAATTAGCATATTATTTTTTTATTAGATAGGATAGAGGCCTGGTGCATGGGTGGGGGCTGGCTGGTTTGCCCTGAAGGGTGTCCCGGATCAGGGTGGGGGTTCCCTTTTGGCGTGGAGTGACCTGGGCAAGGGGCCTGTGGTGGTTTGCAGGCCAGCCACACCCCTCGGCGACCCAAGTGGAGGCCCTGGTATCTGGGGTTTATTTATCTTCTATAATTGAATCTTTGTAGCCTTGAGCAGAGCCAAGCCTCCTGCTTGCTCCGTGGGCGCAGCCATTTTTGTTGGGATTTATTTATCTTCTATAATTGAAACTTTGTAGCGGAGGCCAAGGCAGGCCAGGGCTGGGGGAGCTTGGCTTCCTCCATCGCCAGGGCAACTCAAGGCTCCTGCTCTCTCCAGCTCCATGCTGCCATGGCTGCTGCCATTTTTGTTGGGATTTATTTACCTTCTATAATTGAAACTTTGTAGCCTTGAGTGTAGGCCTGGGCCAGCCAGGGCGGCAGATAAGCTTGGCTTCCTCCATTTCCGGGAAAACCAAAGCCTCCTGCTTGCTGCAGCTCCATGGCTGCAGCCATCTTGGTTGGGTTAATTTGCATACTTTCTCCTTATTGGCTGGTGGGCGTGGCTTGATGGTGTAGTGGAGTTATGGTCAATTTGCATATTGCTCTTTTATTACATAGGATATGCTATGCCACTCAATCGCTCGCTATGACAATTGGGGGCAATTGACCAGTCAACCAGTTGACCAGTCGCTATGATGTGCACGGACCACCAGGGGGCAGACGCTCCAACTGATAGGTTAGCTTGCTGCTGGGGTCCGGCCGATAGGGAGTGATCACGACAGGCTGGACATGCCCTGGAGCCCTCCCGCAGTTCCTCCCCGACTGGCCAACCTCCTGTGTCCTTCCCTGGCACCTATCATGCACCGGTGGGGTCCCTCAGTCTGGCCTGCGCCCTCTCGCAATCCAGGACCCCTCAGGGGATGTCGGAAAGCCAGTTTCGGCCCGATTCCACAGGCCAGGCCGAGGGACCTCACTGGTGCACGAATTCATGCACTGGGCCTCTAGTAGGTTTAATAAATGTGTGACCTTGCAACATAAACACCATGATATTTAGTTCTCAAGACAAGTCTGCATTACTATTTCGTTTTTATAAAATACAAGCCTGATATACAGAGACACTAAGGAATGTGTTGAAGGTCACACATCTAGTAACACACCTAGTTTTGTCTTGTAACACGAATTTGTCTGCTTTCCAAGTCCACGTGTCTCCAAATACCAAGATTTTTTTGAGTGGATTTCATCCAAGGTATAATCATCATTGCCTCAAATTAGCAAAAATAGATACCCTCAACGAAATGATTTTTCAGAGAAAAGAAAAATGATTTGTTATTTCTTATTTTAAATAAATGGAGTCTGTTTTAAAAAAATTAAATAAATTTATAATAAAGGGAGGCTATAATCCCAAACATATTTTAACATTTCTCTCTATACCTAATTCTTTTTTTCCTCCTCACAAATTACTTGTATTGAAGATTTGAAAAATATATATGTTTTGCTGTATCTTGTTTGTCTATCATTTGAAGTTCTTAATTTTCTTTAATATTGTCTATAAAAAGGCATCCATGTTTATCTGAATTACCTTAAATTAATACCAGACAAGAGTATTATTTTTTTTCTACCTTCAGGTGAAATTAAAATACAGTAATAAAAATAACTATAAAAACATAATAGCCAAAAATAAAAAGTAATATCATTGAATACATAGTCTGTCAAATAGTGCTGTATATTTTTTACATGCATGATCTGATAAATCCTCATGCTAGGTTTTGGTGCTTTCATTCCCATTAGAGACTGGAAAACTGAAACTGCTTAGTGCAGTATTTTGCTCTGGATCACAGAGCACTCAAGTGGTAGAGCTGGAATTCTTAACTCTGTTTTGACTGATTCCCTACGTATATTTTTTAACTACTAAGCCCTCTCATCTTTTATTTGTGCCCCCCCCCCAAAAAAAAACACCCGAAACAAACAAAGCCCTGCCTCCATACCTAATGAATTGTCATATTTCTGAAAAACTAACACTTTTAGTGGGTGAGGCATTGTGGCCTAATATATAGCACTACATTCAGTTGTAATTCTGGTCCCTGAAGGAACAGATTTCTGTTCAAAGTATAGAGTCAAGGTAGAAACTTGTAGTTGAATTTGAACTTAATGGTCATTACCCTTTAAAAGTGAATCTTACTGTTGATAATTCCTTTGCATTATACTAACTTTTATAAATATAAGTTTTTACATTTGGACCTTTCTCTATTTGCAGAGTTCTGGCTGTCATGTTGAAATGACTGAGTTTCCTCTTGATTTTTTTCTAATATGCTAGTAAATATTTTTTGCTTAAATACCTCTTTTCAGCACTACAGCTGTATTATGTTATCGATCAACCCACTGGCAATTTAAATAAATTCTTTTATATCTTGTAGGGTCTTCTGAAAAAGGTCCTCAACAAAATTCACCCTCTACCTATTTACCACCTAATGACAGGAGGAAACTGAAAGGGTCATCTGTGAGGCAGGAAGGTTTCAAGTCAGGGGAGGAAAGACAGTCTTGGTGGAATGGGTTATTGACTTGAACTATTGGAATAAGCTACTAAAGAAGGTGTGGAATCTCCATTCCTGGAGAGAATGGGTCACCTGTCAGTTTGGGGCAGTCCTGCCTAGGAGTTTGGGTTTAATCGAATGGGGTTCATCCAACTTGACACAGCTGCTATAATGTAGAGTGCTCACTTGAAAAGCATGTTTCACATTAATTTCCCCTTAAATTTTCTGCAAGTCTAACAACAGATCTGTGTATTTTTTAATGAATGGAAAATATGGTATTATATACACTAGACAAGAAAAGAGTCTTTCAAGTTTCATTTTCAACCAAGTATTGCCATTTTAGCATCAATATATTCACCAAGATGGATTCTAGGACCACTCCAAATTGGTTTTTGAAGTGGTAAGAGGAAATTTAGGAGATAAATACAAAATGTTTTTCAATTGCAGCTATTTGAGAATTTTACCATTTTCATTTTCTTCCTCTGGTGCCTTAAGAAAAGACCTTTACAAAGTGTGCATTGACCACTTTTCACTTATGCCAGGTCTAGTTCTGTCTGAAGGGCATGTGTGATAAATTGGTCATCTATCACCTCATTTGCAGTCTGAGGTTTATGAGCTCCCGTAAAACAATTACCATATATACACCTTACAATAAATGGGCAAACAAAGTGGTTGCAAACAATATGGAAAAGTCAATAATTAATTTTAGATTTCCAAACGTAGCAGAGACACTGGAGCTTTCTCTTCTTTTCAGAAGAAATGGTTCCTTTGTTAGGAATATGCAAGCGTGTTAATTCATTACTGTGCGGTTTCTCTTTTTCCAGAGCTTGTCGAAGGCCTAATTTATGAGCAAGACTGAAAGCTGTTTAAACGGATAATATGCCTCCTTCATGAGAAATACCACCCCTTTATGCTCCATTAAATTCAGACATTGACTCTATAAGCTACGTACCAATTATTTCTTTCCAGAAACAGCAGCATAGTTTTTTCCACAAAGGACAACAGATTACTGCAGGCTGCTATTAATCTCCACACAGTCCACAAAATACACAGGATGCTGGGAAGAAAACAGTTGAGTAGCTATTTTAACATTTGCAAAATGCTACATTGAGAGGAAATAAAAAGAAGATGCCTGTCTTTTTGCTACTTCTAAATTATTTCAAGTCTCCCAAAGAAGACAGAAAAGGCCTTAAAGTAATCAGTAGTGACTGCTGATGTTGAAGCAGTGCCTTCAATGAACATGGATGCTTGACCTCTGGTTCCTCATCCTGTATGGCTGGCCACTGTGAAGTCCTACTTCAGGCTCCAGTGTTGGATGGCACAGTGAGTTAAATGCTTATCACCTAAATGGGTTATAATAATAATAATTATTATTATTATTTTACTATGGAGGCAATCCAAGTGCCCATCAATAGACAAGTGGTACATGATAATAAGCCAATTCTCATAATAAAAACCAGAAAAAATACTAGTACCTTAGCATAACCTGTCATAGGCTAGAACTTAATATATATAATTATTATATATTAAATATTATATAATATATGTTATATATTATAATATATTAAATAATATATGTAGTTACAAACCTATTAATATCTACTGGTCCATGTATCAAAATCCAGAGTATTTCAATAACAAGAAGCCAGTAGCCATTGTGTAAAAATTTTGACTCTTCTCATTCATCCAGTCCAAAATAGTTGAGTTCCTACTATTTAACTATCATTCAACAGAAATGCCTCTTCCTTCATAGAACTGATACTTTAATCTAAAAATTTTTATATGTTTTGATGTCATTTTTTCCTTCCCCCTTCCTCCTGCCTTCTTTCCCTTTTTTCCTGCATCTATCTTTTTTAAATTAGCAGTTTCCTTGTTTCTGAATGGGAATTTCATTTCATTCTGTCCAAATGGAGAAACATTTGAATGGCCTGGGCCACAGATCAGGAAGATAGCCTTGGACAAGCTTAAGCCAATTAATTTATTTCATTCCCCCAGTAATTCCATCAAGTATGGTTATGTAAAGCTATCAAAGTTCATGAGATACTGGCAAACACTAGTGGGATATTTTGGGGGGAAAACATTTCCTGCTCCTTCCTCAGGAGCTATCAGGAGAAACTGATTGTCCCTCAAGACTTTGTGATGTGAAGACATGAACACTGAGCTGCAACTACCAGAGGTGAGTTGGAGCTGGCCCTTAACTGCCTTATGAGAATGAGAGCTGTACAACCCACTTTGCATTCAGTGACATCACATTGGTAGTTTGAAATGGCCATGTTGGGAGTATTTATATCATAGAAATAACAAATTCTACAAATGTAGTCTCTCTCTCTCTCTCTCTCTCTCTCTCTCTCTCTCTCTCTCTCTCTCTCTCTCTCTCTTTCTCTCAGTAGCTGCTGAGAGTCCATAGTATGAAGACAGCATGAGACCAACAGGCCAATGAAGAGATGAGAGAAACTGGGTCTTTATGACATAATTTAACTATTAAATTAAGTTTTACTGGAAACCTGCTCTCCTCCTGGCATTTTTAGTTATGTGAACATATAACATCCTCATAAAATAACAAAGAAAAGTATCATGGTCAGTGTACATTTTTTGAAGGTAGAACATTTTAAATTAGCATAAATTAAAGTGTATTTTTAGATGCTAATTGTAAAAGGGAATATGCTTATGTACTGGGAATCCAGAGAGGGGTTGACAAAGTTGAATATGTCACTGCTTCTCAAGGTACATCTAATGGGCTCAGGGGTTGATAATTTGGGAAAGACAATTTAATTGTTGAAGACCTTATTGCCTGCAGAGGTAAAGGTTAATTAATTACGCAAATGTGGCATTGACCTAAGCACTGAATCCAGTGATCAGATCTACTCCAATAACTCACTCCAGTAAAATTTGCAAAGCCCCATCTGTGATTCTATACTAGTTACTAAATGTCTAGGTAGTAAGCTTAAGAGCTGAGACTAAAGAAAAGAAAATTCCAAAATAACAGGAAGCAGTGGAGTGAGTCACTTGAGTTTACAGAGGCTAAAGTAAAATATTTATTGAGTCTCAACAGTGAACAAACTTCTATATTTCACTAATTTATTAAAAGTCAAAAGTAAACTAAAACTATGATTAGCCAATAAATTATTAATAGGGAAACATGGGTTCACTTTCTAAAACTAATTTTTGAACATAATGTTTTTCTTGTGACTTTATTGACAATATTAGCAGGGAAGCTGGATCTTAAGTATTTAATGAAGTTCTGATGTGTGTCAGACACTTTTAGAAGTATTTTGTCATTTCATTTTCATGGCAACCTCATGGACAAATATCTGATATTCTCCATGTATTAAGTAAAGATATTGAACCTTCAAAAGGAAAAACTACTTGTCAGAGCTCAGGTGTCCTATGAGGGCAAGAGTTTAGGTCCAATGCGATGTCTATACACAGCTGAATTAGATCACATGGACTAAATGTCTTCATGTGTATTTAATCTTTGCCCAATCAAAGGATAAATGGATTCTGGAGGGATGAAACTAAAGGGGAAAAGTATTTTTAGTTCTGTGTAGATTATGGAGAAGATGAAACAGAGCAGACCACTGAGATGGTTGAACTAATTTTTGCATGTGTTTAAATCGAGTTATAAAGTGACATTTGGTAACAGTGCTTAACATGAATCTGGAAACTTGTTTGTTGACTTGGGTTATTATTTGGAAAGTATTGGTAGGGTAAGGTAAAAGCTCAAATGTGGTGAGACTCACCTGATCTGTCTGATCCCTGGGCTCATGTTCTTTGCTCTATCCTAATACCATCTATAGAGTGAAGCAACATTATTAAAATACTAGAGGCCCGGTGCATGAAATTTGTGCATGAGGGGGTGTCCCTCAGCCCAGCCTGCACCCTCTCCAATCTGGGACCCCTCAAAGGATGTCCGACTGCCCGTTTAGGCCCGATCCATCTGGATCGGGCCTAAACGGGCAGTCGGACATCCCGCTCACAATCCAGGACTGCTGGCTCCCAACTGCTCGCCTGCCTGCCTTCCTGATTGCCCCTAACTGCTTCTGCCTGCCAGCCTGATCACCCCCTAACCACTCCCCTGACAGCCTGATTGAGGCCTAACTGCTCCCCTGCTAGCCTGATTGCCCCTAACTGCCCTCCCCTGCAGGCCTGGTCACCCCTAACTGCCCTCCCCTAAAGGCCTGGTCACCCCCTAACTGCCCTCCCCTGCAGGCCTGGTCCCCCCCCAACTGCCCTTCCCTGCAGGCCTGGTCACCCCCAACTTCCCTCCTCTGCCTGCCTGGTCACCCCTAACTGCCCTCCCCTGCAGGCTTGATCACCCCCAACTGCCCTCCCTTGCAGGCCTGGTCCCTCTCAATTGCCCTCCCCTGCTGGCCTGATTGCCCACAACTGCCCTCCCTTGCAGGCCTGGTCCTTCCCAACTGCCCTCCCCTGCTGGACATCTTGTGGTGGCCATCTTGTGTCCACATGGGGGCAGCCATCTTTGACCACATGGGGGCAGCCATCTTGTGTGTTGTAGTGATGGTCAATTTGCATATTACTCTTTTATTAGATAGGATTTTATATACTATTATGGTATTTAACACTTATTAATGTTTTTTTTTAAGTTATGGAAATGAATTTTGTATTAATTTACTTGAGGTAAATTACTCTGTCTTCCATATGGTCTAGGCTATTTGTTCATGGAATGGATGGTGTGATCTGAGGTCATGAAAGAATGAAAGTGACTGATCCATGCAGGTATTACTAAGATGTTATGACCTAATAGAATTACTTCATCCTTTACAAAGTTTCTGAGCATGAAAAAATATAATTTTACACTAATTTTTCTGAAATATGTTTATGGAAATATGTATTGTTTTTAATCTTGCTAAGTAATACAATTCTGATATTTTTAACAGTAGGATCATTTTAAGGATAGGTTTTTATTTTTTAATAAATAGAATGTTATCATATTAATAGGCTTTTAACTTAAAATATATTACTATAGTTAATTTACTCAGTGAACTGCATATTCATTTACTTTCTATAATACAGCAAGTGTTGAGGTAGGTTCTGGGGATATATAAGTGAGTGGTGTAGACAAGTCTCCCATCACAGTCTGTGAAAGGAAATGGATGATTAAAATTGATGTAAAGGCCCTAAAAGATAAGAACTTGGTTTTAGAAAAGCACAGGAACCTTGTTTAAAATGGGTGCTGAAGGGAGTTTTTCACAATAGAAATAAATTTGAAATTAGACCTGAAAAGGGAAAGGAGTTAACTAAGGTAAAGAATTTTGAGGGAATATTCAAGATGGAGAAGGAAGTATGTGCAAAGGCCCTGAAGCAAGAAGAGTATAATTTACTCAGGGAACTAAAAGAAGTTTGATTAAATCAAGGCAGAGGGTAATGTGATGGATTTTCAAAAAGAGTTAAGGTCCAGATTACACGCAGCCCCACAGAACAGGTTAAATATTGTAGCTTTGGCCTCAGAGTAGGGAATATCCATGGAAATAGTTTCAACAGCAACTAATCTGATCAGATTTATGTTTGAAAAGATCATTCAAATTGCAGTTTAGAAAACCTCTAAGGGTTCCAGAGTGTATGGAAGGAAAATAGTAAGCTATTGAGCAATAGTAAAAAATTTTTAAAGTGTTAGATTGGACCAGGGGTTTGCAAATGGAGGCCATAACTTGGCTGAATAGATTTTGGATTTTCTAACTGTTACTTCTGTTACTTGGGCCTTGGTTTTTAACTAGTAAAATTAGGGGTGTGTGTGTGTGTGTGTGTGTTGGGTTACCAAATAATATATGGAGTACACTGGAGATTTTTCCAAAGGAACAAGAGAAAAACTGTCTCCACAAAGTATAGTTGAACTGGCAGTTAAATGAGGTGGAGGAAGAATGAAAGTTTCTCATTGCTCCCTATGGTAACTTATCAGTAAAGTACTATTTATAGAGATGGATAATATTAAAAGAAGATTTGGAAGCAATACAGTATAGTGGTTTAAAAATTGATCTCTACCATCTCTACCCAGGAGGCCTGGTTTCAATGCTTGGGTCTGAGACTTGTCAATTGTATGCACTCAAGACAATTTATTTATATTCTTTGTACCTCACCTTTCTCATCTATGAAATGAGGAGGCTCATGATGATATTACATGGCATAGGGCAAAAATTTAATATTTTACTCTTTTTATTGTAAGTCATTTGGATGGTCTGAAGATTAGGCCCTTTTAAACATCCAAACAGAGATGTTGAGTAAGCTTTTAGACATATGGATCTGGAGTTCAGAGGAAAGTTCTGGACTGCAGGTAAATTTTGGAGTCAACAGCATTTAGGTCGTTATTGAAATCATTGGAGTGAATGAGATTACCCTGTTAGAAAATATGGAGTGAAAACAGAAAAGGAAGTAAGATTTAGCTCTGAGAAGCATTGTTATTTAATGACTGGGTAGGAGAAGATGGGTCTTATGGAGAGACAAGGAAAAATTAACCAGATGGGTAGGAAGAAAATGTTTTAAAAAGCAAAAACCTTGTAGCATATACATCAAGGGAAAAAATGGATAGGGAAATGAAGGGGATGGTTACTATTGTCCAATGTAAAGTCACATGAAACAAAAATTGAAAGATGACCCTTGAATGTAATTAAATGGGAATCATCATGTAAAGTCAAGGATGATTTCAGCAAAGGTTATTGCTATGGACTTGCAGACTCAGATGTCAGAGTGTAGTAAATTGCAAAATAATTTGGAAGCAACTAGAAACAAAAAGATAACTTTTAAAGGTTTAATTGAAAGAAAAGGAGAGAAATATAATTGCTATTTAGAGGGATGTGGAATGAAAAAACCTGAGGATTTTTAAAGATAAGATGAAAGTCTCAAATCTATTCTATTAGGAAATGGGCCACATATTATAATTCCAGTTAGGAATTAATAAGTACAAAAAAAGGAGAGTTATCAGTGTTTGTACTGAGAAGACAGAACTCAAATTATGGTCTTACATTATTACCTTGGTCAGCTGCTGATTTCTTCAGTGGCCTGCACTGGGACCAGTCACACATGTCTGTTATGCTCAAGCATTCACATATGTCAAGATGCTGTTCACCAGAAATATGTTAGACTAACCTGATCCTCTACAGAAAGGAATGTATGACTACAGGAATTCCCTACATCAGGATTATATGACTACTCTGGTTCCATGTCTTATCAAATTCCAGCTTTCTTTTACCCATTTCTCTATCAATAGGTACTGATTCTGGACCCAGTATTAACACTGACTCGGGCCTTCACTCCTTTTGGCCTTCAATAGCTCCTACTCTTTAGCCGGTGATTTGTTTGTTTCATACCTTTACATTTCCCGTCAGTCTATTGTCAGATGTTTATAGAGTGCCTACTGTATTGTACAGTCATTGTTCTAAGCACTGAGATACAGCAAGGGAAAAAAAAATCCAAGGCCTCAAGAAACTTACATTTTAGTGAGGAAGAAAGGTAAATATATACACATCTATGTGCATAATTGAGTGAAGTAACTTATTTAAGATCACAGGGTGAGTGAAATTTTTGTTAACTTGTAAGTGATTCTACTTAGGAACTTTAAAAGAATTTCCCAGCAGCAATCCTTCCTGCATTTTGTGAAATTCTAAGAATTATGTAGAAAAATACCATAGAAAATCATTTGAGTGATTCTTACATAATTTTTGTAGTGCAAACACCTTGCATGGTGGTTGGAGTATACTTATATTTTATTTGCATTACTTGCTATATTTCCAAGGCTGTGAAACCCAGAGGTACCCAGGTAGTCTGATGTCCTGCCAGTATTCAGTTGATCATCTTTAAGATGATCACAAAATAATGACAAATTCTGAAAAAATGGTCTTTTATTAGAGATATTTTTCCTGCTACCACTCTAAAACTTGGTAAGCTCCTGGTTTATGTCATGTAGAAGCTTGGAGCCTGTGTGTATCACTGGGTCTGATAATATGCTTTTGGATCTTCAACAACCATTTTTTTAAACAGTTGTGAACAGAGGATGGGAAGGAATCAATGTGAAATCTCTGTGTGAGGCTTAGTTTTTCCATACCTCAAAGTCATCAGGAAAGAAATTGAATCCCTTATCAAAGACCAAACTTCCGCCTACTTTAGTCATTGACCTATTGCATAGTGGACCATTTACCCCATCTTCCATGTAAGAGACCTGCCTTTCCCCCTCTCATTTATTGGTTCATTCTACTAATACTTACTTGTCACCTGCAGTGTACTAGATATGGTGTAAGTGCTGGCATTATTTTAGTGAAAAGTCTGACAAGGATTCTGCCTTCTTTTGGATAGCAGCAATAAAATGTACAAATACACTATTATTATATCAGGTAAAGAGAGATGCTATGAAGAATGACATGACCAAAATAAAATTAGCTCCTTTTGTATCATAGTAATGGCATTTGATTACATTATTCTGCCTGCATTGTTTTCAATCCTGTGAAAGTCACCTTTTACTGGGTCTTCAGAGGTGTTTTAGTGAGTTAAGAAAGACAGGAGCTAACTACAGTTATTGTACTGGGTTCTTTATTTGTCCCCTTTCTATCACTGATGTTATTCTTCTTCCAATATTATTGGGTATCTTGTTCAGTCTCTTTGGTTATTTTTGAGCATCTCTTTCATTTCTCTTCCCTTGTTGCAGGCAGGATTTTTCTTCTGTTCAGTCCCTATGGTAGCTGGATGCCAATAGTCCCAGACTTCTATCCTATCTATTAAAAGAGTAATATGCAAATTAACCATCACTCCACTACACCACAAGCCACAGCCAATCAGGAGCGAGTATGCAAATTAACCCAACCAAGATGGCTGTGGCCACAGAGCAAGCAGGAGGCTTGGGTTTCCCTGGCAATGGAGGAAGCCAAGCTTTCCGCATACCCTGGCCAGCCCAGGCCTCCAATCAAGGCTACAAAGTTTTAATTATAGAAGATAAATAAATCCCAGATACCTGGGCCTCTGCTTGGGTCTCCGGGGGGTGTGGCTGGCCTGCAAACCACCACAGGCCCCTCACCCAGGCTGCCCCAGGCACCAAGGGAGCCCCACCCTGATCTGGAACACCCTTCAGGGCAAACCAGCTGGCCCCCACGTGTGCACCAGGCCTCTGTCCTATCTAATAAAAGAGTAATATGCAAATTGACCATCACTCCAACACACAAGATGGCTGTCCCCATGTGGACACAAGATGGCCAGCAGGGGAGGGCAGTTGGGAGGGACCAGGCCTGCAGGGGAGGGCACTTAGGGGCAAACAGACTGGCAGGGGAGCAGTTAGGCCTCAATCAGGCTGGCAGGGGAGTGGTTAGGGGGTGATCAGGCTGGCAGGAAGAAGCGATTAGGGGCAATCAGAAGGCAGGCAGGCAAGCAGTTGGGAGTCAGCAGTCCTGGATTGTGAGAGGGATGTCCAACTGCCCGTTTAGGCCCAATCCTACCGGGATCAGGCCTAAACGGGCAGTCGGACATCCCTTGAGGGGTCCCAGATTGGAGAGGG
This sequence comes from Plecotus auritus, assembly GCF_963455305.1. NCBI lineage: Eukaryota > Metazoa > Chordata > Mammalia > Chiroptera > Vespertilionidae > Plecotus > Plecotus auritus. Next base: position 118,570,047 of record NC_137776.1, on the reverse strand, counting down.
TGCAGGCTGGGCTGAGGGACACCCCCCTCCCGTGCACAAATTTCGTGCACCGGGCCTCTAGTTTGTTATAACATCAATCACCTTAAGAGAGAGGGATCTTGGCAGTAGTTTGTTAATGTACAGAAGCCTTAATTTGTGGCATTTCCAGATTTCCATGTTTAAATACTTTCACTATGGCCTTTTTCAAGCTACCAAAATGACATCACTGAACATGGAGTCTGAAAAAGGTCAGATCTTAAGTGTACACTTCTTAAGTGTACATGTCTACACAAATGTGTATATGTGTAACTCTACCTTATTCAAGATGTAGAATCTTTGCATTTCTTTAGAAAGTTCCTTTGTGCTCTTTCCATTGAGTACCCTACTCCATGCAAAGGCAGACACTGGTCTGATTTCCATAGCCATAGTTAGTTTTGCTTGTTACTGAACTTTATCTAAACACAATTATAGAACACATGCTGTTTTGTATCTTTTTTTTTTCTGAGCATAATGGTTTTGATATTCATAACTGTTGCATATGTGAGTAGTTCATTTTTTGGTATGAGTATCATTTAAGGTGTAAATATACTACATGCTGAGTAGCTATCCTATTGGTGAACATTTAGATGGTATTTTCAGATATGTATTTTGGTGGGCACATGTTTTTATTTCTCTCGGGTAATTATTTTTTTTCAAATTTGATTAACTTTCATTTTTCTATCTTGCATTATTTACCTGGTTAGGACTTACAATAATATTGATTGAAGTGGCAAGAGCATAAAATCTGGCCTTGTTCTAATCTTAATGGGAAGCATTAAAATCCTCACCACTAAGTATAATATTATAGACATTTACCTCAATGATTATGTGATTTTGCTCCTTTATTTTTTAAATGGTGAAATATATTGATTTTTGAATGTTACTCTAACCTTATAAATTTGGGTTAAACCTTGTTTTATGTATCACTAATTCTATTTGAATATTACTGAATATAATTTATTTTTAATTTTTTCATCTTGTTCAAGAGTGAGGCTAAACTTGCTTTTTCTGTTTTTCTTTTATTTATGGTATCAGAATTATGATTAGCTTATAAAAGCAGCCATAGAATATACTCTGGACTCTAGTTTCTAAGAGTTAGTGGAAAATTGACATTTTTTCATTCTTTACATTTTGGGAGGAAAATAATCTATGAAAACATCTGGGCTTAGGTTTTTCCTTATGGGGAAGATTTGATTAAAAAATGAGTTTAAAAAATAGGTACAGGACATTAACATTTTTCTTCTTCTTATGTCAGTTTTTATAAGTTCTGTTTTACAAAGAACAATCTATTTCATCTAAATTGTTAAATTTATTGGTATAAAGTTGTTTATAATACTGCATTGTTTTTTAATGTTTTTAAGCTCCGTTGTAGTAATCTCTTTCATTCCTCGATTTGTAATGTGTGTTTTCTTTTTGTTTTGTTTGATCACTTTTATAATTTATTTAATTAATCTTTTCAAAGAAACTACTTTACTTTTGTGATTTATCTCTATGTGTCTTTGTGTTCTATTAATCACTGATCTGTATTTTATTCTTTTCTTTTTCCTAGTTCAGGTTTGATTTGCTCTCCTTTTTCAAACATATTAATGTCGGAAATTAGATCATCCATTTTTAGTTCTTTTTTTTCCTAACATAAAATTTTAAATTATATTAAAAGTTTATCTAAGTCTTGTTTTAACTATCATGGCTTGAAATATTTTTCTAATTTTTTGTTGTTTCTTCTTTAACCCATTATTTATTTAGAAATGTGTTACTTAATTTCCAAATATTTGAGAATTTTGTCTTTTTATTGTTTTGTAATTACTTCCATCAGATTAGCAGTTCATAGAACATAATTATATGAACTAAATTCTTTTAAATTTATTGAGACTTGTTTAGAGTCCAGGATGTAGTCTATCTTGGTAAATGTTTCAGTGTGCACTTGAAGCTGATGTGTGTTTGTCAATTATTGAGGGTATTGTTCTATAAATGTTTGTTGGTTCAAGTTAATTGATAGGATTGTTCAAATCTTCTACCTCCTAACTGCACTTTTGTCTAATTTTTCTATCAATTACTGAGAAAGATTTGCTGACACCTCTTATGATTAAAGCTTTGTCTATTTATCCATTTAGTTCTGCCAAGTTTTGCTTTCTTTATTTTGAAACCCTGCTTATGATGCATACACATCGATAATTTTTATGTCCACCTGAATAATTGACACTCTTAGCAACTGAAATTTCTGTCTCTGTCTCTTAAAAGTGTACTTTGTCTGATATTATAGTATATCAAAAATTCTTGTATATCATATCTGCATAGCATAACTTTTCCATCATTTATATTCAAACTATCAGTGTCTTTATTCTTTTTTAAAAATATGTTTTTATTGATTTTTCAGAGAGGAAGGGATAGGGAGAGATAGAAACATCAGTGATGAGACATAACCATTGATTGACTGCCTCCTGCACGCCCCTCACTCCACTGGGGATCGAGCCTGCAACCCTGGCATGTGTCCTTGACTGGAATCGAACCTGGAATCCATCCACTGAGCCAACCCAGCTAGACCTCAGTGTCTTTATTCTTAAAGTAAATCTCTGGCAAGTAGCATATAGTTTGGTATCACATCATCTAATTTTATAATCTAGCTTTTCATTGGAGTATTTGGACAATTTAAATGTACAGTCATTTTTATATAGTTGTGTTTATATTAACATTTATTATTTGCATTTTTAATTTAGTCCTATAATAGTCTTCATAGTTTGTAGTATTGTTCCTAATTTGCAAAGACAGTCATGATAAATAATTTTCTCAGGAGATATATGCACTAAACTTACAGTATTGTCCTTCTTAAGCCCCTCAACTGGATTTATTAATCTTCATTTGAACCTTCATAGTGTTATCATTAAAATGTAAACAACACTACCAGCCTCACACGGTGTTTTAGAGCATTCAACGTTGTAATCAATGCAAAGTTGCAGGCATGTATTTGACGAATTTCCTCCTCTCTAAGAAAGGTTTGCAAGAGCCAGTTTATGAATAATAGAGGTGGATTTTCAAGATTTTCAATCCGTCCCTGATAAGTGTTCTTTACTTTGTAATCTGTACTCTTTTCAGAGCACCATGTTCGTTTTCCACATGATTATTAAAGGTGGGCATAGATGAATTTCTTTAACTGTACATCTCTGAGTCACTCTACTATTCACTGGTAGTCACTCTAATTGTTATAGGTTTTATAAGCTCATTGCATGAAATATTGACCACTTTTAACATCATTATTAACAGATACTTTACCACCTTTCCTACTTATTGAACCTGATGCCATTATAGAAAAAGAATCAACTTTTAAGGTTAGCAGATTCTGAACCTGTGAACTCCTTTATATCTTATATTTATGCCCCTAAGAAGAGACAACCAAATTAAATGGACTTATTATAGGGTCACCACCATCAATACATATCTCTCTTTGGAACCTATGACAACTACTTTGTGTGTTCACTATCTCTGCCTATTTTAAGGGAAGCACACAAGGAATGTAGTAAGGGTCTGTTTGCTATTGCTGTGGAGTGTAATAGGATTTACACTAGAAAGAATCTCTAACATTGCAACTGATTATTTTCTGGAATTTCAGAACCTTTTTCATCATTCTGATATTGGAGCCCTATTTGTTTAATAAATGAATGAATATGCTTATATTTCCATTGTTCAAAAGTATGAAGTGAAACCATTTGAATTATCAGCTTTGAATTCCAAGAAAGCTGAATTTTAAATCCTATCTCTGCTACTTCCATGATTATAATTATGTGATCATAATTCACAGGAATTATATGAAATACAAAGAGAAAAAAATTAGAAACCAAATCTAGTTAATGTGAAATCATAGATAATAGTGTTTTGGTGTAGATATTCACATTTTATACAAGAAAACAATATTAACAAATAAAGAAACCTATTAAAGATTATATTTAAAACCTTGTGTTTAAGGAAATTATCCGATATATTCACATATGAACATATTTTAGTGACAGGTTAGAAAATTTCCACTGATTATCAAAAATGTTATTTTAGAAAGTTAAGATATGAAGACAATTTATGAAAGAGGGAAGCAGCAATAATGAGAAATAAATGAGAAAAGATAGAGACTTGTTCTTGTGAGTCTGAATCGTGAGTCTAGAACTGAAACTGTCTGAATCTAGTGTTCAGTCTTGAAAGGTATTATAACTGATCTTTATTAACTAGTGCTATGAATCTTCTCACTATAATTGTGCTATATAATGTCCACAGTTATTTTTACTTCTAAAAATTCCCTGACTCAAAGAACTATATTGTGTCTACATTGTTAGCTACTTTAGGATTATATGACTAACCAAATGGAGTTCTAGGTTATAATGAATTAAGTTTTCTCATTTAATGATTTAAAATTAGCTTCTATCATAGCCTTTCTAGCCAGTAGCCCTTTCAAGTTTCACCCATACATCATTTCTTAAGCTTGTAGAAAATTCATATTTTAGCCTACCAAAATATTCCTTAAATAACATAAAAAATGTGTAGTTCTTGAGTTAGGTTTCTTAGATATTTCTTTGTAAAACTGAACTGAGAATTTAGTCCTTTATGATTTGTCGAAAGTTCAGGTCACTCTGCTGTTACTCTTACCTCTGCAGCATCAGTGCTTTTTGCTATTCACTCGTTGGGACTCATTTATTAAGAGGCTGAGAAGTGAACATCTGTCTGTGTTCCAACTAAACAAATCATTCCAAGTAACCTTTCTAACCCAAAGTTCAGTGGATGAAGCAGGCTATGATTTATATTTGTGGATTTTTGTCTTGTTTTTGCAACAAAAGCCATTCGCTTACTGTATTCTCGACAACTGCCTGTACTGCATTAATCAGACCTTAATTAACAAGGAAGAAAGGTGATAATTTACATTTATTTCACATTGACACATTGTACTTTATTTAGCAAATGAGACCTGTCAGGCCCTGCCAGTGATGCTTAGATTGAAGACGGAATGTCGAAAATATGTCTTCCACCTGCCTGTGTCTTTGTAGGAGGGAGCTTTCAGTGTGTTTACACAGGATCATTAGACGTACCTCATGCTAAGCCTTCATGAATCTTTGAGTAAGAAATGCTCAAAGGTCATCAGGTATGAAATATTTTATAATGACACACTGCCATAAGGCATGAGAAACTGTGATTTATCCTCCAAAGTAAACTCGAAGAGGATAAAGGAAAGGCACACGCATAGGCCTCCAAACCATTTCAGATCTATCTGAACTAGAAGAGAAGAGGATTGAGACTCAGAGGATGGAGACCAGGGAAAGTGTATTTTCCCAGTGTAATTGTGCAATTCACAGTCAGAGTTGGAGGTGTGAACTAAACAGATGAGCACTGCTAACTGGTCATCAGTTTCTGAGAAAGAACAGTAAGTTGCTATCAGATTTCAGGAAGGAAAGAACATGTAGTAATCATGAATACCAAGCTGCCAATTCTAGGAAATGAAAACAGAAATTTAAAGAAGATAATTGATTTGCTCATTTTTGTCTTTTATTGGTCACGAGAGGACCGATGCACAAAATTGGTGCAAGAGTAGGCCTTCCTTCCCCCGGCTGCTGGCACCAGCTTCCCTCTGGCACCCGGGACCCACGCTTCCCTCACAAGACCCGGCTTTGTCCAGAAGGTTGTCCGGAAGGATGTGTGGTCTAATAGCATATTATACTTTAATTATTATAGATAAGTAAAGGTTGAATTTGAGATGTAAGCCTAAGAGGGTTGAAAGGAGTAAGACTTACAGTGAAACTGATGTATATCCCATGTTTTCTCCTGCCCTTTTAATCTAAGCTTCTTTTCATGTTTTTAATTACCATATATTTTATTGCATAGTTTAAGCCAGGCAATGAGGAAATCCTACAATCTTTCTCTGCTCATGTGTTCAATGGGCCTCCACCCTTAATCACTCCTAGTGCTTGCTGTGCACATGCAGGCATCCAAAGCTTTGCTCATGTGGTCTCTGTTAAGATCATTGTTCCATCTACTCTATAGGGTAACCCACTGTGGCTCAAATCTGATCACTATTATGTCGATATTGTGGAAAGTATATCAACTTATAGGTCAAGCACAGCTGAAAATCTACCAATTAATGACATTGAACAAGTCTCTTACCAATTTTGAAACTCAGTTACATCACTTAAAAGAGTGGTTTTGCCCTGGCTGGGTGACTCAGTTGGTAGGAGCATCATCCTGTACACCAAAATGGGGCAGGATTGATTCCTGATCAGGGCACATATCTAGGTTGTGGGTTCCTTTCCCCAGGTCGGGGCACATAGGGGAGGAAACTGATGTTTCTCTCTTGCATTGATGCTTCTCTCTCTCTCTCTCTCTCTCGTCTCTCTCATCTCTCTCTCTCTCTCTCTCTCTCTCTTTCTCTCCCTTCCTCTCTCTCTAAGAAATAAAAACATATTCCTGGGTGAGGATTTATCAAAATATATATGAGTAGTTTTAGGGGTTAGTAAAAGGTAAATGGAATCAAATATATGGTGACAGAAAATGATTCAAATTTAGGTGATGGGCACACAATGCAACATATAGATCATATATCATGAAAATGTATACTTGAACCTATATAATCTTATTAACCAATGTCACCCTATTATTATCTCTGAATCCACACTCAAGGGTATATTCTTTCTGATTTAAAAAAATTTTTATTTTCTAAAGTTTTACATATGTCTTCTTTTCCCCCAATTGCACCCCCTTCAGCCATTTCCACCCTGGGCAAGCCCCCCAATGCCCCAGTGTCTGTTCCCATTGGTTATGCTAATATGCAATTGCAACTCCTTTGGTTGCTCTCTAGTACCGCCCTACCCATTTGTCTCTGGATTTATTCTTGTTCATCAAATTATGTTGATCATTATATTCCACATATGAGTGAGATCATATGATATTTATCTTTCTCTGACTGGCTTATTTTTGCTTAGCATAATACTCTTCCAGTTCCATCCATGCTGTTGCAAATGGTAAAAGAGTTCCTTCTTTTTTATAGCAACATAGTATTTCCATTGTGTAGATGTACCACAATCTTTTAATCCACTTCATCTGCTGATGGGCACTTTAGGCTGTTTCCAAATCTTAGCTATTGTAAATTGTGCTGCTATGAACAGAGGGGTGCATATATCCTTTCTGACTGAGTGTTTCTGGTTTCTTGGGATATAGTCCTAGCATGAGAACATATTTGCCAATGATATTTCCGATAAAGGGATTAATCTCTAAAATTCACAGAGAGCTCATACAACTTAACAAAAGGAAGATAAGCAATCCAATCAAAAAAAATGGGCAAAGGATC